>NC_061088.1:5073734-5126463 GCF_015104395.2 Macrobrachium nipponense | reverse complement strand
CTTCAGTCGTTAAGATGAAACCGACAGTGTCGATGAAGAAGGCTCTTAAGAATTTTGACGACTGGTTGCTTTCGAAGGAAGAGAAAGGCAAGACCGTATTTTTTTTTCTTTTCCCCCGTCCAAGCTTACGGGTAAGATGGGGTTCTGGTACGAGTCAGGAGAGCCCTTGGGTCTGACTCTTCCCTCTTCAGCAGACTCGGACTTCTCTTCGTTGGTTGATTCCGCACGTCGCTCGGCACTTAATTCTGCGAAGACGACATGGGGTATGAGCGAGTTGGATCACCTTCTGAAGGGAATGTTCCGAGTCTTAGAGGTTTTTAACTTTCTTGACTGGACCCTTGGAGTCATGGCTATGAGGACTCAAGATGAAGACACTCTTTCACCTGAAGACCTTCACGCAGTGCTGTCTTGTATGGACAAGGCAGTGAGAGACGGATCCGGGAGATTGCTTCCCTTTTTTGGCGCAGGAGTAGTAAGAAGAAAGGGCCGTTTTGCTGCTCTTTCTTAACCAAGGCTGTCTCTCATGCACAGAGAGCTTCCTTGTTGTATTCCCAATTTTCTCCGCAACTCTTCCCGAAGAAGATAATTAATGACATCTCCAGCTCGTTGTCAGCAAAAGCGACGCAGGATATGCTGGCTCGCTCAGCTAGAATACCGAAACCTTCGTTCCAACAGAAAACGAAGAAGGAAACTCAGACTAGGCAAGAGCCCTTTCGAGGAGGTCCTTCGTCCCGCTCTTCTTCCTCCAGAGGTTCGAGACACCACCCAGAAGAGGAAAGACCTTCTCTCGGTCTATTAGGGCCAAGAAGTAGCTTGCCTGTCCTCCAGACAACTGTGGGTGCCAGACTTCTGAACTTTGCGGATGTCTGGGCACGGAAGGGGGCGGACAACTGGTCCCTCGCTATCATCAAGAGGGGATACCTCATTCCCTTTATCTCGAGACCACCTTTGACCACCACTCCAAGGGAACTGGTGGCCAAATACAAAGACCCACTCATGAATCAAGCCCTCGCTCTAGCAGTAGAGCTGATGTTGGAGAAAGAGGCAATAGAGATGGTACAGGACCCTCTTTCCGCGGGTTTCTACAACCGTCTGTTCTTAGTTCCCAAGAACTCAGGAGGATGGAGGCCGGTTCTGGACGTAAGCACCCTGAACGTCTTTGTGAAGAAGAGGAAGTTCGCTATGGAGATGACTTCATCAGTCTTAGCAGCTCTTCGTCCCGGGGACTGGATGGTGTCACTGGACCTTCAGGACGCTTACTTCCACGTGCCGATCCATCCTTCTTCACGCAAATTTCTAAGATTCATGTGGGGAGGGAACGTTTTTCAGTTCAGGCCTTATGCTTCGGCCTTTCCACAGCCCCCCAAGTCTGCACTGGGCTGATGAAGAACGTTGCTCAGTGGCTTCATCTCGAGGGAGTGAGGATTTCCCTCTACTTGGACGATTGGCTAATCAGGGCCAAGTCCAAGGAGAAATGTCTGGAGGACTTACGATTAACGCTGAATCTAGCAGCTTCTCTGGGTTTGCTAGTGAATTTCGAGAAGTCACAGCTAATCCCCAGTCAAGAGCGTATCTATCTGGGGATTCTGATGGCTTCTCAGGTTTTTCGGGCGTATCCTTCCCCAGAGAGGATAACCCGAGGTTCGGAGAAGGTAGCAATCTTTCTAGAGAAAGATGTATGCACAGCGAGGGAGTGGATGAGTCTGTTGGGGACACTCCTCGCTGGAGCAATTCGTTTTCTCTAGGGAGGTTGCACCTCAGAACCCTACAGTTCTTCCTGAACGAGGAACTGGAACCGAAGATCTTCAAGGTCTAGACTTTGCGTTCAAGATCTTGCAAGAGATAAAGGAGGATCTACGTTGGTGGCTAGACCCTCTCCTGTTCAAGGAAGGCCTTTCCTTGCAGGTTCAGAACCCCAGCCTAGTGTTATATGCGGACGCATCGGACATATTTGGTTGGGGAGCTACTCTCGGGTCGAGAGAAGTGTCAGGCAACCTGGATGGGGGGGATCAGGTGTCCTGGCACATCAACAGAAAGAGCTAACAGCGATTTGGTTCGCTCTTAAAACCTTCGAACCCTTCGTAAAGGGAAAGTCAGTTCAGATCAACTTGGACAACACCACAGCCCTGGCTTACATTCGGAAACAGGGGGGGACTCACTCTTTCTCCCCTGTACGAGACAGCGAGATCGCTCCTCCTCCTGGTCGGAGGAAAGGAAGATAAAGTCTTCTCACCAGGTTCGTACAGGGAGAAAGAAAATGTCAGGAGCGGATCTGCTAAGCAGAAGGAATCAAGTCCTTCCTCAGAGTGGACTCTGCACTCGACGTATGCCAGGAGCTGTGGAGGACGTGGGGCATGCCCCATCTCGATCTATTTGCGACCTCCAGGAATGCGAGGATAGATCTATACTGCTCCCCTATTGCGGACCCAAGAGCAGTGGCAATAGATGCATTCCTGATGGACGAAAAACCTGGATCTTTACGCGTTCCCGCCTTTCAAGATTCTAGGGGAAACGCTAAGGAAGTTTCGCAGCTTCAGAGGGAGCGAGGATGACTTTGATAGCTCCGTTCTGGCCCGCCCAGGATTGGTTCACAGAGCACTGGGAATGGCTGGTGGATGTTCCAAGATCCTACCACTAAGAGTCGATCTGCTCAAACAGCCCCACTTCGACAGGTTTCACAAAAACCTCCCCGCTCTCAGTCTGACTGGATTCAGACTATCAAGAGTCTCGTCAGAGCTAAGGGCTTTTCGGCAAAGTCTGCAAGGGGTATTGCCAATGCACGTAGACCTTCCACATCTAGAGTCTACCAGTCGAAGTGTGGGACGTTTTTTCGATGTTGGTGCAGGACTCATAAAGTTTCCTCCTCCAGTACCTCTGTGACTCAGATAGCAGATTTCCTTATCTTCCTGAGGGAAAAATGCGGGTTAGTAGTCTCCACCATCAAGGGCTACAGGAGCATGCTTTCCTCAGTTTTTCGTCATAGAGGATTAAACATATCCGAAGACAAGGACCTCCATGACTTAATCAGATCATTTGAGACGGTTAAAAGAACCTCCTACTTAGTTCCTAGCTGGAATCTAGACGTCGTGCTGCTCTTTCTGAGGTCCTCAATATTCGAACGTCCCCATACAGCTTCGTTCAGGGACCTTTCGATGAAGACTCTTTTTTTTTCTGTGCGTTAGCTTCAGCGAAGAGAGTCAGCGCTGCAGGCTCTAGAAGGTGAGGTAGGTTTTCAAGGAGGATCCGCGTTTTGCTCTTTTCTTCCGGCTTCCTAGCCAAGAATGAAAACCCTTTCTTCACCATGGCCCAGGAGCTTCGAAATTAAAAGCTTGTCCTCCTTAGTTGGGACAGAAGAGGAGAGAGATCTCTTTGCCCGGTGAGAAGCCTGAAATTTTATCTTCAAAGGAAGAGAAGACTTGCTGCTAATGAGAGCAATCTCTGGTGCTCTGTAAGGGATCCCAGTAGGTCTTATCAAAAAATGCCCTCTCATTCTTTATCAGGAATGTTATTAGAGAAGCCCACACATCATGCAGTCAGCAACAGTTTAGTCTTCTGAAAGTCAAGGCGCACGAAGTGAGGGCCATCGCGACGTCTTTGGCTTTCAAGAAGAATATGTCTTTACAAAACTTCATGAAGGCCATTTTTTGGAGGTGTGAATCAGTCTTCTCCAATCACTACCTTAAAGACGTATCGATTACGTATGAAAAGTGTTTTGGGCTAGGCCCTTACGTATCGGCGGATTCAGTGCTGGGGCAGGGAGCTGAAACACATCCTTTTTAATCCTTTTCCCTGTTAGTTTTTAATTTGGAGTTTTTGGTTGTACGAAGGAGGTTGCAGGAGGCAGCTCCTTCTTTCGTATACTAATATTAGTAATTGCTTAGGTGATCGGTTGTGCTTGAGGCTCCTTGCGGTTGGTAGTGATAGGCTTCTGGCATGTAGCGGGTTGATCCCCATTGACCAGACCCTGTTTTGGATTCTGCCAAGTAAGTGGACTCCGTTCCCATTGGTAGACCAAAGAGTTCTTCAGCTATAGGTCACGCCCTCGCTGAGACACTTTAGCGGCAACGCGACTACTAGACAGTAACTATGAAGTCTTCTGCCTAATTCAGGTAAGAACCAAGGGTTTATTTTTATTCCTTTAACATGTGTTGTCCCCACTTTCTAAGTGAGTATGTGTCTCTTTCCCTCCACCAAGGGTGTCAATCAGTTAAGTATATATCTGGCAGGGAAGTTCATGTACAAAAATGATATTGTTAGTATACAATAAAGTTTTGTACATACTTACCTGGCAGATATATACGATTGATGGTCCGCCCAGCCTCCCCTCAGGAGACAGGTGGAAGAAAGTAGTCTGACAAGAAAGGGGGACTGGTTCTTACACCCGCCACCCAGCGGCGGGTAAGGTAGATCACCTGACTTACCTGTAGCGTGTGCCGCGAGTTTTGAATTTTCTGTCGTGACGTCAGAGACCTAAGCTAAGTATATATCTGCCAGGTAAGTATGTACAAAACTTTATTGTATACTAACAATATCATGTTTGTTGTGTGATACCGGATTACTCCATATGTTTTCCCAGAGTCTCTTACTTGGTTCGGCTTCAGGAATTTCTGGGTGGTTGTCTTCCCCTCTTAGTTGGCTGTATAGTCTTTTCTGGTTGGTTCCGAATAGTTTGTTCTGTTGGTATCCCTTATTCCTGTTCATGTACCGTTGGATCTTATGTGCTTTGGCCTTACATCTTCTATTGTGTTGTTTAGTCCCCTCTCTTGTACTTTGTATTTCTCATTGAGTTCCTCCCTTGTTTTCTTGCTTCTTAGCCTTTTTTCTGCCATCTCTTTCAGTTTACTCAAGTCAGATCTCATCACCATGATTTGCTTTTCCAGGCGCCTTTTCCAAGGAGGTTGCTGTTTTGGTTTCTGTTGGGTTGGTTGTGCTGGTGGTGTTGGTGTTCGAATCCCCATCAGTTCTGCTACTAATCTTGCTCCTGCATATACCAAGTTATTTGTTTCTGTGATACTGGTGGTGTGTATTATGCCCATTATTTCATTGACCTCACTTGTTTTCTCCCTTAATTTCTTGGTGTTGTAGGCTTTCATGGAGGGGATCTTTATTCTCTCTGTATCTGGCTCCATCCATTGTCTAATCTTTTCTACCCATTCCGTCCTCTCTGTTACTTCGTTGGTGTTTCTTCGTGTGTCTTTTTTTGATACCTCATCCTCCCTGTCGTCTTCTGTGGCATCGTCTCTCAGTTTGTCTTCGTGTAATTCGTTGTCTTGTGACATTTCCCTTTCCAGTTCTCTTTCTGTTGGGGAGAGCCAGATGTTTTTCTTTATGTTCCTTATTTGGTCTGCCAGCCTCTGCTCTGTTTTGGGGGTGTTATTCCTCTCATTCCAGATGTTGACCAATCTTCTTCTATATCCTCTCTCCATCGGGTTGGTTCTGATGTAGCATCTCCATATTTCCTTATTTTCTCCTCTTGTCCATTTCTTCCTTTTTGCTTCTGTAGCTCCAATCTCAGGCTGTTGATTACTGTCGTTGTGATGATCAGTTGCTGGATGACGACCTCCAAGTACCTGACTGTCTTCCCCTTCAATTGGGTTGAATACCTGGTTGCCAGACAAAGCTCCTCTGTTGCCAGAGGTTCCATTTACGTCGTTGTCGTTTATTCCTTCATTTCTTTCCATCATTGCTGAGTTTTGCTATTTAACCCATAGCTGGACCCTACCCCATTGGGGATAGGTACTCATTTACAGCTGAGTAGACTGAGGAAATTATGGTAAAGATCCTTTCCCAAGGAATCAATGCTGAGGAGAGCGGTCACCCATCCAACGACTGACCAACCCCAATGTTTGCTTAACTTGACTTAAGTCCATTGACGACCTAACCCACTCTCCTTACGGCGCCACATATTATTATTATTATTATTATTATTATTATTATTTTATTATTATTATTATTATTATTATTTTTTTTTTTTTTTTTTTTTTTTTTTTTTTTTTTCTAAAGGGTCCACAATAATACAAAGTGTAAAAAGTCCGTGTATAATTTTGAAGACTTTACAGATAGCTTTCGAACCCTTCCTGGGTTTCATCTTCAGTCCAAATGAACAAAAAGTTACGACAAGTGCAGAGGTAAATTTAAAAAACAAGAGACGTTGAAGATCGATGACAACGGTCGTTAGCTCGTTAAAGGGCCAGGAGAAGAAAGAGGGTAGTTAACAACAACTAGGTGATACCCTCCCCCCTATCAATCCTTCTGGCTGCAATCCTGTTGGATCTTCGTACAGGTTGTTGCAACATTACATGAAGTCCTTCATCCAAGGGCGTAGATTGGGCACCGTTATCAGACTCCCCCGGGGCAGCGGTTACCTGGACTGGAAGAGGCAAGGCAGAGGCAGCATCAGGAGAGGGAAAAACAGAGCCTGTCCTACATTTAAAATCTTTTAAAAACATACTAGTAATATAAAAATTAACAAATGGGTCTTCGTTGACAAAAGACTTGTTTCCTTTGAATGATTCTCCCAAGCTTATAGCAGCTCCCTCGACTAGTCGTCTGACATTTACATTGTTACTTTTAAAGATAATTTTAGCCTCGTTCCAGTTGGGTCTATGATCATTCCTGAATGCATGTGCTACTATTGCGCTGTTTTGTGATTGTAGTTCATAAGCTCGCTTATGTTCGCCCAAACGTATATTTAGTCCCAGTCCACTTTCACCAAAGTATTTACTATTACAATCCATACACGGTAGTTCGTAAACGCCTGGGACTATGCATAGGATTTTTATCATTGTTATTGTTTCTTATGAGGGAACGTCTTATTGTATTTTCATATTTGAACACAATTTTAGTTTCCTTCTGACTTTTGTTGATATGTCCACTTATATTCTTTACTTCTGGATTAAAGGGAAGGGACAAATATCTTTTTGGTTTTTCCTTATTATTATCTCTCAGTCCATAGAACGACTTCCTCGCTCGCGAAATTGCTTTCTCAATGAAGTGAGGGGGATATCTGAGACTTCTAAAAGTAGCCGTGATGTGTTTAAGTTCACCGTCTATATATTCAGAGTCGCAAATTCTGAATGCGCATAAAGCAAAATTCATAATAACGTTACTTTTTATTTCTTTTGAGTGAAAAGAATAAAAGTGGACATAACTCTCGGAATTGGTAGATTTCCGGTAAACTGAAAATTTGTACCTCTGGCTATTACAGTCCCTGTACACTAAAACATCTGAAAACGGTAATTTAGAATCCACTTCTACTTCTGTCGTGAACTTAAATTGATGTAAAATGCTATTTGCTATTTCTACTAGTTTCTTTAGCTTTTCATCGGTACCTTTAAAAATGATAAAAATGTCATCCACATATTTCGCCCATAAAACTGGTTTCGTTTCTTCATCACACCTGTTTATAATTTCTTTTTCCACAAACTCCATGCAAATGTTAGCGAGGACAGGGGATAGAGGAGAACCCATGGCTACACCTTCTTTTTGAGCAAATCCCTGATTATTGAACTGGAATACAGTGGACGAGACACATAATCTGATAAGGGAGAAAAACTGCTCTGCGGAAATTGGGAAAGTCACATTACCTTGATCATGTTCTTCCTGTAACTTTGTGATCACATAATCTAATGGAACGTTGGTAAATAATGCCGTAACATCTAAACTCGCCATCCTCCCATCTACCCAATTACTATCTTTGACCCGCTGTATAAACTGGAATGAATGCTGTAAATGAGCACTTGAGAACGTGCCAAGAAACTGACTAAGAACCTGAGCCAACCACTCTGCTAATGTGTTTTGCGGTGAACCACAAGCAGCAATAATAGGCCTGAGGGGGCACCCAGGTTTGTGAAACTTTTAGAAGTCTCAGATATCCCCCTCACTTCATTGAGAAAGCAATTTCGCGAGCGAGGAAGTCGTTCTATGGACTGAGAGATAATAATAAGGAAAAACCAAAAAGATATTTGTCCCTTCCCTTTAATCCAGAAGTAAAGAATATAAGTGGACATATCAACAAAAGTCAGAAGGAAACTAAAATTGTGTTCAAATATGAAAATACAATAAGACGTTCCCTCATAAGAAACAATAACAATGATAAAAATCCTATGCATAGTCCCAGGCGTTTACGAACTACCGTGTATGGATTGTAATAGTAAATACTTTGGTGAAAGTGGACTGGGACTAAATATACGTTTGGGCGAACATAAGCGAGCTTATGAACTACAATCACAAAACAGCGCAATAGTAGCACATGCATTCAGGAATTATCATAGACCCAACTGGAACGAGGCTAAAATTATCTTTAAAAGTAACAATGTAAATGTCAGATGACTAGTCGAGGGAGCTGCTATAAGCTTGGGAGAATCATTCAAAGGAAACAAGTCTTTTGTCAACGAAGACCCATTTGTTAATTTTTATATTACTAGTATGTTTTTTAAAAGATTTTAAATGTAGGACAGGCTCTGTTTTTCCCTCTCCTGATGCTGCCTCTGCCTTGCCTCTTCCAGTCCAGGTAACCGCTGCCCCCGGGGGAGTCTGATAACGGTGCCCAATCTACGCCCTTGGATGAAGGACTTCATGTAATGTTGCAACAACCTGTACGAAGATCCAACAGGATTGCAGCCAGAAAGGATTGATAGGGGGGAGGGTATCACCTAGTTGTTGTTAACTACCCTCTTTTCTTCTCCTGGCCCTTTAACGAGCTAACGACCATTGTCATCGATCTTCAACGTCTCTTGTTTTTTAAATTTACCTCTGCACTTGTCGTAACTTTTTGTTCATTTGGACTGAAGATGAACCCAGGGAAGGGTTCGAAAGCTATCTGTAAAGTCTTCAAAATTATACACGGACTTTTTACACTTTGTATTATTGTGGACCCTTTAGAACATTATATATACTCTCGTGATAGAGAGTTTTTCCCTACTAATTATTATTATTATTATTATTATTATTATTATTAATTATTATTATTATTATTATTAAACATATACATTATGTGGTAACCATAAAAAGCTCTCATCTCGTAAAGAGTAGAGAGAGAGAGAGAGAGAGAGAGAGAGAGAGAGAGAGAGAGAGAGAGAGAAACACATCGGCTTGGTACCTGGAGTTCGAAAGAAAGATGCATGATGACTGGGATTTCCTTCATTCTTACATATTTTTTTAAATTTATAAACTAAAATCTTACTAATTCACTGTAGTATTTTCTTTAATAAATTGATTGCTCTTTACATTAATATTAATATTTGAAAATTAGTAAATAATTTATTTATCATACAAAAACTTACATCTCTAAGTAAAGAAGAGAATTATTATTGTTTGTTATGTGATATCATTCAATCTTATTAAACTGACTAATACAGTATTGATCAATATTAATATTTTAAAATTAGTAAATCATTTTTGTATCATAAAAATGTATTTAGGCATGAAAATAACATCAAAATACACTAACCAGTGATTATTTATCGCCGGAAAGCCCCGCTAATAGACGAATCCCCTGCAAATAATGGGCAGATATGGTCCAGAGAGAAATCCACGAATCTGTGCGTCTGCGAATTTGGAGAACGGGAATAGGGGCCGCCCACTGTACTAACATTATCAGGTCTTGTGGACATTGATAGCACTGTTGAGTCATAGTAGATTCACATCAGCCATGCATTTGATGTCTAGGCCAGTCCCTTATGACACTCCAGATTGGTTGTCAATAAGCCAATGAAAAAGCTGGAAACTCTCAGTCTCTCTCGAGAGTTCACATAAGTAGGATGTATGTTCCATCTCTCCTGAGGGATACATCTTTCAGGAGAGGTGGAACATACATCCTGCCTATGTGAACTCTTGAGAGACTGAGATTTTCTAGCCCTGTGATTGGCTTATCAACAACCACTCAGGAGCATCATAAGGGACTGGCCTAGACGTCAAATGCACGGCTGATGTGAATCTACTATAGTTTATACCTGTTAGTGTTAAGGAAGAGTTTCCGCTTTCTCATTACTGATCTGCATTACAGCAATAAGTCATGAAAATAAAAAAGATTATAATACACTTTTCATTTACTAGATACAGTACATGTTTCATTCACCATCAATTTCTGATGTAACATTGATCTTTTAGTACAGCATTAAAAAGGAAATTCTTTCATGTCTCTGCTCTTCAGATACCTTTCAAGTGTTGCAGTCTTCAAGAAACTTGAATTTTTTACAGGAAGTCTTTAAGTTTAATTTTATGAATCCTAAAATTAAATTATGATTAACTATGTTTGGAGTAAATTTTAAAGATCAAAACTATTTCTTAATAGAATGTCTGCCATTCATGGAAGTATCTGAAATCGATTTGTTTTGGGGTGCTATAAATTTTTTCCATTTTTTCCAGAATGCATATGGGGATCATTGTTTAGATGGGCTGAGCTTGAAAGTACTCACAGATGAATCCCCGTGTAAGCCATCTAAGGTTCTGTTCTCTTGGATTCAGTCATGTTATGATGCCATTGACAGACAATATGTGAGTATACATTGTTAAAGTTTTCAGTGATAGGCAAACAGGCCATCATCTGTTAGCTGAAAGTGTGAAAGTTTTCATCCCAGATTCTGTATTCACACAGTGTTTCAAAGGGAAATGAAATGCCAAATGCTTATGTTAAAAGTGACATTTTGTACATGCAACTTCCCCGGCAGATATATACTTAGCTTATGTCTCTGACGTCCCGACAGAATTCTAAACTCGCGGCACACACTACAGGTAGGTCAGATGATCACCCTCTCCCGCCGCTGGGTGGCGGGAATAGGAACCATTCCCGTTTTCAGACCAGATTTTTTCTGTCGCCGGTGCTAACAACATCGTTGTTAGTTCCTCCTGCACGGAATTCTGCTTGCTTTGCTAAGGATTGTTTGGTGAAGTATTCTTTCTTTGGCTTTGGTATACGCTGATTTGGACCGTTATTTGGATTTGCTTAGGATTCTTCATTATGGCTGATGTTGTGCCTGAAACTCGTTTTAGAGTTTGTGTGAAAGAAGGATGTAAGGTGAGACTGCCGAAAGCTTCGGTGGACCCTCACACTATTTGTGTTAAATGAATGCTCAGTTAGTAACACGTGACGAATGTTTGAGTTTGACTGAAGTGCAATGGAAGAGTTTGACTGCGTATGTAAATAAGTTGGAGAAAGATAGAATTAGGAAAGCTGCTAAAAGTTCAAGTAGGTCCTGCTCTTTGGATCAGGACAATCTTTCTATTTCCAATGTAATTTCTCCTACTGCTAACGCAGGTTCAGCTCCTTCCCCCCGCAGCGAAATCGTAGATTCGTCTCGATCGGAGAAAGCTGCAATGGAAGCGTCGATCCGTAATTTGCAAAGGCAATTACGAGAAATGGAAGGTAAGAGTGAAGGGTGCAGTGAAGTGTACAGTGTCCCCAGTGTAGTGGAGGGGGCGTCTGACCGACTCCGCATTGCTCCTAGGCCTAGACCTCTTTCAGACTCCCATGACCAAGGGAGGAGGAATGTCGAAAGCCGCAATGGGGATGTAGAGTATTCCCAACAGTCAGGCGTCCTTCGGCAGGCCCTGTAGACTCGTCCCAGGCTGCCTTGGACAGCTATAGACAAAGCGTCCTTAGGAAGTGTTTTTTTCCGACTCGGATTCTACTTCTCCGAGACGCGGATGGAGCTCCGCGTCTAAGATCGCGCCCTCTGAAGAGAGCCTGGAAGGCGCCTGCAGGATACGCATTAGACTCCAGCCCAGAGCCTTTTCCGGAGTATTCTCCCGCTCAGAAGAAGAGAGGCGATGAAGTCTCCTGTTTCTTCTCCGGAAGGAATTCGTGTTTCTACAAAGAAGTTCTTGGTAGGACTGCAGGAGCAGCTATCCTCTGTTAGTATGGCTCGCTGTCTAAGGAGCCTTCTCGCAGGAAGGACGTCCCTCTCTTCCAGTAAAGAGCTCTCGTAAGAGACGGTCGTCAAGTCGGCGTTCGGACTCTGGTAGGCGTCTCTCTCCTGGAAGGCGTTACTCCCCAACAAGATCGTTGTTATACGCCTCTCCCTTTCGAGAACAATCTACTACTCCGACCAGAAGAGCTTCTTCTAGTAGGATCCCGCATTCGTCTAGATGCCCGAATAAGGGCGCAAGCCCCTCTCCTGACAAGAATAGTCGATCCTTTCGTAGGAGTAAAGAATGTTCTTCTCCTTATAGGCGTTCGCTGAGAGATAGAAGCGCCTCTCCTTGCTATCTTAAGGAACAAGATAATCTCCGTTATTCACGGGACGCAGAGAGAGAGAAGAAGAAATCTCGCCCCCCAGACGTTCTCGGAGAGATTTTAGCGCCTCTCCTAGCAGGCGCCATCGTGATGTTAAACGGTATTCTTCAACCAGGCGTTTTACTCCTTCCAGGCGCCCAGAACGGGACGCTAGAGCGCCTCTCCACGCAGACGCCAGGAGCCTGAAAGAGCATGATGGTTCTGTACGCCCTACTTCTGTTAGGCTTTCCACTTAGGGTTACAAGTTTGCCTTCTCACAAGAATCTTCGGAAGGAAGTAAACCCCTCTCCTGGCAGGAGTCAGGATGAGAGCAGACTTTTTTTTCTACCCAAGGCGCGTAGCGCCTGATAGATGCTACCGACGTGACGCTAGCGCCTCTCCTCACAGGCGCCAAGAGCCTGGAAAGAGCCCTGTTACGGGATTCTCGCCCTACTCCTTATGAGTTTCCTGTAAAGATGCGAGCTCTTCCCCTCTCAGGCAGCAAGAACTTTTGAGAAGAAGCAGGCATTCTTCTTCTCCGAGGCCCCTTCCAGTTGAAAACTGTTTCTTCAGGCAATAGGATCTCTTTGGGGAGTGGTCTTCCTTCCTCTACCAAACTTCTTCGAAGGAAAAGAGCGCTTCTCCTTCTAGGACTTCTTCTCCGAAGAGGCATTCTTCTCCTAATGCTACCCTTTGAAGAGGTATCTGAGGAGGAACTTCCTGTAGATGCGGGCGTCTCGGTTACAAGAGACTGGCAGCCCTGCTCCTTCAAGAGTTCGGTGACTCTCTTCGTCCTGCAGATCCTACCTTCACCGGGATCACTGCTTTCAAGCACTAAGCTTTCCAGTCCTCTTCGTTCGTGAAAATGAATCCGACCCTTTCGATGAAGAAAGCCATCAAGAGCTTGGAGAACTGGCTCCTCTCTAAAAAAGAACGGGCAAGACGGTTTTTTCCTGCCCTCCTTCGAAGTTGGCAGGTAAGCCAGGTGTCTGGTATGACACGAAAGAGCCAATGGGAATTGGGCCTCCCTTCTTCAGCTGATGCTGATTTTTCAGCGTTAGTGGATTCGTCTAGAAGACTCCTCTTCATTCGGCAAAGGCCTCATGGGGGAATGTGCTAAATGGACCATTTACTTAAGGGTCTATTTCGCACACTTGAGGTCTTTTAATTTTATGGATTGGGCCTTGGGAGCCCTGGCCAAGAGAGCACAGGATCCAGACTTTGTTTCGATGGAAGTTTTAACGAGTGTACTTTCTTGTCTGGATAAGGTCCTTGATGGATGGAATCTACGGAGGTGGCTTCTCTCTTTGGATCGGCAGTCCTTAAAAAGAGATCTGTCTACAGTTCTTTTTTGACGAAATCGGTGTCTCCTCTACAGAGATCCTCCATGCTTTATTCGCCCTGTCTAGTCACCTGTTTTTCCACAAGGGACAGTGAGAGATATATCTAAGTCTTTATCCGAAAAGGCTACTCAGGATCTGCTTGCCGCAGTCGCGAAAAAGACTAAAGCCAGCAGTTTCCTTTGGCTAAAAGAGAGAAGCCTGCTTTTCAGCAGCCCCTTCGAGGGAGAACGACGGCTCATAACCCTCTCTTAGGAGTAGGAGACCGGTTAAGAGAGGAAGATCAGCACGCAGCCCTTCCCTAAACCACAATGAGAAAGTAGTCCTCCAGACTACAGTAGGAGCCAGACTGCTGAAGTTTGCGAAAGTCTGGGCTCAGAGAGGGCGGACAACTGGTCCCTCTCTATCCTCGAGAGAGGATACCTTATCCCCTTCAGGGAGAAGCCTCCCTTAACAACAACTCCAAGGGAGTTAACAGCAAGATACCGAGATTCTTTAAAGAACCAGGCCTGCTACAACTAGTAGAAGAAATGATGGACAAAGAGGCGATAGAAAGGGTTCAAGACCTTCATCTCCAGGGTTTTACAACCGTCTTTTTCTTGTACCAAAAGCCTCAGGAGAGTGGAGACCAGTCCTGGACGTAAGTGCCCTGATCGCTTCATTGTCAAGACGAAGTTCACGATGGAGACGACTTCCTCCGTTCTTGCAGCTCTTCGTCCAGGGATTGGATGGTGTCCCTGGACCTTCAGGATGCCTATTTTCATGTACCTATCCATCCCTCGTCCAGGAGGTACCTAAGATTCATGGTACAGGGCAAAGTTTTTCAATTTTGAGCCCTATGCTTCGGTCTTGCACGGCCCCTCAGTGTTCACAGGTCTTATGAGGAATGTCGTTCATTGGCTTCATATCGAAGGAGTAAGAATCTCGTTGTATCTTGACGATTGGCTGATCAAGGCCCAATCAAAAGATCGATGTCTGGAGGACTTGAAATTAACACTGGACCTAGTTCAGTCCCTGGGACTGTTACTAAACCTCGGAAGTCCCAGATGAATCCCCAGCAAAGCATTGTCTATCTGGGGATTCTGAATGGATTCTCGGGGTTTTCGTGTGTATCCATCAAAGGAACGACAGGAGAGATGTTTACAGAAAGTGACGACCTTCCTAGAGAAAGAACAATGTTCGCGAGGGAATGGATGAGTCCTCTGACCCTTTCCTCGTTGGAACAGTTCGTTTTCTCTAGGGAGGCTACACTTAAGACCCCTACAATTCTTCCTCAGAGAGAAATGGGATCAGAAGCAACCAAGAGCTTTCGGACTCCTTTCAGCTCTCAAAGAGCATAAGGAGGACCTCAGTTGGTGGTTAGAGCCAAACAGATTGAATCAAGGGCTCTCCCTTCAGTTGTCGAGCCCTCGCCTAGTGTTATTTATTTTTCAAGACGCCTCGGAAAAAGGATGGGGAGCGACTCTAGGCTCGAGAGAAGTGTCAGGCACCTGGAGTGGGAACAGGTGTCCTGGCATATCAACAAGAAGGAACTAGCGCAGTCCATCTAGCTCTCGTTCACTTCGAACCTCAAGTATTTGGGTGCCGTGTTTGCAAGTGAATTCGGACACACGACAGCTCTAGCCTACATAAGGAAAAAGGGAGGGACTCCCATCCTTCTCCCTGTTCGAGAAAGCAAAGGAGCTTCTTCTTTGGACCGAGGAACGGCGAATAACTCTTCTAACCAGTTCATCCAGGGGAAAAGAACTGAGAGCAGATCTTCTGAGCAAGAGATCAGGTCCTTTCCACGGAATGGACTCTGCATTCAGAAGTGTGCGACAAGATTTGGGACTCTGGGGGAGACCCAATATCGACCTGTTCGCAACGAATTGGAATGCGAGGTTTGGAGAACTACTGCTCTCCGATTTCAGATCCAAAGGCAGTTGCAGTGGACTGGTCCTCCTTCTGGATTGGAAGGGGATCGACGGGTACGCTTTTCCTCCTTTCAGATAATAGGAGAGGTGGTAAGGAAGTTCGTTTTCGACGGAGGGAGCCAAACTGACCCTCATCGCCCCATTCTGGCCAGCCCAAGATTGGTACACACAGGTACTGGAATGGATGATGATTTCCCAAGGGCCCTTCCACTGTGGAAGGATCTTCTCAGACAGCCCCACGCCCCACTCGACAGATACCACAAAAACCCTCCCCGCTCTCAGTCTGACTGCCTTCAGACTGTCGAAGGACTCGTCAGAGACGAGGGGGTTTTCACGCAAGGCTGCAAAGGCAATTGCTAGAGCCAGAAGACCTTCAACTCTTCCGCGTGTACCAGTCGAAGTGGGAGGTGTTCCGAAGATGGGCCAGGGTCCCTCCAGAAAGTATCCTCTTCCAGTACCTCTGTAACTGAAATAGCGGATTTTCTCCGCTATTTGAGGGAGAAATGCAATCTGGCCGTTACCACAATAAGGGGATATAAAAGCATGCTTTCATCTGTTTTTAGACATAGAGGCCTTAATATCTCGGAGGACAAGGATCTGCATGACTTGTTAAGGTCCTTTTGAAACCTCGAAGTCCAAGACGATAAGACCACCTAGTTGGAACCTGGATGTGGTTCTTAGATATTTAATGTCCGAGAAATTCGAACCTCCTCAAAATTCTCATTCAGAGACTTGACTAGAAAGTCTCTCTTTCTCTTTGCACTACCCTCTGCTAAGAGAGTTAGTGAACTTCTGGCTTTAGAAGGAACTGTGGGCTTTAAGGAAGATTCTGCAGTATGCTCCTTTAATCCCCGTTTTTAGCAAAGAACGAAAATCCTTCTAAACCATGGCCAAGGACTTTTGAGATTAAGGGACTGTCCTCTTTGTAGAGAGAGACTTGAGAGGACATTGTGCCCAGTCAGGATCCTCAAGTTCTACCTAGAGAGGAAGAAGCTACTTGGTGGAAATGTGATACCTTTGGTGTTCCGTAAGAATCCTAAGAGGATGATTTCTAAGAATGCTCAAGCGTATTTATTAAAGACGTATCAAAGAAGCGCATGCTTCCTGTGAAGAGGAAACATTTTAGGCTTCTAAGAGTCAAAGCACATGAGGTCAGAGCTGTAGCTACCTCTTTAAACGTATCATAGGAATATGTCGATACAGACTCTTGTCGAATCCACCTATTGGAGGTGCAATTCGGTTTTTTTGCATCAAATTACTTAAGAGACGTGCGAGTCACTTATGATAAGTGCTTCTCTCTCGGACCGTTCATGTCTGCGGATTCATTGCTGGGTGGGCAAGGAGCTGAACCTAATCCTTTATAGTTAGTTAAGTTAGTAATTTAAACGTTTTTTGGTGTGTGTTTTTATGGTCGATTGGAAGGGTCTTGGGAATGCTCCTTTCAAATCGTAGTGTTAACAAATGTAGTGTGGTCAGGTGGTCGGGATTGGTTTTTTTCGTGCGCCTCCTTAGTGATTTGGACCTAGGCTCTGTCATGTAAGAGGGTTAGTCCCCGTTGATATGACAAAGGTGAAGGCTCTGCCATGTAAGTGGGTCAGCCCCCATTGGTATGATCCAAGACAAGGCTCTGTCAAGTAAGCGGGCTCGCCCCCATTGACACGATCCAGAAGAGCTATCAGTGTCAGGTCTCATCCCCACTGAAACTCTTGAGGCAAGCAGACTCATAGACAGTAATCATGAAGTCTTCTGCCCAATAAGGTAGGAACCAAGGTTTTAATAAGTTTATATATATGACCTACAACAGATGTTGTTTTCCGTTTTTATTGTTATTTTTTTTATATTGAGTAACTATCTCTTACCCGCCACCAAGGGTGTCAATCAGCTAGTATATATCTGCCGGGGAAGTTGCATGTACAAAAATGATATTGTTAGTATACAATAAAAGTTTTTGTATCATACTTACCGGCAGATATATACGATGAATTGGCCCACCCATCCTCCCCTCAGGAGATAGGTGTAAGAGAAAAATCTGGTCTGAAAACGGGAATGGTTCCTATTCCCACCACCCAGCGGCGGGAGAGGGTGATCACCTGACCTACCTGTAGCGTGTGCCGCGAGTTTTGAATTCTGTCGGGACGTCAGAGACATAAGCTAAGTATATATCTGCCGGGTAAGTATGTACAAAACTTTATTGTATACTAACAATATCATGTTAGGCTAGAAGATGCAACAAAGTTAAAGCTAAAGTGTTGCTGAGTTAAACAAAAAAATTTGGTAATTCTATAGAGAAGTAGACTTTCCATACTCTGAATAGCTTTCAATTTTTTGTACCACTACATTTCTCCTGATAGAATCTCTTTTTATCAACCATCCTACAATATGTTGCTGTGGAAGGGAGTGTAGACATCTTGGTAGGGAAATTCATGGTTGAATTGCTATTAAACAAAAGTTCTTGTCTTGCATGCAGTACATGCAAGGTGGTGAAGAGCTATGAATGTTTTACCAACTGCTGCTGGCACCGTGTAATTAGCCTCGTGTCAAGTTCAAATGATACTTAGGTTTTAACAAGCTGGGGTGACAATTCTTATAATAAATTCTTTATCTTGCATCTTTCAGCTTCGCCAGCTAACATTAGTAATATATGAAGACCCTTCTCAGCCTGATGTTGTCCTTGAAACTTACACTTACAAGTTCAAGTACACTGGTGGTGGGGCCCCAGGAGTAGAATTTTCATCCAGTTCAGCTCAGTAAGTTTGAAATGTAACAGAAGTCTATGGAACTAAAAAGGAAGGGTGAATGATCCTAAAAATTTTTTTGTGATTTTGTTTGTACATCTTAATATTCCCATCCACAAAATTCATTAAACCAGGTTGTCTTTTCTCATGATTTTAATGGCATTTCTTAGTATGAAAATCATGTTTTATTATTTCATGGGTGGCATGAAACTTTCGGTACTATAGGGTTGGCCACAGCTGTAATAGAACTAGCTCTAGTACATTACCGATAATTAAGTCCATTGTCAAAAGATTTCAGAGTTGACTTGCCATTGTAAATTAGTTATACACACAAGCCAGCCTATGTGTAAAGCACCTTGCATTGCTGTTTATTAAAATAATAGAAGTTGCAGAGGTTGGGTCAAATGCACTACCTCCACAGTGGTAATCCATGTAAGCTGTGCTATGTAAAGTAAAACTCATTATGATGGAATGAGCAAAAAAATAGAACAAGTCTTTTATTGGCTCAGTAACTCACATGTTGCTTCTGATGAACAAATAGAAAATATGTATCAGTAATTTACGTCCTCCAAAGTCACTTGAGGATGATGCCTTTGAAAGAATGAGTAATTGTACTTTTATTTGCTCTATATTTTTCTGCTCTACTTACACTTTCAAGCCTATTTTGCATTACAGAGGTGAGTTTGACTTTTTATTTTTCCATTAAAACAATTACTATTTTAGAAAGTACTCCTATGAAAACCTTAAAGTGAGATGTAATAGCAATTAACATGGATAAGATAGTTAACCTTTTTGTGGTTGACTTTTATTCATTGTTCTATATTGGCAGCCCCTGGTTACTGTCGGCATTTCGGTTTTACGGCATTTGTTCAATATATACTTACAAATAACTGGGTTATACCTTCCGTAGGGTTTATAGCACCATTGTCTGGTTGTCTGTGGCTTAGCCTAAGTGCCAAGACCACCTCATGAAATACAAACATGAATAGTATGCATCTTTTCCTTGGCTCTTAACAAGTTATCCTGTACTTTGCTGTATCCATAATACTACAGGCGGTCCCCGGGTTATGACGGGTCCGGCTTACGACGTTCCGAGGTTACGGCGCTTTTTCTTAAATATTCATTGAAAAATCCGCCCTGGGTTACGACGCTTATTCCGAGGTTACGACGCTGACGCTTCCGACGCTGACGCTTCCGACGCTCCGAGTTTACTACGCTTTTAAAAAACACAAATTATGATAAGATAAGAATCCTTTATAGTTTAGCACAGTTTCTCTCTCTCTCTCTCTCTCTCTCTCTCTCTCTCTCTCTCTCTCTCTCTCTCTCTCTCTCTCTCTCTTTGTATTTTCCAAGTAATCACTATAATTTTCTCTCTCTCTCTCTCTCTCTCTCTCTCTCTCTCTCTCTCTACTACAAAGATGTATGTTTTTTTAGTATGATAAATAAATGATTTACTATTTTCTTTAAATATTATATTAATTTATACAGCAATAATATCAATTCATTAAAGAAAATACATAGTGAATTAGTAAGATTTTAGCTTATATTTAAAAAATTATCGAAGAATGAAGAAATCCAGCTTCTTTCTGTTGAAGGAAATCCAGTCTTCTCTGTAACCTTTCCAGGTACTAAAACTGTCAGATATATATCATGTTCTGGACAGCCAAAAGGGGGAAGAGCTGGGGAGAGCTGCAGTGTTGCAATCAGTGGTCCTGACATCCCCCCCTCTCTCTCTCTCTCTCTCTCTCTCTCTCTCTCTCTCATTTACTGAGACTCGAGATTTTTTATGTACTTGTTCTATTGTTTTTAATACTTTCAAATAATATAATAATAATAATAACTGTAATTACAAAATTCATTTGTGATAGTATTTTAAAGAAATACAATACGTACTAATCTATCCATGTCACTTTTAATTAAGGTTAACTCTCTCTCTCTCTCTCTCTCCTTCTCTCTCTCTCTCTCTCTCTCTCTCTCTTTTTGCCACACACGATAATAAAAATGAGTCCATTAGTGGTAACCCCCTCCCTCCCTCTCTTTCGCTGGAATCGTTATAAACCAAAGAGAGATAACACACTCTCTCTCTCTCTCTCTCTCTCTCTCTCTCTCTCTCTCTCTCTCTCTCTCTCTCTCTCTCTCTCTTTTACCGAGATGAAAGAATTTTTATGTACTAGTATGTAAAATAAAAAAGGTTTATGTAATTTCAGTTATTTAATAATAATAATAATAAAACTTTAATTACAAAATTCATAATGGTTGTATTTTAAAGAGATGAAAATGACCTTTCCATTTCACTTGTAAGGATAATTCCTCTTTCTTACTGAGATGAGAGAATTTTTATGGTAGATGCCGTGTTTATTATATTTTCAAATAATAATATAAGAATAATAATAATAATAATAATAATAATAATAATAATAGAAGTAATAAGTAGAATACGATAAATAATTTCAAAGAAAATTCTTCCCTTTGTCTTTTTCTGTATCAATTTCCCCACCTCAACTCGAGTGACACAAGCTTAACAATGCCATACAATGGTCAACGAATTTAATGGTTTTATGTAATCTCTCTCTCTCTCTCTTCTCTCTCTCTCTCTCTCTCTCTCTCTCTCTCTCTCTCTCTCTCTCTCTTACTGAGATGAGATCATTTTCATGGATGTGTATGTATTAAGTTATCATTAATATTTTCCAATAATAATACTATAAGTAACAAAATTCATATCTGAGTATTTTAAATACAATAATCATTCCATTTCTCTCTTTTAAACAACTCTCTCTCTCTCTCTCTCTCTACAAGATACTTGTCATACATTTGGTGTTTCTATTTTTCCTTTTATCTCTCTCGCTCTCAGCAAAAGAATTGATAGACAGACAAACATAATTGCACAGTCCTCTCTTCTCTCTCTCAGAAAATATATGTATTATGGGAGGGGGAAAAAGTTGCCTACAGACGTTCATTTCAATCTATTGAAACCTAAGGAGTTATCTCTCTCTCTCTCTCTCTCTCTCTCTATCTCTCTCTCTCTCTCTCTCTCTCTCTCTCTCTCTCTCTTCTCTCTCTCTCTCTCTCTCTCTCTCTCTTGTATTTTAATGAAAATATACAGTATTTTTGAATACACAGTGTTGCACATGAAAAAAGTAAATTAGTGATAATTTTAGAGATACGGCCCTAAGAAAAATTGCAAATTAGTAGTGAAATTTTCCACCCTGATGGACATGTTTTCAAGAACGTCGTTCCGGCTTACGACGATTTTCGGGTTTACGACGCGTCTTAAGAACGGAACCCCCGTCGTAACCCAGGGGACCCGCCTGTAATATTGTAGTCTTATATTAGGTTGGTACATCACTATTGTATTATAAAATACAAACAAACCGATCATGTTTTGGTTTGGAGAAATAAGCTGACGGAGATAAGTTTATTTCACCACATTCAACTCATTTCTGAGCAATCTTCTTGCTTCTATTTAGCATAAATTAATCTCTGGGAATTCTATTTATTTGGGACAAGTTTATGTTTCGTTATATGAAATGTTTTAAAGTTGAAATCGACTTGAATACGTCTTGTTGCGAAACTAGACTTGAATAAACGTTCTTGTTGTCGAAACTAGACTTCGTTATTTTTTTTCATAAATAGATGGCACCATATATAACTGGGTATATGTTAAGTTAGGAAAGGAGATTGATTTTTAACCATGAATTTTAGATACATAGTAAGATTTTTTCTCTAACTCCTACAGACCCCAAGAAATGAAGTTTGATGTTCGGAAGCCTACGAGGAAAATGCTGAGGACAATTTTCCTTTTAACACAGTCTTTGAGGCCTCTTCCAAGGAAGGTGCATCTTGGGATGAGACTCAGCTATTATGATGATGGTAGGCAAGCCTTCATCTTCATTAAATTCTTTTTTTTGGAAACTTTAAATTTTCACTATACATACACCCCATACTCACGATAGAGTTCCATACCCACCCACAAACTTAGTTTTTAAGCATATTTGTTGATATTACAAGGAGCTTTGCCTTACTGATATTTCAGGCATACTGCACTGATGGTAGCGGGCTTGCATCAGCCATATTTAGATACTCTTATAATGTTATTAGTACTCAGTATTTTTTAATGTTTATGCAGTAAAGCACTGCATACTGTAATGAACCGAATAGAAGAGAATTTATTACTGTACAGTACTAGTATATAGTATTTTTTGGTCAGCATAATTTAAATACAGGTAACTGGTTTTATTCTGAATAAAAAAAGTTATCAAGGAACCTACAACTGGTTATAACTCTTAATTTTTTTAGAACTCTTACACACATTGCAGACATAAAAATATAGTCACCAACACTATAAAAATGGCATCCAAAAAAATAGTTATGGAAAGAGACATTCAAATTAACAATTTAGTCATCAAATCCTTCTAAAAGAGAGTGTCAGCACTGGAGCTATCAGGATCTGTAGAGGGCCTGGTAAGGAGGTAACAGTGAGGGAATGCAAGGACTTGTAGGGGTAAGAGGACAGGTCCTTGGAGTATTTTCTATAAGTTCCATTAGTATGGAAAAACAAAGCCAAAGTTATGTATAGGTTCATACAGTGGACCCCCCGTATTTGCGTTCTCCAGATTCGTGGACTCACACATTCGCGGATTTCTCTTGGGAACGTTTCCCCACATTATTTGCGGAAAATTCGCACATTCAAGGTATTTTTCCATGAGAAATATCCACAAGTTCCTGTTTTTTTTGTATCAATTTCATCATAAAATGCAATTTTTGTGATAAAACTATTAAAAAAACCAAGTACTATAAACATTTTTAGTGGGTTTTTCTTGAGTTTTAACTAACAAAATAGGCTGTTTTTAGCATTTTTATAGGAGTTCCAACTATTCACGGGTTCTAAGTATTCCGGGGGGGTCTGGTACGCATCCCCTGCAAATAAGGGGGGAAAGCAGTCTGTACGGTGTTACCTTTAGATATACTATGTACATATATATAATTGTGGATTTGTTTCTCCATTTTAAGACTCGTGCTACTATGAGTATTTTATCATTTTTAATTCTATTAGTGTTGCCTAATTTGTCATTTTTTTGCCCTTCAATTTCATGATTTTGTAAAAGTTCCCTTATTGTTTGCCATTCTGCTTTCAAGAACCACTCGGCATTCTGGTCCATACCTGCTAATTGTAATACGTATAGTCACGTTCACTTTTGAGAGGACAGACACCACCTAACCCATATATGGTGAATTTTTTTTTTCTTCCGTTGTTTCCTCTTTCTCATACAGTCCTGTTTTGCTTTAGACTTGCATTAAACCTTTGTTAGTTAGCTCTCCCCAATTATACTAATTTGTTAGTATCATTTACAGTACTTCATCACATAGTAATTTAAGTGTGTAACAAGGCCCTCAATTTTTTTTATTGTGACGTCATGTTTGTCATTGTCAAAACCCTTTGAAGATATTCTCCATGAAATGTTTAAGGTATATTTCTCCTTGTGCCTTGGATACCCTTTTTTGTTATTTTCTCTCAAGGTAATGAAGTGTTCTTTTTGTCATGTAAAATGCATAATTTTCAGAAATCACAGAAGTTCACATCATCACTTTCTGTTACTGCTACAGCTTTGGAAAAAGAGCTGGTCATAAGTTGGGGCTGTCTTTAAACAGGAAGGTCGTTCAGTAAGGATTGTATGTATGTCATCAAGTTTATTTATTAGAATTTATATAGTTATAGTTGTTATTTTTTCTCTGTAAGGTTAAGCACTGACTGTTGATACTGGATGCTCTCTAATTTATACGTATTGTTTCTAGTTACCCCTCCAGACTATGAACCTAAAGGTTTTGCAACAGCTGCTTCCAGTGACTTTCAGCATGAAGATGAAAGCATCAATATTGCAGTAAGTTTGGAGTTGAATCATTGTCACATTGTTATTACTTAATCTTTTTAATGAACCTTACCTCTCCATTAACCCGTAAAAGAGCCTGGCTAAAACAAACACATGCATCACCCCAGACCGGGCAAACTTTGAGGTCAGCTAGTTTAAGAAAACACACATCAGTGGAAAGAGATGCAAATGCGCAAGGTTTCAGAAAACTTATTATAAAAAATTCTCCTACTTTCCCAAGAAGTTGAAAATGACTATTTACAAGCCTTTGTGGGGCTTCTTTTACAAGACAGTCATAAATTTTACCAAATTATACATGTTTTTTCTAATGATTAATTTTATTTTGTTTTATAAAGT
The DNA here is from genome assembly GCF_015104395.2 of Macrobrachium nipponense. Classification (NCBI taxonomy): domain Eukaryota; kingdom Metazoa; phylum Arthropoda; class Malacostraca; order Decapoda; family Palaemonidae; genus Macrobrachium; species Macrobrachium nipponense. The sequence continues at coordinate 5,102,037 of NC_061088.1, read as the reverse complement.
TATAATTACAGCTCACACAATATCATAACAGATAAGAACAAAAATCAGTAGAAAATTTTGAGCATATTTGTTGTAAAATATTTTCAGAAATTTACTGAGATTGAAGATGCAGTAACTTTCTTGGATTATACATGTTAGACATGATTATATTTATGAGCAAATTTATGAGATAACATCATGAGAGAGAGAGAGAGAGAGAGAGAGAGAGAGAGAGAGAGAGAGAGAGAGAGAGAGAGAGAGAGAGGTACATGCCCCCTTGAAGTCAAGTACACATCTAAATCATGAGCTGCCTAGAATCGCTGAGCTGAGCCAGTCTAAAAGTTGCCATTAGTAAATTTATGGTGTATTGAAGTAATGGAACCTCTTTCGAGATTGAAGATGCAGTAACTTTCTTGGATTATACATGTTAGACATGATTATATTTATGAGCAAATTTATGAGATGACATCATGAGAGAGAGAGAGAGAGAGAGAGAGAGAGAGAGGAGAGAGAGAGAGAGAGAGAGAGAGAGAGAGAGAGAGAGGTACATGCCCCCTTGAAGTCAAGTACACATCTAAATCATGAGCTGCCTAGAATCGCTGAGCTGAGCCAGTCTAAAAGTTGCCATTAGTAAATTTATTGGTGTATTGAAGTAATGGAAACCTCTTTCCCTCCCGATTTCTCCAAGTCAATGGTCTGTAATATTGATACTCACCAGGAGGTAATCCGTCAACCACAAAAAACCTGTTATTGTTACCCGTGAGGATATCCGTCCTTAAGGATTAAATAGCTTTTAATTCCATATCAGGGGCAGTAAAAGCTATATAATGGAGAGGTAAGTATTTAGAAAATAAATCTGATGTATTATTTATTTTTCTATTAATATTATTGTTGTTATGTAGTTGGACTAGACCACTGAGTTAAAATACATACCATATATACTCGCATATTAGCAACTTTTGAAGCCCTAATTTTGGAGCTGATTTTAAAGGGGTCGGATCTTACATGAGATATAAAATTCGAGTATGTAATAATCATATATTAGTATCATATGATAATATACAAACATAATGGATATGCATCTTTTCCATGGATCTTTTAAAAAGCTATGTTTTACTTCACTCCATCCAATAATATTACTATTTGTATTTTCATATTACTACTTGTTTGTATTATAAAATACAAACAGCAATCATGTTTTGGTTTGAAAACAGCTGAGGGCGATTGCGAGTAAATTTATGTTTGCTGTGTTGAACTCAAATCAGAGAGACTTTCTTGCCTCTAGTTAGTGCAAATGAATCTCAAGATACTCTATTTATATGAGACAAGGTTATTTTACATTATACAAAGTGTTTTCAAGTGGAAATATCACTTAAAGAGTATCGTTTGTGAAAAAAATGTGGTTATTTTTCGTTAGTAGATGGCGCTGAGGGCATGTTTATTGCGTAAACAAAAATCGACAGATTCTGTTCGATATTTTCACTTTATCGCATCAGAATACTACGAGCTTTACACATTTATCTTTTATTGTTGTGAAAACAGTAAAATGTGTTCTTTTCATGCCCAGTAGTTTTGATTAAAACACATTTCTCTCATTTTGTTTACGGTTGATTTGAAGGTACTATACTGAAGTTTGCAAGTTTCATCCATATAGTACTGTTATCATGCATTGGCAACAAAGATATAATTCCAGTAAACTTACACCATCAAACACAACTGTAGATAAAATTGAGAGAAAATAATTTAATAAAAACTTCAGGTCTTGAAAGAACACATTTTACTGTTGATTTCACGCCTATAAAAGATAAGTAACGTAACGGTAAAGGTTAATTCGTACTATGATGAAACGAAGTGAAAATAGCAAACGGAATCACGTAATATTTCTACACAATAAACATGCCCACAACGCAATCTGTTAACGAAAAAAAAAACTTTAGTTCACAAGATGTATTTAATTCATATTTTGACTTAAAATTACATAGTAAAATAACAAAATACTTTATCTTGTTTAAGTAAAGTATCTAGATATTTTACGCTAAGTAGAAGAAAGGCAATTCGCTCTGAAATGAGTTAAATACGGAGAAATAAACTCGTATTCACCATCAGCTGATTTCTAATCAAAAACACTGACCGCTTTGTTAGTATTTTATGAGATGATAATATGAGAATACATAAAATGTTATTGGATACTGTAATGTATAACTTTTTAAAAGAATCACAGAAAAGATACTTATTCATTGTTTTTATTTCGTAAATGTACTAGCTGTCAGCAGCCTGACATCACTCAATTAGGTATGCCGATGTCAATCCGAATCTGATTCCTGTTTCGTGTCCATTTTTTTTTTACTGACATGTCATATAGTCAAAATGCTTGAACCTCCAGAATTGGCTTATATTAATAAATTACTAAATTATATCATATATGTTGTATACAGTATACTGAAGGCTAGGCTACTGTATTTGTATATACGTATACGATATATGTACCACGATATCATCATCATCGTATACGCGAGGCTAACTTGTTAAATGTTATTCCATTTCTCTTTGTACTAAATTATCATAAGCCAATGTGCATTGAACCTAGAGAATTAACTGTAATTAATCATTTCGATGCCATATGTGTATAAGTATACTGTGTAGTGTAGGCTAGGCTACCCCCTATATGTAAAGATGGTACTGATTACCCTAGTGTAGGCTAGGCTAGTACAATGTTCTTACGAAAAATTAACACGGGCCGACTTACGTCCTAATTGATTTGTGACTGGTTGGTCATAATTAATTGCTGTAGTAAGTTGACTACTACCTGTAATGTAAAAATATATCAGTCCTATTCTCCTTAACGTCATTTGTAACATAACTATGGTAATTTTTTACTATCATACGATGGTTGAAATGCAAGCAAAAAGGCTGTTGTTATATGATTGGTTGTTCATAGCAAATCAGCTGTTTCTGTGTGTATGTGTTTTCCAAACAAGTACTATATCATTACTACCGATAATTTTGGCATTCTCTTTTACTTTTTTAAACTTAACCAGAAGATGGTATAGATTAAGAGATGGAGGAAAAGGGGTTAGCCTAACTATAAAATGGAATAGATAAAGAGGAGGAAAAGAGGTTAGTCCATGGTTATTTGGTCTTGTAAATTTAACTCGCATGATACGTTTTAAAATATTTTTTTAAGGGTGAAAATTTGGGGGTCGCACGATATGCGAGATTGCGTGTTACGCAAGTATGTACTGTACCTTTAACGTGGAGCGTTTAGATAATTATCAAACTACAATTAGTAATAAATTTAAGAATACATATTCCAAATTAGACTTCTTATGATATATCATAGCTTATCAGTGTTCAAAATTTCCTAAAAATTAATCTTGGTAAATTATTTTTATTATAAGAGTATAAACCATTTTCCTTTTACAGGCAGGAGAAGTGAACACCCGTTATCACAATGTTAAAGTCCGGGTTTCTGTTGACAAGAAACATTTTTATGGTGATGAAAAATCTGCTGAAGAGACTGCTGCACAGGTTAGATATACTATTTTACAATTTTTGTGTTTGATAATTATGCCTTCTTGTGTTGTTCTGTTAAAGTAACCATTACAGGCGGCCCACGGTTAACGGCGCAATCGCTCGGCAGCGAATCGGTTTTACGGCGGTCGTCAAAACTATTCATTAAAAAAATAAGGTATTTTTATGGCACAGTTTTCAGTTAACGGCGCCACTAGGTAGTATTAGGGTAAAATATATGCCTCTGACGCTGTTCTATGCCGAAAATATCAAGTTACATAACTGCAAATTTAGCTATGGATGTGTCGATTTATAAATGTTCATGCTTTTATGTTTAAAATGTGTATGAAAATGTATTACGTATAGGGTATTTTTATTTCTGCACAGAAATATGATACGCTTTCGAAACTGCCCTTCACACGTTATCAAATACGATGTTTTTCATGTTCTTTCATGTGAGCGCCGCCTGCCACTCTTCCGAAAATATAGTTAAAAAAAGGTGGAAATTAGCGATCGATGTGTCGATTTTATAAATGTTCATGCTTTTATGTTTAAAATGTGTAAGAAAATGTATTACGTATGGGGTATTTTTTATTTCTGTGCAGAAATATGATAAAAAGGCAGCTTTTGAAACTGCCCTTCACGTTATCAAATACGATGTTTTTTCATGTTTGTTCTTGTAAGCCGCTGTCTGCCGCTCTTCCGAAAATATCAAGTTAAAAACAGTGCAAATTTAGCGATCGATGTGTTGATTTTTTAAAATTTTTATGCTTTTATGTTTAAAATGTCTATGAAAATATATTACGTACAGGGTATTTTTATTTTTGTACATAAATATGATATAAATTAAGGCAGCCTTTGTAACTACGCTCCATGTTGTCTGGGGATGATTTTTCATGTTCGTTCTTGTCCGCCACTGTTCCAAAAAATGCATGGTGTTATTTTATTAATTATGCATCTTTTCTATAAATCATTTGAAAAGTCATACATTACTTCACTGTATCCAATAATGTTGTATGTATTCTCATATTACTGTATTATAAAATACTACGGCAAATCTAAGCCAGTATTCCGCATAGCGGTCAATGTTGTGGTTTGAAATCAGCTGATGTGTTCTTTCAAGCACAGTAGTTTTAATTCAAATGATTTTATCTCAATTTTATCTACGGTTGTGTTTGATGGCATACGTTTACTGGATTTATCCTTGTTGCCGATGTATGATAATAGTCATTAGCAGCTTGAACAGTTTTCTCAGCTTCAGTTATAACTAGGTTTAAATTTAACAGTAAATTTCCCGATTGATCTTTGATGTATATTGATCTTTGATCTATAGCGAATAAAGTTATTACATTAAGATATCTCAGTTCTATTCTACATAACGCCATTTATAACAACTACAGTAGTAGTGTACTGTAGTACGATGTTTGAAATACAAGCCAAACGGATGTTATGCAATTCGGTTGTACTTAGAAAAAAAAAAAAAAAAAAAAATCGTTTCTCGTTCGGTTGTTCATGGCTGTACACGTTCACGCAACGAGTATAACGTTAAAACCATACTTTCATCATTCCCTTTTGCTGTAATTGAACTTATGTAACTAGAAGATGGGATAAAGTTAGGCTATTGTAATTTGGTTTCTCAAAATCAGACTATCGTTAGACGAATTATCATAACTTAAACACTACAGCTACCTGTACACTGTATAAACCTTATTATATCTTTACATACTCTAGACACCCAAAGGATTAAAGCTAGGCTTTTTTCACTTTACAGTATTTATAATGCTATAATTTACTGTACAGTACTACTGTACAGTAAATTCTATAGTACTATACTGCATAAATATAATTTTACTTATTGCGCCATTGTGGGATTACGGCGCTTTTGACTGGTCTAGAGTTTCGAAAGAAGGTGTGCAGCGGCCGTAGGCTTTAAAATCGCTTGGCATCGAAAATCATTTAGCGTCGGCGGCCAGGAACGGAACCCCTGCCGCTAACTGAGGGCCGCCTGTACTATATTTCATGTGTGTTTCATCTTTTTAGTTTTGTGTTGACCTATTTATAGCTACTCCTCAGTTGCTTCATACTTAACGGTTTATTATTAACTATTATTATTAATAGGTGTTAGTTTTTCCAGACCTCTGAGTATTAACTGTGTGTAGCAATATTTATACATGCTTTTTTCACCCAGGAGGTGGAGGAACAGGAGTCGTTAAACCCTCATTCAGATAATATAGTCCGAAGATATGGGTACAGATTGGTCTCTCAGTCGTCAGACACATCAGGTGAGATATTTTCATATGTAATTCAATTTAATTTGATGTTTTAAGTATTTGGTGATCATTATTGTTGCTGTATTTCTTTGAAAATAAAATGAAGGAACCAGACTATAATCGTGGGGTGTTCGACTTTTTCATATGTATAATGCAGAAGTAGTTTTAGATTTTTAAGGTACTTATTCATATTTGTTTCAAATTTGGACATAAATTAGAAAAAAAGAAATAAGTAATGCATTGGAATTAAAGTCAATTGTATCCCCAAACTCAATTTCAATGACAGTCATTTTATAAGCTACTCTGTGTGCATGATGAAAGATAAATGTAGACTAGATAAAACAGTAGTTATAAACTTGTAAAAAGATGTAGGAATTTAGACATTTTTTCTACAATGTACAAACCTATTTTATGTTTTAATGGTGAGTACTATGATTTAGCTGAAAGCTAAGAAGTTAAGTTGGCACACAAAATTAAGCATTTTCTGAGGTGAGTAATTTAGCTGCATGAGATGAAACCCTTGCATATAATCTAGAAGGCCTATCGCCTACACAAAGGTCCTTTGTAAACTTGAATTTGCTGAGCTATTTAAAGACAGCATTAAATTTGATAAACTATGACACAAATTCGGTAGGTGACATACCAATTGACATTGCTGTGCAAAGCAGCAACTGTTATGTCTATCTTATACTTTGGATGTCAGATATACTATACTATGTCCAGCCTCAAATATGATTCACTCTTTCTCATTTGGCTGTGTATTGTAGGGACTATCCCAGTCCCTACATTTAAGTCTCCTGTATATATAAGGTGGTGGTTATATCTGCAGAGGAACAAATTAGAATTTTTTAAAGTAATATTTTTTTCTTTTAGGAATACAAATCTGAGCTGTTTATATAAGTTGAATCCTTGTTATCTATCTGCCCATCTCTGGCCATGCAATCAAAGGAAAAATGAATGGCAATTTTGGTTGAATGAAGGATTGCTCCCTGATCACCCTATAGCTCCACCATTAACTTGCTTGTGCTGAAAGATATTCATGTATTCAAAAGGTTCTGGTTTGTATACTTGTGAGAAATACAAGTAACTTAAAAATTTATTTGTTTTTGATGAACAACCAGCAGGCTTCCGTAAAATGGTGGTCCATTTATGAAAAAATATATATGCTGCATAAAGAATATTCAAAACAAGTAAAAGTGGTAACTAAGCAAATAAACAGTAACAGAAAAATAAGTTAAAAGGAAATTGCGCTTGAGGATTAGACCTGAAGGCTATGTAGCAACCTAGAGCACAGTAGAATTTGAAGGTGTCTATGGATACCTGTAAAGTCCACTTAAAAGTCTTAAAGCTTGTATCATAGAATCAAGTTTTCAAAAGATTTGCCTCTGTGTGAGTTATTGTCCTAAATGTTTTTCTTTTCCCTTGCCAGCCCCTTTTTCTCAGGTGAAATGCATTACTGGCATGAAGCAGCAAACTGCCGAGGGAAGTGATGCTTTAAGATGTCCTACAACAGCCAAGGGTAGTAGTGTGAATTCAGATATCCCCTCAAACATGAATGGAAACCTTGAAACCCAGGCTTCAGAAAACATTGATGGTAATAATATTCTTCCACAAACCCCTCCGTCTAGTGCTTCCTACAGGGTCCCTGAAATGTCTACACAAAAGACATTGGATAATCCAGCTTCATATCCATCAACTTCTTATTCCAATGCTCAGACACCCACTAGACAAACCTATAATACTCCAGGTAATTAGTTCCTGAGCTTTAAAGCAAATAAGTTTTTATCTTTTCATCCAGTGCTGTAGTGTCACACCATTGTAGGACTGCTTTTAGCAATTTATGTGATTATTTACTGATGACCATCATCACCACAGCATTTGGTTTAGTGTAGTGAGGTGAATAATATTTATTCTTACAGGAATACAGCTAACACTTTAAGTAGAAAATTTCTTTCAATCTTTAGCTAAACAGTTGATGGAATGTAGTTAGTTATAAGGTTACTTGTATGGTGCTGCTAGTTAGTAAGTTGGAGTATCAACAGACCACCTTGCATCTAAAAAGTCACATGATCTTTTGACTGGTTTGTGTCTCCTCACCAGATTTGAAAGGGATTCTTGAGACTAATGTTCCTTGTGGGTATCAATTTATACCAGGAACATTTTCTTCTTGGTGGAATGTTACTGCAGCTTCCTTTGGTATAGCTCCCCACCTGTAGAGTAAGCCTTCACTTAAAAGGTGTCAATTTGTATTCATATTTTTAAAAATTGTTAATTTTACTTTAGTTCATCTTTATGTAATGGGAAAGAATTCTGCAGTACCAGAATCCTTTGTATTTTGGATTTAAGGTTATTGTTGCTTGGCAGCCAAGTGTGACTGTTTAAAAGTTGACCCATACTGCTCCATTAGCCATCATGATGTTGCAGTAATTTGAAAACCAACTTATCAAGAATATTAAAGTTTTCTAGTAGATCCAAAGCCATTGTGTTGATGAATGTAGCATCCAATGTTATTTTCAGTAAATTACTAACTTCTTGTCATAAAAATATTAACTAGGAACTTGTAAACTTGGTTAAGAAAATTTGAATAGATTACTTGAAAATTGTTAACCCTGACTGCTGAATCACATATTTAATTATTTATTTAGTCCTAGACATTTATGCATAATTGAAAAGTAAAAATTTGGAGGAAGACCAAGATAAAAACATGTACAATTTGGTAGGAAGGATTCTGAAAAGGACATTCATTATATTTTTTTTTATCTTCTGAATTTACATTTTGCCATTCAAGGGAGATTGCATCAAAGACCTACCTGTCAGGTAGTGAGATGTTCAAGAACTTAAAAAAAAAGTTTCCTGTGGAGGTGTTTGACTGTTTAGTGATATTTCTTGTGGGAAACTGCTTCACTGAAATGATATTCAGTACTGCAACAGCCATAATAATTATCAGTAAAAGAAAGGTTAATGCAAATTGGTACACTAATGCAGGACTTTGATTTGAAATATCATATATGAGATTTTGTGTTTACTAATAATTTAACATTGGTTACAGCATCTTCTTCTAGTATTCGAAGTGTTATGGTGCCTTCACCATGCATACCTGATCCGGACTTCCCTGTGCGTTGTCCCTGTGGAGTTAATTTGGATGATGGGTTAATGATCCTCTGTCATTTCTGTGGAAACTGGCAACATGCGGTGCGTATGTCCCTGAACTGTCACTTTTTGTTTTCTTTGTCAATTTATAGAAGGTTTTCAGCTGATTTTGATTGGGTTTGTGGTAAAGTTAGATTCATGAAAATGCAACCTTTGTACTGTCTGGTAAAAAATTCTTTGTCAAGACAAAATACCCCAAATTTTTCACTTTTTGTAAAAATAAACCCATGTCTCTGCTGAAGGTGAAGTTTTACTTAGAATATTTTGTTTATGAATGCTGACCCTGCCTAAATAAAAGGACCCCAAATTACCAGTGTGAACTCTTCACAGCTTTCATAACGTACAGAAAGTTGTAGTACAGGGTACTATTTAGTTTAAAGAGTGACAGAGAGTACTAAATAATGCAATATGTGTTTTAAAGTAACTGAGGTTGTTGTATGAAGGAGGTAGTTATTGATCTTATTTCCCTCAAATATATTATTATTCTAGAATATGCTAATTTGTAATATGATTTTCCAATTGAACTCTGGCCAAGAATCTAGTATTCTGCAATTGCACCTTCCAAAATTGCCAATATTTTTTTTTCAGTAACCTTGCATATGTAGCAGATTTTTATTGAGCTACTTGTCTCAGTTTTTTTGGCCTGAATCCAGCAGCTTGTGACGAGAGTAACTTGAATAGCTTGAGATAGCAGCTTAGGACGAGAATAGCTTGAGAGAGCAGCTTGGGACTAGAGTATTGTTGACTATCTTAGCTTGAGAATAACAATGAAATTTGTATTTTAAATATTTTATGATGATAAGAAATGAAACATGGATAGTGAATGATATTATGATACAGTAATTCATATTTCATTGAGAGAGAGAGAGAGAGAGAGAGAGAGAGAGAGAGAGAGAGAGAGAGAGAGAGAGAGAGAGAGAGAGAGAGCAGCTTGTGACGAGAGTAACTTGAATAGCTTGAGATAGCAGCTTAGGACGAGAATAGCTTGAGAGAGCAGCTTGGGACTAGAGTATTGTTGACTATCTTAGCTCGAGAATAACAATGAAATTTGTATTTTAAATATTTTATGATGATAAGAAATGAAACATGGATAGTGATAAGATATTCTCTTGTATACTGTTATGTGATAATCATTCAGTCAACTATAAAATTTGTATTGAAGCACAGTTTCGTAAATCACAGAAAGAATAAAAATATGGCAACACATATTTTTATTCTTTCGGGGACCATCTTGTTCTTTTATTACGATAATAATAGATCAGTATTATAGTTTTTTTCTGTAAGTGATGACAGAGAGAGAGAGAGAGAGAGAGAGATTTTGCTATTTACATTCATAGTATTTGAAAATTTGTGAATGATTTTTATTCTAAAAATGCATTTAGTCATGAAAAGAAGAAGAAAACAGTAATCAGCGAATCTTTCTCTATGATAAAATTTGTGATTTCGTTAATTTTCCGGAATATACGTAGCATTTGGGCTTCACAAAAAAGTAAGTAAAGTGATTTATGACAGAGTTTAGAGTATACTTACGTAAAAATACATCGGTACTTTATAGAACGGTGACGTCACGGTGGTCATATGTATTTTTTTCGTGAATGAATATACATTTATGAAAAAAAATAGTTACTGTACTGCTTAGCGAACCATATTGTAATATTAATGTAATCACATCAAAATGAAGTAATCATTGTTCATTGTATACTGTAAACATGTAAAGTGTATTTTTGTCTTTTGAAAAATGGATTCCCCAAGGAATTATTCCTTGAAGAGGCTTTTTATTATGAAGATATGCCAATAATATATAAGATTTGCATTTTATTATGAATATATGACATTAATATATGAGGTAAAAATGGTTTTATTACGTTTACGCTTCGTCGCCGATTGCAAACAACATACGATAATCTATTCGTTTGTATGACTGCAGTATTCAGAGAAGTTGATTAAGTTATACCAAAACAATAATGAAGTTCGAATTGAAAATTTATGTTTTCCTAAATGTTATTACTACTGTAATTAAACTACTACTATTAACATTTCTAAAAGGTTAAGAATGACAAAGGTGCTGTGAAGTGTAACTCAATGTTTACATTTCTGCTGGCCGCTCAACTACAAGTTGATGTCAATGAGTGGAATTATTCCATGAATAGGCTATATATTATGAAGATATGCCAATAATATATAAGGTGAGAATGGTTTTATTACCTTTATTGTCAGTTAATATCATAATGTGCATCTGTTCATGCATTTGTTGGTTATCAGAACCGGACGAGGCTTAGCCTACCACTGACAAGCCCGCGATGCTGTGATTCATACCAGGATATATAGACTGAAAAGTGGTCCAAGGAAAAACCCATGATTAACTGACTCCGTGATTGCTGATCCGTGACTAAGCGAGGCCCCACTGTAAATAGGCTATTATTGAATATAGAACTTTCTGATTTTTCAAAATGCCAATTCTGTACTCGTAGCTAGTTCCTTGATTAATGATCTCTAAATCCAATCTTGCCCAGGATCCTCCATAATTTTAAATATGTATGGCCTGAATAAACAAGGTTTAGGTTACTAAAATATTTACCAATCTTCAGTTGATTAAAAGGCTACATAGTCCCACGGCCAAGTGACATTTCAGAATTGTAGGTGCTTTAATATATTAACCCTCTTACGCCGAAGCCCTAAAAATAAAAATCTCTCCTGTATGCCGGCGCCGGTTTGGAGTGAGCGTGGAAGCGGAAAAAATAATTTTTTCAAAAAATCACAGCGTGCTTAGTTTTGAAGATTAAGAGTTCATTTTTGGCTCATTTTTTTCCATTGCCTGAAGTTTAGTATGCAATCATCAGAAATGAAAAATAATATCATTATCATATGTAAATAATGCGATATATGGTAGCGAAAAAAAAAAATTCATAGATAATTGTATTCAAATCACGCTGTGCAAAAAACGGTCAAAGCTAACGAGTTACTTTTTTTTTGTTGTATTGTACACTAAATTGCAATCCTTTTGATATATAATACATAGTAAAACAATAAAATCAACACCGGAAAAATATTATCACAAAATGATGTACGAATTCGTAACGCGCGGACGTAAAAAATGTTATTTTCAAAAATCACCGTAATTCTAAATATTGTTCTTGAGACTTCCAATTTGTTTCAAAATTAAGACAAATGATTGAATATTACGATACTGTAAGAGTTTTAGATTAGAATTGCAGATTTCAACCATTTCGGACGAGTTAAATTTGACCGAATGTCGAAATTTTTATATATATTTTTTTTTATATGCACATATTTCGGAGATGGAAAAAGCTACAACCTTCAATTATTTTTAATTGTATTTTTCATGAATTTGCGCACACTTTGATATATGAAACTCTATAAAAAGGCTAATATGAAAAGGAGCAAATATTAGGATAATGCGATGTACGTATTTCGGAGACTTGCGGCCGCGAATCGGCGCGCGTATGAAGGTAAATATATTTTTCAAAATTCACCATAAATCACAATATTGTTTTAGAGACTTCAAATTTGTTTCAAAATGAAGAATAATGACGGAATATTACTAGGCCGTAAGAGTTTTAGCTTACAATTGCGTTTTTCAACTATTTCGGTAGAGTCAAATTTGACCGAACGTGGTTTTTTTTTTCTATTTATCGTGATTTATATGCAAATATTTCGAAAAAAGAGAAAAGCTACAACCTTCAATCATTTTTAGTTGTATTCTACATGAAATTGCGCACATTTTCATATATAAAACTTTATGTAACAGCTAATTTTAAATGGTGCAAACATTTCGACAATCGCACAAAAAATTCTGATTTTTTCGGAAGAGTTACCGCGCGAACGTAAGGAAAATGTTTTTTTTTTTTTTCATAAATTCACCATAAATCTAAATATTGTGTTAGAGTCTTCAAAGTGGTTGCAAAATGAAGATAAATGATTGAATACTACTAGAATATAAGAGTTTTGGATAGCTTACATTGGCGTTTTTTTCGAACCATTTCGGTAGAGTCAAGTTGACCGAAGGTTGAAATTTTTGCACTTAACGTTATTTATATGAAAATATTTCGAAACTGATAAAAGCTACAACCATGGGTTGTTTTTGTTGTATTGTGCATGAAATTGCGCACATTTCCATATATAAAACTTTATGTAACGGCAAATTTAAAAGGGTGCAAACATTAGGACAATCGCACGAAAAAATTTATCGGAAGAGTTATCGCACGAACGTAAGGAAAAAGTTTTTTCATAAATTCACCATAAATCGAAATATTGTGCTAGAGACGTCAAATTTGTTGCAAAATGAAGGCAAATGATTGAATATTTCTATAATATAAGAATTTTACTTTACAATTGCGTTTCTCGACCATTTCTGTAGAGTCAAAGTTGACTGAAGGTTGAAATTTTTGCACTTATCGTTATTTATATGAAAATATCTCAAAACTGATAAAAGCTACAGTCATGAGTATTTTTTAGTTGTATTTTACTTGAAATTGCGCACATTTTCATATATAATAATTCATGTAAAGGATAATTTAAAATGGTGCAAAAATTATGTCAAAGTGACAAAATAATTTCCGAGATGTGTCACTGATACTTTTTAGTGTGATAAGAAAGAAATTCGCGCTTGCGCGCCTGCGTAGCGATTGTAAACAAAACAACGCCTTGATCCGTGAACTCCCAGCATCCCCCAAGGAGCGTGATACAAAAGTTTTCGGCTGGTAGGCCTATAAGTATTTTTCCGCGAATTTTTAAAAAAACTTTTTTGAGCCGACGTATGATACGTCCAATCGGCATACGGGAGACATTTTGACTCGACGTTTAATACGTCCAATACGTCCAATCGACGTAAGAGGGTTAAGTGAACACATTGAAATCAGTTATTTTACTGATGTTTTAAGCATTAGTAAATTATTGGGTATGCATTTATTATAGAAAGAAAATCGCAATATGTAGGTCCTCACTTCATGGGAACTAGTTGATTATTATTAAGCACTCTAGTTTAAGCAACCACCTATCCATTTTTTTTCATTTACCTTGTGGGTAGTGATATGAGTATTTTAATATACTGGAACTTCTTACAGACTGGGTCATTATTATTATCCAAATTTTATTGGAGAGTGGTATTTTCCTTGGCTTTTACTGCTGGGATAAGGTGCATGTGAAGTTGTCTAACCCATATAGGCTATTGGTAGTTATTCAAGTAGGTCTTGTGAAATAGAATAGACAGTTTGTTCCAGTGTATTTGCTGCATCTAGTTTGCACCTTCACATCTGTAGATGGGATTGGTGTTTCTGTGTGCATTGTGCGTTGTTTTTTTGTCCCTGGGTGCAGGACAAAGAGTGGCTGACTAGAATATTACCCACATGCATCTTCCTCTCGGAGAGAAGAGAGTAGTGCATAGATTAAAAGTTGTTTCTCATTTAAGGGGGATTCCATCCCAGGCCGCGCTATTGCCATAGTAACTTTGGGGGGAAGTCTCTCTCTCTCTCTCTCTCTCTCTCTCTCTCTCTCTCTCTCTCTCTCTCTCTCTCTCTCTCTCTCTCTCTCTCTCTCTCTCTGGAGACAGGAGTGGGACCGAGCGGAGTAGTGGCACCACCCCTGACACTGCTCCTGACACAGATCACAGTTTGTCAGAGATAATTTACAAACCTATGAAAGCATAGGTTTGTAAATTAGGAAAAATACAAATTTCTGTTTAATTTTGTTTTGTTTTTAGTCTAAATTCAACTGTATCTGAAGAAATGTTATTAAAGATGTTTTAACTTCCATAGGTTTGTTTTAATATACTGGAAGAAGAAGAAGCACCATTTGAACACATTTGTGAATTGTGTTCAAGACCTTCTGCCCCATGCACTGATCCAGCACTTCTTGAAGAACAAGATGTAAGTTAGAGACTTAATCTGTGGAAACTTCTGTATTCAGTATGAAATAATGATTAATATCTTAATCACTCCTTCTTTTTAACCAGTGACTGAGCCTAGTGTAATTTTGTTATTTGTTCCGATACGTAATACAAACCATCGGTCCTTTAACAATAGAAATGTAGCTTCGAACAAGGGAGTACGGTAGTTAACTGCTTGTCCGACAGTCAGCGCACCCCGCGACTGGGAGGAGAAGAATCACTTTGCTTTTGGCCGCGCTGGGTGACAGAGGTGTTTTCCACTTCTCTCTGCCCTCCTTTCGTCGTATGATTTGTTTCTTCAAATCTTGGTTTGCTTTTTTAGTGTGATTGTGTAAAAGACTGTAAGTACTTGTGCTTTGTATTTTATTATTTGTTCCGACACGGCATACAAACCTTCGGTCCTTTTACAATAGGAAGGTACTAGCGGCAGCTGGATAGGTCGTAAGCTTTCGAACAAGGGGTTCGGTAGTTAACTGCTTGTCCGACAGGCGCGCGCGTGCACGACTGGGAGGTAAACAAATCACTTTTGCTTTCGGCCTGCTGGCGTGTAGACGTGTATCATCGCTCTCTGCCCGCTTCATCGTCGTTGCTTTCGCATGGTTGTGTTTTTCTTTTTCTATTTATCTAGTGAAACTGAATTGTAAGTACAATCATTTCATATTTATTTCCATTGAATTCAATTGTGAATTAAAGGATCTTGGTTTCTCCACGCCCTCCGATTACCCGAGTGCCGGGACTGAAGGGCGTAAGTGCGGGAATTCATTTTTCCCAGAAATGATCCTCGTATTGTGTATGCTCGGTGCCGAGGGCGGGAGAGCGCTCGCTCCGAGCTTATATTTTGGTTGGAAATGTGTAGATGAAAATCGTAAGTAAGTGCCCTTTTAATTTATATTTTTTTGACCTGTATGCTCGTTGCCGAGCGAATGCGCTCGGCACGAAAACTTATTCTGTATGGAAGTGGAATCGCAAGTACAGTATTACTTTTCATTTTCATATATTTATTTTGATTGTAGCAATACTCATTTTGGATCAGTTTCCGCTCTTACGCGGAAATTGATCCTTTCCCCTTTTTATTTGAATGAAGTGAAATCGCAAGTGGAGTTCTTTTTCATTTTTTTCATTTTCATATTTTATTGAGATTGCATTATTTACTTGGATCAATGTTTCTGCTATTTCCTGGGAATTGATCCTTCCCCTTTTTATTTTGTATGAAGTGAAATCGCAAGCGCAGTATTCTTTTTTATTTTTCATATATATTTTGATTGCATCAATTCATTATGGATCAAGGTTTCCGTTCATAATCGGGAATGGATCCTTTTACCCTTGCGCTCGGTACCGAGGGCGCAAATGCGCTCGGTACCGAGGGCGCAAATGCGCTCGCTCCGAGCCCTTATTCATTGTGAAGTGAATTGTAATGCAAGATTCTTTTTCATGTTATTCCTTTTATTATTGATTGCATCAATTTTTTTTTTTTTTTTTTTTTTTTGGTTCAAGTTCTGCTCAGTCAGGGAATTGATCCTTATGCCCTTGCATTCGGTGCCGAGGGCACGATTGCTCTCGGGCTCTTATTATTATTGTTGGGTACATGGGTGCTGTGCGGGGGTGGGGAGCGAGAATTCTCTCTCTCTCTCTCTCTCTCTCTCTCTCTCTCTCTCTCTCTCTCTCTCTCTCTCAGCTCCCACAGATGGCCCTTCCCCTTCGGGGGGGAGGTTATCTGGGTTCTTCTCCTCGCCCGATCCGTCGCACGCGGGGGAGGGCGCTCGGTGCCCGATGTACAATTGCATTCGGGGTCTTCCGCTCGTTCGGTGTGGGGCTCACCCCCCTGCGCGAGGGGACTTCTCCCCCACTAATCACTACTACTGTTATTTCCGCAGGTGCTACTGCCACGAGGGTGGACCTTGGTGAGGTATGGGCGTCCTTCGATTTGCAGGGCGTGCCTAGTGTCCAGGGGCTGCGGTTCTATGTCTGGGCCTACTGCGGTCACCCATGGAGCGGTGACCACGACAACGATATCGACTCCAGGTGACGACGTCCCTCCTCACCTGGTGTACTCGCCTCACGTGGTAACAGTCTTGCCTACAGCCGCTGTGAAGTGCCGTTCGCCGTGCCGAGAGGGGGGCGTGCCGCTGCCGCGACCACACTTCCGCTGCCCTAGAGCTCGCCCCCTGGACCTGCCGCCGGTACCAGGATGTTGCTGGCGCTGTCCACCTCCTGTGTTTCCGGGTGCTGCTGCTCCACCTCCTGTGTTTCCGGTGCTGCCTGCCGTACCTGCCGATTCTGTGCTGACTGTCCATGCAGTTGCTGTGCTGGCTGTCCCTGCCGTTGCTGCGCTGGCTGTCCCTGCCGTTGCTGCGCTGGCTGTCCCTGCCGATGCTGTGCTTGCTGTTCCTGAGATGCCCATACCTGCTGACGTCGTCCCTGTTCGTGGTGGTACTACCCCAGACTTTGGTCTGTCTGTACAGGTGCGTCCGGGCCCTGTGGCTTTGGCTACAGCAGCCCCGGCTCCGCCCTGGATGGCAGATCTTACGTCTGTCCTGAGGAAGCTGACGAAGAAGAGGAGGAAGGTGTCGTCGTCGTCGTCTTCATCTTCTTCATCGTCGTCGGCTGCCGCCTCTTCCCCTTCGACTTCTAAGGCTTCACAGCCGAGGAAGAAGAAGGTTGCCTCCTCCCTCCTAAGAAGTCTCCCTCGGGAGCTTCTCGGGACCCGTCTCACCTCGGTGGGACGGGAGGGTTCCTTCCGCTGGTCCTCCTGCTCCTTCGGGAGCGGGGCCCGTCTCTTCTTCCGCAAGGAAGAAGACTACGGGGACCAGAGGGGTACCGGCTAACACCGGTACTTCCTCGCCTGGTGTCAGTGGTTCTGCCACTGCATCAGGGTCTGTCTCGGCCTCTCGTTCGCGGGAGGTACTGAGTGTACGGTGCAGCCAGGAACCAGACCTCTGAGCCCGCTCAGCGTCAGGTTCACGGCACGGAGCGGAAGACTGGTGACAGCCGCTCACGCGACTCTCACCAGACCAGCTCTCGCTCTCGCGGCGACCAGCTGGCTACCCGGGATGACGTGACGGTCCACGACCGGCCACGGGCTGAGGCTGGGAAGAGGTCCCCCCGTTCGCCGGTGCCAGTCACGGCTGGAACCAGCGACGTGACGTGCCGTGAGGACAAGCACCGGTCTCACTGTGACAGTGGAGCCTGCAGGTCGCCTGACCGTCGCTCTCACAGAGAGCGATCCGGTACGGCAACCAGCACCAGCTCTTCTGACACTCGAGATCGGGGCCGCTGTGCTCAGTCCAGCCGTTCTCCACAGCGAGACGGTTCGACCAGGCCTGCAGCTCGATCGCCACCGCATGTTGACAATCGCCTGCAGCCCTCCAAGCCTGCTGGTTCTGCCAGCGAGCGGGAGGAGACATCAGGTCTGCCTCTCCCGTAACCTTCAACCTCCTCGGGTTACACCGGGAGGAGCGAGGTATTGAGGAGTGATCGTGAGGGGTGCACCCCTCATGATCCCACCACGACGCCCTACGTGCCAGTCACGGTTCTTGGACCGGCCAGGACGTTATGCGGCAAGTGGATGGAGAAGAAGAACCGAGAGGGCTGTCGCTGTTCCCCCTTCTTAGGAGGAAGGTTCTCGGAATATGCTCTTGTTCGAAGGGCTTAACGGTCCTACTCTGCAAGATGCTGTGACTTCCGAGATCCAGAGGAACTTTGCCGAGGTTATGGCGCTGATTCGTCAGCACAACGACCTCGGGGAAGGATCCGCTCCCACCAGCAGAGCCACGTCTCGGCTCGAGTCGTTTTAGGGTCCGAGAGGGAACCCAAATCGACGGTGGGTCTGCCGCGATCGGAGCTTGCCAACTGTGTTGAACCAGGTAGTCTCTCGTCTCCGGACAAGAAGGCTCTCTCAGTTCTGGCCGGTCGAACAAGCTACTTCACCACCTCTACTGCGACAGAGGCGTTTCTACGTGTCTTCGGACAACCGTATTTGGAATACCCCTTCGGGTCCTCCTGAGAGGTTTCGACCTCGACGAGGACTGGAATGAGTCGGAGGACGGTATCGGCTCTCTCCTGTCAGGTGTCGATCAGCCCCACCCAGACGACGTTCACAGTGGCGGCAGACCCTTACCTACAGTATGAGTTCGTAACCCTCCTCGGGAAAACGTTTTCTCCTGACGATACGTTTTCCCAGGCTCTGAGAGTCGCCGTAAGGCGATGGCTGCTCCTTTTCTTCTCCAACTGCTAGTTCCGCTGGGAAGGCGAGCCAGTATCCAATTCCTCCCCCATTCCCTCTCTCCTTACGGCTACGAGGGAAAAGGGAGGGATCCTACAGAGATTCCTCTGTAAGATCCCACGTTAGGGACTGCGCTACCGGGGGGACCTTCGGGTCCTACCTGACGTAAGCCCCGGTCGTTGAGGAGGGATCCTGCCCCTTTCTCGATTTCTACGGGAATCGAGAGGACCACCAGCCGATATCGTTTGACGAATTCGGTGGGGGTTTCGCAGTGCTTAGAATTCTACGGAATTTCTAGCGCACTCAGAGTGTTCGAGTTTTTTACGATCTCCAAACACTTAGGCGAGACCATGGTCCAAAGTGAGCGAGAATCCCCGATAATTGTTACACGATAATCGGGAACCTCGCTTATGCTCGAATTCCTGTAATTTCTAGCATTTGGAAGAAGACTGCTGCTGAAAGAAGAGTATCTCACAGTAGGCGATTAACCTGGAATAGAGAAGAACGGACGGGAACTTCCAGTTTGGCTTGAACTATCGTCTTCGGTATTCTGTTCACCATTGAAGCTTTCCTTTGGGAAAGACTTCTCCTTCACTCTTTTGACTAGAGAACGAAGGTGGTCGATCTCCAATCCTTATTCTCATTCCTCGAGGGGAAAAGAATTTAGGATGGAGGTCGTGGTACAGAACCTACAAATATACTACGTATATTACCCTCGCAACATGATTCTTTGAACAGTTGAATTGTCCGGGGGGTAGGGGCATACCGTAGTTAACTCTACGGTTTTGTGACCGAGACGAATTGTATCTTAATTGAAACTGCAACTCGGGTTGCCTGCAACCTCCCAGCAGTTTATCAGTTTCGATTTTAGATAACTTGGTATTGTCACGACTACACCAAATCAGCTTTTGTATTTACCGAAATCCGTTTCGTTTAAATATAATTGCTCGAGCGTATTCTTTATGCTCGATGGTTCTAGCCGAACGCATTCCTTCGTGGAAGGGATTAACTGGCAACTCAGGATGACGAGTCACCGAGAGCTTCTGCGTATTGAACTGCCTGATAGCAGCTCAGTATCAGCTAGGTCTCCGAGATGCACGGTCGGTTACGTCTCTCTCTCCCCTGGTTCGATTGACTACCGAACCGTATCTCTACCCAACAATCATGGACTTAGTTCTCTGATTAACGGGGATTCTCGCAATAATGAAGGACCATCTACTGCTGTGACGCTTGATTTCATCGCCTTCGACATTGCGAGAATTTTCAACAGAGATATCTCTTGGACTCTTTCATCTTTCTGTTTACCGCACGGTAACAGAAGTCTGTACTAGTCTCCCGTTGCATCGCACCGCGATAATGCGAATGATTTTTGCAGACATCTGAGTTTGTCTTCAAAATATCTCGTATTCGTAGGTGTGCAATTATTAATTGTTCGCCCCGAATTAACAGATGTGTCAGAAGACATCGCCTACTCTCCGACCTGACAGCTCTTACTTCAAATGTTCAGCCCATGAGAAGCAGTTCTATCAGGCCAGTATTTCCCTGTGTCTTCATTACTGAAAAGCGCTCCGCTTTTATTGCAACTAACGATCCTCACCGGACAGCAATGGAATAGCGGGTTAGCGTTCTCAGTCTTTGTAGCACAGGTTCAGAAATTGAGAATCCTTCTCTCGGTTCAGCTGTGAAGACGTAGGTTGCATTTTCTGTACACCTTCGTCTTCAACGACATAGTGTTGTTTCTCCTTAGCTGAGAATCAACTATACTATGAGATATCTTGCCATCAGGGACCTCGGTCTCTAGAAGGCAATTGACTTTCGCCTGTTGGGCACATGCCTTAAGAGAATCATCACCTCGCCTTCTGGCATCGGTGACGAACAAATTATTTGTTTAGTCTCTTGGCATAACCCTTTTAAGGCGAAGGTCACGTGACTTGCTCGGGTGCTTGGACAACTTGCCTCCTACCGAACGTAGTCAGTCGGCAGCTGTCAGAGCGCCCAAGTCAGTTACGAACTTCGCTGTGGACTTAGTTCGGTTGTTCCATAACAGTCTTTTCTTCGTCCTAACGGCTTGTTACAGTACCCATACCATCGACACCCACCATTGAGTGTCGGTGTCCTATCCACTACCGAGAAGAAGAACTTCACTGCATGGGGATAGGAGAATGTGAGACACTTCGCTGCAGACGGATAGACAGTATGGGTACAGGACATCACCGAAGTCGAGAAGAGGGACAGGTCATACGACCAATTCCCTTCTTATCCTCTGAGGTAATTGCATGACTTTTCCTGTGAAGTCAAGCATCCAGGGGATGGGGATTCGTGACGCTCGATTTCGTACCGACTTCGTAGCGAAGACTCAGAACCCTTCGGTTCCTGACGATCGGTTAGAGTCCTTCACAATCCCCTCCCTAATGGACTTCACCGCCTTCGACGCGAAGGAGATGCTGCTTTGTCCTGTGAAAGCGCGACTGCGCTTTCTGAAGAAACTCGACATCCCAGGCTGAGTGTTGAAGACTCTTCGTTAGCACCAAGATGACCTAGAAGTACACTCCCTCGAGTTACACAAGAACTTCTCCGTGGCGCAGGTACTGAAGGCAGGGGTCTGGTACAACCAGACCACTGGCACCTCCTTCTGCCTTTTGGATATTGCCCACAGGTCCTTGGATCGTTTTCCTTGGGACCCGTGGTGGCTGCTCAACACGTTGTGTAGCTAACCCAGACCCTAGCAGGCTGAACAGCATCGAGTCCTGGTGTGACTGTAAGAATAGATAAGTGAATGAGAGAGTGACTGGCTTCTCTTCCTATCTTTTTCTCCCCCTCTACCTGTGGGTAGAGGGATACGGTCATCACCTTGCTGGATAAGGACGAGATGCAGGTGAGCTACTCGACAGAGCCCCATCTATCCCTTTCACTAGGGATGGGAGCGAATATCCAGCCACTTCCCTTCCTCCTACAGGGGGGGGGAAGTGGATGCCAACAAGAGACAAACCATAACTTTATGTTGCCTCTTGCAAATAGGAACTTGTTCTTGTTTGCTGGTACGAAGAGATACGCTTGCCTCTCTCTTAGTACTTGGTCCAGAGGTCTGACCATTGATCCTGCGGTGCACACCCCGATCAATCGGACAGAGGCTTGGATCCCTCCCTCGCTCTTACGACCAGGGAGGCATTCCAAGGTTGGGCGAACACCAGTCTGTTCACAAAAGACTCCGATTCCTCCCACCAAGAAGTGAGTCTTCCTATTGTAAAAGGACCGAAGGTTTGTATGCCGTGTCGGAACAAATGACAATTTGTCCAAAATTGCATTTTTCCTAACTATACAAACCTGAGGTCCTTTTACACATAGTCCCACCTTATGCCACCCCTCACTCTGCAGTTTTTGCTTGGGCCAAAAGCAAAAGTGATTTGTTTACCTCCCAGTCGCGCGCGCGCGCCTGTCGGACAAGCAGTTAACTACCGAACCCCTTGTTCGAAAGCTTACGACCTATCCAGCTGCCGCTAGTACCTTCCTATTGTAAAAGGACCTCAGGTTTGTATAGTTAGGAAAAATGCAATTTTGGACAAATTGTCATTTTTATTATGGATCGTGAGCTGGAGAGTTCCCCACGCCCCCCCCATCAGCCGCAGACTCTGCCCTGGTGTGGAGGGCCGTAAGTGTGGGGCCTTCCGCTCCTTTATGGAGGTTGACCCTCATGAATTGTGTGCTCGGTGTTGGGGGCACGAATGCTCTTGCATCGAGCCCTGTGATTTTTGTATTTTGTGGTCGTAGGAGCAGTGGGCGCGATATGAGGGGAGGAGGAAGCAACGTAAGCCTGCCAGGGAGTCATCGGAAAGTTCTCCAGCTACTCCCCTGGTCAAGGACACATCGTCTTCTTTCCTTCCTCCATCACAACTCCCACGTATGGCTCCTTCCCCTTTGGGGGGGTTTCTCGCTTCTCTTTGCCCGATCCGTCGAGCATAGAGGAGGGGCCGAGATACCCCATCATTCAGTTGTAATCGGGGTCTTCCATTCGCTTGAGGTGGGACTTGTCCCCCCCCCCCCCCCACCCCCCCCCCCCCCCCCCCGGCAAGGGGGGACCCCTCCTACTAACCTGACCTTTGCCTCCTCAGGTGCGCCTGCCTCGGGTGACGACCTCGGCCAGGTGTGGTGCTCGCTGGGTCTCCAGGGGACACCGAGTATTCGGGGGTTGTTACATCACATGGCGAGTGGCTCTGCTCCGGTTACCCATGGTCTGGTAACCATCACCACCACCACCATGTCGACCCCAGGGTATGCCGCCCCTCCTCACCTTGTTTATACGCAGCATATAACAATGGTATGAACTTCAGCTGCGGTTCAGGGGCCGCTTCCTGGCATTCCGAGGAGGGTCTTAACACCGCCGCCCGGGTTCGCCGCTCTCGCCTCGGCCCCCAACTTCCGGTGCCCCGAGAGCTCGCCCCTGGACCTGCCACCAGTACCGAGGTTGTCGCTGGCCGCTGTCCCGCCTCCTGCTGTTCCTTCCGTTCTTGCCGTGCCTGCCGTACCTGGACCAGCCCCTGCTGACATTCCTGCCGTGGTGTTGCTGCTCCAGTCGCAGGTCCTTCAGGACAGATGCAGCCGGGCCGTGTTGCTTCGGCAATTGCCCTGGCTCTGTCCTGGATGGAGGACCTGACGACTGTTCTGAGGAAGCTGACGAAGAAGAAGAGGAAGAGGGAGAAGGTGTCGTCGTCGTCTGCTGCTTCCTCTTCCCCTTCGACTTCCAAGGCTTCACGGCCGAGGAAGAAGAAGGCTGCCCCCTCCCCCCCTAAGAAGTCACCTTCGGGAACTTCTAAGGGCCCCGTCTCACTCCGGTGGGATGGGGGCGTCTTCTGCTGGTCCTCCCGCTCTTTCAGGAGCGGGGCCCGTCTCTCCTTCCACAAGGAAGAAGAAGACGGGGACCAGAGGGGTACCGTTTAACACCGGTACCTCCTCACCTGGTGCTAGGGGCTCTGCCGCTAAATCAGGTTCCGGCTTGGCCTCTTGTTCGCGAGAGGTAACGTGTGTGCGGTCTCCCGCGGTTGACCGTGCAGCCAAAGTCCAGGCTTCTGAGTTTGCTCGGCGCCAGGACCGAGGCGCGGAGCGGAAGACTGGTGTGAGTCGCTTAGGTGACTCCCGCCAGACCAGCGATCGCTCTTGTAGCGATACGCGAGTACCCAGGGTTGACGCTACGGTCCCAGACCGGCTGTGGGCTGAGGCAAGGAAGAGGTCCCCTTGGTCGCCGGAACCGGCGGTCGAAACTCGCGTGAAGGGACAGGCCCCGGCTCCCACGACAGGGGACTCTACGCTCCCACCCTGACCGCCGCTCCCACCAGGACCAGGCGGGTAGGGGGACCAGCAGCAGCTCCTCTGATGCTCGGGACCGGAGCCGCTGTTCTCTGTCCAGTCACTCTCCCCCAGAGAGCAGCGTGACCAGGCCTGCAGCTCGATCGCGATTGCCTGCAGCCCCTAAGCACAGCGGTTCTGCCGGTGGGTGAAGGGGGAGCGTCAGCTCTTCCTCTCCGATCCCTTCAACTTCCTCGGGCTACACCGGGAAGAGCGAGGCGATCCGGAGTGACCAGATCGTATGCGCAAGTGGTCGGAGGAGACTGGGAGGGGTCTGTTGCGGTTCCTCCTTCTGAAGGAGGAGGGTCTCGGGAGGTGCTTTTGTTGGAGGAACTTAACGGTCCTACTCCACAGGACGCAGTCACTCCTGAGATCCAGAGGTTGTTTGCAGAGGTTATTGCGCTGATTCGTCAGCACAACGACCTCGGGGAAGGATCGCCGCTCCCACCTTCTGAGCCTACCTCCAGGCTCAAGTCATTCTGGGGTCCTAAGAAGGAACCCAAGGCAATGGTGGGTCTGTCGTGATCGGCTCTGGCTGACTCCATGCTGGGCCAGGTGGACTCTCTCGTTTCTGGACAGGAGGGGTTCGCTACGGTCTGGCAGGTCTTCCAAGCTACTTTCCCCGCCTCTACTGCGACAGGGGACATTCTACGTGCCATTGGAGGACCCTATGCTGCCCTAACAGGTTAACCCGGAGCTAGCTAGGCAAACTCCAGGGGTGTCTCTGCAGCAGCTCCTGTTGGAGAACTTATGGTTTTATACATTCAACTTCCCTGCCAGATATATACTTAGCTATAGACTCCGTCATTCCCGTTTTCTAATCAGATTTCTTCTGTCGCCCGGACCATCAACATTGTTGTTGGTTCCTCTTGACTGGATTTTCTTTTTTCACTGGCAATTGATCTTCTTGACCGACTTTTGGTGACGTATCTGGATTGTTGGATTGGCATACGCTTTTGTGGACTGTTTTTGTGGACTTGCTTTGGATTTTTCTTAAAATATCTGACGCTGGAATGGTTGTGAGATGTTGTGTGAATGTAGGCTGTAAGGTGAGGTTGCCAGAAGCTTCGGTAGACTCTCACACCGTATGTAAGGGTTGCAGGGAGTATGAATGTTCTTTCACTAATACTTGCAAGGAATGTGAGAATTTGAGTGAGAGAGAGTGGAAGAATCTAACTACTTATTTGAAGAAGTTAGAAAGAGAGAGAGTGAGGAAAGCTTCTTCTAGAAGTTTGAGTAGTTCTAGATCGAATGAACTAGTTCCTAGTTTGGGATCTTCCCCACTTGTAAGAATTGCTACTTCTCCTTCCTTTTCAGCCTCTTCACCTATTGCAGATCCTGTAGATTCGGCAAAAGAACTTGCGGATCTAAAAGCAGCCTTCAAGATCATGGAAAACAAAATGGCTGCTCTGCAAGGTAAGGCTAGTGATATTACAGTGGACAGTGATGTGAGTGTCCCCAGTGTGGTGGAGGGGGCATCTGGTCGGCTCCACAACGCTCCCAGGTCTAGACCTCTTCCAAGCTCACATGCCCAGAGGAGAAGGAATGTCAAAAACCGTAAGGAGGTTGTGGAGGAATCCCCACCGATCAGGTGTCCCTTCGGCAGGCTCTGTGACACCCAGACTGCCAGGGATCGCTATTGCAAAAGTGTCCTGCGTGAGTGTTTCTCATCGTCGGGGTCTTCGTCTCCTAGACGCGATTGGAGGGATTCTGATCGCTCGCGACTACTGAAGAGGAGTTGGAAGGCGCCGACGCTTGAATCGAGCCCGGAACGCTTCCCTGAGGAGTCTCCTTCGGATGTTAAGAGGGCAAAAAGAGCCCTATTGTCACCCGTAGTTGGAAGGAGTCAGGAGGTGGAGGCCATGGACTTCTCCCCTCCTCCTTCTCCTCCTCCCGAAGAGGATAAAGAGGAGGCTACTAAAAGATTTCTAGTTTCTATACAAGAACAGATATCGTCGTTGATAGGAGTGCTTTCAAAGGAGCCTCCTCGAAGGAAAGACACTTCCCTTCCCATCAAGAGGTCTTCCAGACGTGTGGAGGTACCTGCCGCCAGGAACGAGGCTCCTAGCAGGAGTGAGGCTCCTAGCAAGAGCGAGGAGTCAACCAAACGTAAGGAGTCAACCAAGCGCAAGACTCCTACTAGGTGCGAAGAGCCGATCAGGCATCTGGCGCCAGCCAGGAGTGAAGAGTCTCCCAGGAGGCAGGAACCAAGAGCCAGGAGTGAGGAGTCACCAGGAGGCAGGAGGCAGGAGCCAAGAGCCAGGAGTGAGGAGTCACCCAGGCAGGAGCGAGGAGCCAGGAGCCAAGAGTCAGGAGTCAGGAGCCAGGAGGCAGGAGTCGGAATTCTTCCATAAGGCAAGATCCGAATAGACTCTTATCCGGAATTGAGGACTCTTCCCCAGACAGAAGCACCTCTCCTTCGGATCGTAGGAGGTCTTGGAAAGACTCTTCCTCCAAACGGGAACTTTCTCCTTCTTCTGATCGGGTTTTGGATGAGTTGTCTGAAGACGAGCTCCCTACAAATGAGGGACTCTCGAATTATAAGACATTAGCCTCCTTATTACTGCAAGAGTTTGGAGACTCTCTTAGTCCAGCCGCTCCTCCTTCTCCTCGTTCACTCTTTTCGAGTACGGCTACTGTAAAGTCCTCGGCTTTCCTGAAAATGAAACCAGCGATTTCAATGAATAAGGCCCACCAATCTTTGGATTCATGGATGGGCGCTAAGAAAGAGTTGGGCAAATCAGTATTCTGCATGCCTCCTTCCAAACTCCATGGAAAGAGAAGTATTTGGTACGGGACAGGAGAGACTATGGGTCTTTCTCTTCCTGCATCGGCAGACGCTGACTTCTCTAATCTGGTTGATGCCTCCAGACGACACTCTTTAGTCTCGGCCAGATCTACGTGGAGCATTTCAGAATTGAACCACTTTCTTAAAGGACTTTTCATCATTTTAGAAGTGTTCAATTTTCTGGATTGGTCTCTCGGAGTTCTGGCTAAGAAATCTCAGGACTCAGAGTTTTTTAAGAGCCCAGAAATTAAATCCATAGCGTCCTGGCTTGCATGGACAAGGCGGGTACAAGGACGGTTTGGGAGAAGTTTCTTCCCTTTTTGGAGCCGGTTTGCTGAAAAAGAGATCAGTTTATGGATCCCTTTTTGTCGAAAGCTGTTTCTCCTAGCCAGAGGACCGTGTTATTGTTCGCGCCCTCTGTCGGACCATTTGTTTCCTTCTCAGTTGGTGAGAGATATATCTCGCTCACTAACTGAGAAGGCGACACAAGACCTCCTTGTTCAGACTTCAAAGAAGAGTCGCCCTGTAGTGTCAACGAGTAAGAAGGACTCTCGTCCTCCTCAGCAGCCCTTTCGTGGAGGTGCAACGGCTCGTCCCCCTTCCAGAAAGAAGAGCTCTGATAAGAGAGGCCCTTCAAGAAAGGAAAGTGACTTGATGATCCTCCAAGCACCAGTAGGCGCCAGACTCCTGAACTTTGCAGGAGGCCTGGGCACAGAGAGGAGCCGACTCTTGGTCGGTTTCAGTTCTAAAGAAAGGATACATAATCCCCTTCGAAGACAGTCCTCCCAACCCTAACCTCTACTCCTTGGGAACTGTCAGCGAGGTACAGAGACCCTGTAATGAAAAATACTCTCCTTCAAATGGTGGGTCAAATGTGGGAAAAGGAGGCCATCGAACTTGTACAGGATCCACTCTCCCTGGGATTTTACAATCGCCTTTTCCTAGTACCAAAGGCTTCGGGGGGGTGGAGACCAGTACTGGACGTAAGCGCGCTGAACCGCTTTGTTCAGAAGAAGAAGTTCCGAATGGAAACGTCCGCCTCGGTGATGTCAGCACTACCTCCAGGAGATTGGATGGTCTCTCTGGACTTACAAGACGCATATTTCCACGTTCCCATTCACCACTCGTCAAAGAAATAT
>NC_061088.1:5036596-5073234 GCF_015104395.2 Macrobrachium nipponense | reverse complement strand
ATATTTCTTTGACGAGTGGTGAATGGGAACGTGGAATATGCGTCTTGTAAGTCCAGAGAGACCATCCAATCTCCTGGACGTAGTGCTGACATCACCGAGGCGGACGTTTCCATTCGGAACTTCTTCTGAACAAAGCGGTTCAGCGCGCTTACGTCCAGTACTGGTCTCCACCACCCCCCCTGAAGCCTTTGTACTAGGAAAAGGCGATTGTAAAATCCCAGGGAGAGTGGATCCTGTACAAGTTCGATGGCCTCCTTTTCCCACATTTGATCCACCATTTGAAGAGAGTATTTTTCATTACAGGGTCTCTTTACCTCGCTGACAGTTCCCAAGGAGTAGAGGTTAGGGGAGGACTGTCTTCGAAGGGGATTATGTATCCTTTCTTTAGAACTGAAACCGACCAAGAGTCGGCTCCTCTCTGTGCCCAGGCCTCCTGCAAAGTTCAGGAGTCTGGCGCCTACTGGTGCTTGGAGGATCATCAAGTCACTTTCCTTTCTTGAAGGGCCTCTCTTATCAGAGCTCTTCTTTCTGGAAGGGGGACGAGCCGTTGCACCTCCACGAAAGGGCTGCTGAGGAGGACGAGAGTCCTTCTTACTCGTTGACACTACAGGGCGACTCTTCTTTGAAGTCTGAACAGGAGGTCTTGTGTCGCCTTCTCAGTTAGTGAGCGAGTATATCTCTCACCAACTGAGAAGGAAACAAATGGTCCAACAGAGGGGCGAACAATAACGCTGGTCCCTCTGGCTAGGAGAAACAGCTTTCGACAAAAGGGATCCATAAACTGATCTCTTTTTCAGTAAACCGGCTCCAAAAAGGGAAGAAACTTCTCCCGAACCGTCTTGTACCGCCTTGTCCATGCAAGCCAGGACGCTATGGAGAATTTCTGGGCTCTTAAAAAACTCCGAGTCCTGAGATTTCTTAGCCAGAACTCCGAGAGACCAATCCAGAAAATTGAACACTTCTAAAATGATTGAAAAGTCCCTTTAAGAAAGTGGTTCAATTCTGAAATGCTCCACGTAGATCTGGGCCGAGACTAAAGAGTGTCGTCTGGAGGCATCAACCAGTTAGAGAAGTCCAGCGTCTGCCGATGCAGGAAGGAGAAAGCCCATAGTCTCTCCTGTCCCGTACCAAATACTTCTCTTTCCATGGAGTTTGGAAGGAGGCATGCAGAATACTGATTTGCCCAACTCTTTCTTAGCGCCCATCCATGAATCCAAAGATTGGTGGGCCTTATTCATTGAAATCGCTGGTTTCATTTTCAGGAAAGCCGAGGACTTTACAGTAGCCGTACTCAAAAGAGTGAAACGAGGGAAAGAGGAGCAGCTGGACTAAGAGAGTCTTCCAAACTCTTGCAGTAATAAGGCGGCTAATGTCTTATAATTCGAGAGTCCCTCATTTGTAGGGAGCTCGTCTTCAGGCAAACTCATCCAGAAACCCGATCATAAGAAAGAGAAAGTTCCCGTTTGGAGGAAGCGTCGTTCAAGACCTCCTACGATCCGAAGGAGAGTGCTTTCTGTCTGGGGAAGAGTCCTCAATTCCGGATAAGAGTCTATTCGGATCTTGCCTTATGGAAGAATTCCGACTCCTGCCTCCTGGCTCCTGACTCCTGACTCCTGCCTCCTAACTCCTGACTCCTGCCTCCTGCCTGGGTGACTCCTCACTCCTGGCTCTTGGCTCCTGCCTCCTGGGTGACTCCTCACTCCTGGCTCTTGGTTCCTGCCTCCTGGGAGACTCTTCACTCCTGGCTGGCGCCAGATGCCTGATCGGCTCTTCGCACCTAGTAGGAGTCTTGCGCTTGGTTGACTCCTTACGTTTGGTTGACTCCTCGCTGTTGCTAGGAGCCTCACTCCTAATAGGAGCCTTGTTCCTGCAGCAGGTACCTCCACACGTCTGGAGGACCTCTTGATGGGAAGGGAAGTGTCTTTCCTTCGAGGAGGCTCCTTTGAAAGCACTCCTATCAACGACGATATCTGTTCTTGCATAGAAACTAGAAATCTTTTAGTAGCCTCCTCTTTATCCTCTTCGGGAGGAGGAGAAGGAGGAGGGGAGAAGTACATGGCCTCCACCTCCTGACTCCTTCCAACTACGGGTGACAATAGGGCTCTTTTTGCCCTCTTAACATCCGAAGGAGACTCCTCAGGGAAGCGTTCCGGGCTCGATTCAAGAGTCGGCACCTTCCAACTCCTCTTCAGTAGTCGCAAGCGATCAGAATCCCTCCAATCGCGTCTAGGAGACGAAGACCCCGACGATGAGAAACACTCACGCAGGACGCTTTTGCAATAGTGATCCCTGGCAGTCTGGGGTGTCACAGAGCCTGCCAAAGGGACACCTGATCGGTGGGGATTCTCCACAACCTCCTTACGGTTTTTGACATTCCTTCTCCTCTGGGCATGTGAGCTTGGAAGAGGTCTAGACCTGGGAGCGTTGTGGAGCCGACCAGATGCCCCCTCCTCTACACTGGGGACACTCACATCACTGTCCAACCTGTAATATCACTAGCCTTACCTTGCAGAGCAGCCATTTTGTTTTTCCATGATCTTGAAGGCTGCTTTTAGATCCGCAAGTTTCTTTTGCCGAATCTACAGGATCTGCAATAGGTGAAGAGGCTGAAAAGGAAGGAGAAGTAGCAATTCTTACAAGTGGGGAAGATCCCAAACTAGGAAATAGTTCATTCGATCTAGAACTACTCAAACTTCTAGAAGAAGCTTTCCTCACTCTCTCTCTCTCTCTAACTTCTTCAAATAAGTAGTTAGATTCTTCCACTCTCTCTTACTCAAATTCTCACATTCCTTGCAAGTATTAGTGAAAGAACATTCAAATACTCCCTGCAACCCTTACATACGGTGTGAGAGTCTACCGAAGCTTCTGGCAACCTCCCTTACCTTAGCCTACATTCACACAACATCTCACAACCATTCCAGCGTCATGATATTTTAAGAAAAATCCAAAGCAAGTCCACAAAAACAGTCCACAAAAGCGTATGCCAATCCAACAATCCAGATACGTCACCAAAGGTCGGTCAAGAAGATCAATTGCCGGTGAAAAAAGAAAATCCAGTCAAGAGGAACCAACAACAATGTTGATGGTCCGGGCGACAGAAGAAATCTGATTAGAAAACGGGAATGACGGAGTCTATAGCCAAGTATATATCTGGCAGGGAAGTTGAATGTATAAAACCATAAGTTCTCCAACAGGAGCTGCTGCAGAGACACCCCAGGAGTTTGCCTTGCTAGCTCCGGGTTAACCTGTTAGGGCAGCATAGGGTCCTCCAATGGCACGTAGAATCTCCCCTGTCGCAGTAGAGGCGGGGAAAGTAGCTTGGAAGACCTGCCAGACCGTAGCGAACCCCTCCTGTCCAGAAACGAGAAAGTCCACCTGGCCCAGCATGGAGTCAGCCAGAGCCGATCACGACAGACCCACCATTGCCTTGGGTTCCTTCTTAGGACCCCAGAATGACTTGAGCCTGGAGGTAGGCTCAGAAGGTGGGAGCGGCGATCCTTCCCCGAGGTCGTTGTGCTGACGAATCAGCGCAATAACCTCTGCAAACAACCTCTGGATCTCAGGAGTGACTGCGTCCTGTGGAGTAGGACCGTTAAGTCCCTCCAACAAAAGCACCTCCCGAGACCCTCCTCCTTCAGAAGGAGGAACCACAACAGACCCCTCCCAGTCTCCTCTGACCACTTGCGCATACGATCTGGTCACTCCGGATCACCTCGCTCTTCCCGGTGTAGCCCGAGGAAGTTGAAGGGATCGGAGAGGAAGAGCTGACGCTCCCCCTTCGCCCACCGGCAGAACCGCTGTGCTTAGAGGCTGCAGGCAATCGCGATCGAGCTGCAGGCCTGGTCACGCGGCTCTCTGGGGGAGAGTGACTGGACAGAGAACAGCGGCTCCGGTCCCGAGCATCAGAGGAGCTGCTGCTGGTCCCCCTACCCGCCTGGTCCTGGTGGGAGCGGCGGTCAGGGGACCGGCAGAGTCCCCTGTCGTGGTGGGAGCGGGGCCTGTCCTCACGGCGAGTCGAGCCGCCGGTTCCGGCGACCAAGGGGACCTCTTCCTTGCCCCAGCCCACGGCCGGTCTGGGACCGTCGCGTCAACCCTGGGTACTCGCGTATCGCTGGTCTGGCGGGAGTCACCTAAGCGACTCACACCAGTCTTCCGCTCCGCGCCTCGGTCCTGGCGCCGAGCAAACTCAGAAGCCTGGACTTTGGCTGCACGGTCACCCGCGGGAGACCGCACACACGTTACCTCTCGCGAACAAGAGGCCAAGCCGGAACCTGATGTAGCGGCAGAGCCCCTAGCACCAGGTGAGGAGGTACCGGTGTTAAACGGTACCCCTCTGGTCCCCGTCTTCTTCTTCCTTGTGGAAGGAGAGACGGGCCCCGCTCCTGAAAGAGCGGGAGGACCAGCGGAAGACGCCCCCATCCCACCGGAGTGAGACGGGGCCCTTAGAAGTTCCCGAAGGTGACTTCTTAGGGGGGGAGGGGGCAGCCTTCTTCTTCCTCAGCCGTGAAGCCTTGGAAGTCGAAGGGGAAGAGGAAGCAGCAGACGACGACGACACCTTCTCCTCTTCCTCTTCTTCGTCAGCTTCCTCAGAACAGTCGTCAGGTCCTCCATCCAGGACAGACCCAGGGCAATTGCCGAAGCAACACGGCCCGGCTGCATCTGTCCTGAAGGACCTGCGACTGGAGCAGCAACACCACGGGCAGGAACGTCAGCAGGGGCTGGTCCAGGTACGGCAGGCACGGCAGGAACGGAAGGAACAGCAGGAGGCGGGACAGCGGCCAGCGACAACCTTGGTACTGGTGGCAGGTCCAGGGGCGAGCTCTCGGGGCACCGGAAGTTGGGGGCTGAGGCGAGAGCGGCGAACCCGGGCGGCGGTGTTAAGACCCTCCTCGGAATGCCAGGAAGCGGCCCCATGAACCGCAGCTGAAGTTCATACCATTGTTATATGCTGCGTATAAACAAGGTGAGGAGGGGCGGCATACCCTGGGGTCGACATGGTGGTGGTGGTGATGGTTACCAGACCATGGGTAACCGGAGCAGAGCCACTCGCCATGTGATGTAACAACCCCCGAATACTCGGTGTCCCCTGGAGACCCAGCGAGCACCACACCTGGCCGAGGTCGTCACCCGAGGCAGGCGCACCTGAGGAGGCAAAGGTCAGGTTAGTAGGAGGGGTCCCCCCTTGCCCGGGGGGGGGGGGGGGGGGGGGGGGGGGGGGGGGGGGGGGGGGGGGGTGGGGGGGGGGGGGGGGGGGGGGGGGGGGGGGGGGGACAAGTCCCACCTCGAGCGAACGGAAGACCCCGAGTACAACTGAATGTCGGGGTACCTCTCCCCCTCCTCCACGCCCGACGGATCGGGCGAAAAGAAGGAGTGAGAAACCCAACCCCCCCGAAGGGGAAGGAGCCATACGCGGGAGCCGAGATGGAGGGAGGAAAGAGGACGATGTGTTCGTGACTAGGGACCAGGGGAGTAGCTGGAGAACTTTCCGATGACTCCCTGGCAGGCTTACGTCGCTTCCTCCTCCCCTCATATCGTGCCCACTGCTCCTCCGACCACAAAATACAAAAATCACAGGGCTCGATGCAAGAGCATTCGTGCCCCCAACACCGAGCACAAAATTCATGAGGGTCAACCTCCATAAAGGAGCGGAAGGCCCCACACTTACGGCCCTCCACACCAGGGCAGAGTCTGCGGCTGATGGGGGGGGCGTGGGGAACTCTCCAGCACACGATCCATAATAAAAATAATAAAATACAAAGCACAAGTACTTACAGCTTTTACACAATCACACTAAAAAGCAAACCAAGATTTGAAGAAACAATCATACGACGAAAAGGAGGGGGCAGAGAGAAGTGGAGAACACATCTGTCACCCAGCGCGGCCAAAAGCAAAGTGATTCTTCTCCTCCCAGTCGCGGGGTGCGCTGACTGTCGGACAAGCAGTTAACTACCGTACTCCCTTGTTCGAAGCTTACGACCGGTTCCAGCTGCCACAAGTTACATTTCTATTGTTAAAGGACCGATGGTTTGTATTACGTATCGGAACAAATAACAAAATTATACTAGGCTCAGTCACTGGTTAAAAAGAAGGAGTGATTAAGATATTAATCATTATTTCATATTGAATACAGAAGTTTCCACAGATTAAGTCTCTAACTTACATCTTGTTCTTCAAGAAGTGCTGGATCAGTGCATGGGGCAGAAGGTCTTGAAACACAATTCACAAATGTGTTCAAATGGTGCTTCTTCTTCTTCCAGTATATTAAAACAAACCTATGGAAGTTAAAACATCTTTAATACATTTCTTCAGATACAGTTGAATTTAGACTAAAAACAAAACAAAATTAAACAGAAATTTGTATTTTTCCTAATTTACAAACCTATGCTTTCATAGGTTTGTAAATTATCTCTGACAAACTGTGATCTGTGTCAGGAGCAGTGTCAGGGGTGGTGCCACTACTCCGCTCGATCCCACTCCTGTCTCCAGAGAGAGAGAGAGAGAGAGAGAGAGAGAGAGAGAGAGAGAGAGAGAGAGAGAGAGAGAGAGAGAGAGAGAGAGAGAGAGAGAGACTTCCCCCCAAAGTTACTATGGCAATAGCGCGGCCTGGGATGGAATCCCCCTTAAATGAGAAACAACTTTTAATCTATGCACTACTCTCTTCTCTCCGAGAGGAAGATGCATGTAAGGGTAATATTCTAGTCAGCCACTCTTTGTCCTGCCCCACAGGGACAAAAAACAATGCACAATGCACACAGAAACACCAATCCCATCTACAGATGTGAAGGTGCAAACTAGATGCAGCAAATACACTGGAACAAACTGTCTATTTTATTTCACAGACCTACTTGAATAACTACCAATAGCCTATATGGGGTTAGACAACTTCACATGCACTCCTTATCCCAGCAGTAAAAGCCAAGGAAATACCACTCTCCAATAAAATTTGGATAATAATAATGACCCAGTCTGTAAGAAGTTCCAGTATATAAAATACTCATATCACTACCCACAAGGTAAATGAAAAAAAATGGATAGGTGGTTGCTTAAACTAGAGTGCTTAATAATAATCAACTAGTTCCCATGAGTGAGGACCTACATATTGCGATTTTCTTTCTATAATAAATGCATACCCAATAATTTACTAATGCTTAAAACATCAGTAAAATAACTGATTTCAATGTGTTCACTTAATATATTAAAGCACCTACAATTCTGAAATGTCACTTGGCCGTGGGACTATGTAGCCTTTTAATCAACTGAAGATTGGTAAATATTTTAGTAACCTAAACCTTGTTTATTCAGGCCATACATATTTTTAAAATTATGGAGGATCCTGGGCGGGCAAGATTGGATTTAGAGATCATTAATCAAGGAACTAGCTACGAGTACAGAATGGCATTTTGAAAAAATCGAAAGTTCTATATTCAATAATGGCCTATTTTACAGTGGGGCCTCGCTTAGGTCGCGGATCAGCAATCACGGATTCAGTTAATCACGGGTTTTTCCTTGGACCACTTTTCAGTCTATATATCCTGGTATGAATCACAGCATCGCGGGCTTGTCGGTGGTAGGCTAAGCCTCGTCCGGTTCTGATAACCAACAAATGCATGAACAGATTCACATTATGATATTAACTGACAATAAAGGTAATAAAACCATTCTCACCTTATATATTATTGGCATATCTTCATAATATATAGCCTATTCATGGAATAATTCCACTCATTGACATCAACTTGTAGTTGAGCGGCCAGCAGAAATGTAAACATTGAGTTACACTTCCACAGCACCTTTGTCATTCTTAACCTTTTAAGAAATGTTAATAGTAGTAGTTTATTACAGTAGTAATAACATTTAGGAAAACATAAATTTTCAATTCGAACTTCATTATTGTTTTGGTATAACGTAATCAACTTCTCTGAATACTGCAGTCAAACAAACTA
Source organism: Macrobrachium nipponense (assembly GCF_015104395.2). Classification (NCBI taxonomy): domain Eukaryota; kingdom Metazoa; phylum Arthropoda; class Malacostraca; order Decapoda; family Palaemonidae; genus Macrobrachium; species Macrobrachium nipponense. The sequence continues at coordinate 5,065,291 of NC_061088.1, read as the reverse complement.
ATAGATTATCGTATGTTGTTTGCAATCGGCGACGAAGCGTAAACGTATAAAACCATTTTTACCTTATATATTAATGTCATATATTCATAATAAAATGCAAATCTTATATATTATTGGCATATCTTCATAATAAAAAGCCTCTTCAAGGAATAATTCCTTGGGAATCCACATTTTTTTTCAAAAGACAAAAAATACACTTTACATGTTTACAGTATACAATGAACAATGATTCTTCATTTTGATGTGATTACATTAATATTACAATATGGTTCTCTAAGCAGTACAGTAACTATTTTTTTATCATAATGTATATGCATTCACGAAAAAAATACATATGACCACCGTGACGTCACCGTTTCTATAAAGTACCGATGTATTTTTACGTAAGTATCTCTAAACTCTGTCATAAATCACTTTACTTACTTTTTTGTGAAGCCCAAATGCTACGTATATTCCGGAAAATTAACGAAATCACGAATTTTATCATAGAGAAAGATTCGCTGATTACTGTTTTCTTCTTCTTTTCATGACTAAATGCATTTCTGGGCTCAGTTCGTGTCGCTGCGCGAAATATCCTTTAATTCATTATTTCTAAGGTAAATGTACTAACACTACCAGAGAATAAATAAAATAAAGAAAAGGTCAGTACAACTGACTCGCTCACCCTCCAAGAGGGTGTCGGTATGAACACTATGGTGAGTGAGACCACTACCACGAACCGCTTGCCAATAGAAATCACTACAAAATCCCCACTAGAGGGGTAGCCGACCCACAGAGTGGGCAGCAACTACTACTACTCCATCCCATGCTGCCGACTGCTGCGCCTCTGGTGGCCATCCTTTCAGTTAGCGCACCGCGTACCACGTGCCCTTTTTTGCTCTGTGTTTTTGTGCCCTTTTTTCTGGATTTATTCATCATGGAGCGTACAGCCATCGCAGCAGCTAAGTTAAGTAATCAGTGATTATTGCTATTTGGTTTTTTTCCCGACCTTGAGTCAGTATTTACCGTTTTTTAGGTATAAATACGAGCTCTAGGTCGGAAGCATGGCGCATGTCTGCCTCGTGGCGGGTTCGTTCTGGGTCTTCCATACCCAGAACCTTCCTTATTTCGTTACGCTCTATTATTAGTTATCCATTTTATGTTAAGGGTACAGCCTACGTGGTTTTATGTCATGCATGCATGTCTTTTTTCACCTTGCGTAGGCATCTTCCATCCAGACCCTAGCCACAGCTCTCAGTATCGGCCCCGGCTAGCTTTGAGTGGCAGACTTTCTTTCGAGTTAGTCGTACACTCCTGGATTTTTTCTCCTACTGTTTTATTTTTCTTTCTTTACGTTTAGTGATTTGATTTATTATGTCTTATGTTAGTTGTACGGCGTCTGGCTTCACGTAGCCTAGGTTATGTTCTACTATACTTCCCGCTCGTTCGTTCGGTTGCTTCTCTATAGCATCTCTCTGATTAGTCGGTTGTTTTATCCTAGCTGTATTGTTTCATTGTACTACATGTTACCGCTCCGTGGTCACTCCGTGATCACGGAGCGCCAGACGCCTGTCCAGTCACCTTCCTTCCTCCCGCCCTTCCATAGGGCCGGGGGGAGGGTTGGTCTGCCCACGCTCGCTCCACATACCCGGGCTCGCCTCCCTCTCTCCCTAGGCGGAGGGAGTAGGGGGGCTGGACAGACCCAGACTGGACTCGACCTCTCTAGCTTCTCGGCACGCTCGGTATGACTAAAGGGGGGGGGGGGGGGGGGGGGACTGGCCTTTCCCCCCCTCCGGCGTTGCTCCGTCGCTCCGTTGCTAGCACGAGTCTGTTTGCCCTCTCGCCCTTTCCCACCTTACTGGTGCTCTTATCTACCGGAGCTCCCGGCATCCACGTGGAAAGGTGCTAGTTCACCTGACGGGCGGACTGCGGCATACAGTTGGTCTTTACTAACCACTCCGTCGCATTGCTATCGCGAACGGCTCCGCCACGCACCGGACTTAGTCCGGTACGTTCAATGTGTATAGGTTTAAGATTTAGTATTTAATTTAAACTATATTAAGTTTAATTTAGCTGTCTTAAACCATCCCTCCGTTACCTGCTCACACCGGATCTCTCCGGGGTTATAGCCTATTCAAGCAATAAGGAGGGGTTTATGCCCAAAGTTTTTTCGCGCTCCGCATGCAGCGGAGTTCTTTTAACCTCTAGCCTGTAAGTGATATCTTTTAAGATGCTCATGTATCTTTTCACTTACAGACCACCATCTTGTGAGCATCCGGATGTAATGCCATGCTCCAGGACCCCTGTGGGCATGAAGTCTGCAGATCCCATGCTCCACGCGCGTCCGCAACGGGAACCTTCAAGTCTGGTTTCACGAGACCTGCACGATTTGCTATGATCTGGTGAGCCAGCTCTTAGACGGGGTAAGTATTTCCAACTCCGTTATCCAATCCCTACAAGTTTATAGTTCTTAAGTTTAATTTTAATCTCTTATCTTAAACTTAAGCTGGTTTTATATGGGATCTCGCATCCTCTATAATTTAAGTTAACCTTTTACTTAAGTTTTAATTTTAAGTCTAAACTTAAAAAACTAACAAATACCCTCTCTTCCAGGCTCCCGCTGTTAGAGACACCGCGCTGGCAACCCTGCGGGCCTGGGTCGGCGGTTTTGGGAAGAACGCCGCCAAGGGACAGCCCTACATCCTTGAAAAGAGGTTGGCGGTCCTGATCTTCCCCGGCGGCAAGTCAACGGGCTACGTCGACCCAGCAGAGGCAGCCCCGACTATGGCGGCAATTCAGCAGCTTCGTTGACTGAACCAGGCCAGGACATCTCGTCGGAAGTCGCGACACTGGACTTAAATATTGAACCGATGGTAAGGTGTTGACGACCTGTTGGTCGAGGTGAGTACGTTGGGACGCCCAAGGGCTTCCCTTGGGCGCCACTGGATCTTCTACTCCTGCAAACTCTCCTACTTCCTTCCAAGGCTTTACAGGAGCTGAGCTCCTTTATACTTCTCCTGATGCCTCCGTTAGACCTATAAGGTCAAAGGACAAACGGTAGTTAAAACCCTCGTATAAGACGTCGTCGTCGTCTAAAAAGACGTCGTCGGCGTCAACATCTCGCAAGTCTCCGGCTACAAACCCCGGAGCAGAGAGGTCTAGAGCTTCTGGGTCCGGCTCCAAATCCTCAAGGAGTAGATCCTCCAAGGAGAGATCGCATACTCCAGCGGAGTCAGCCGTTTTTTTTTTCCCCTTCCTTTGGTTTTCCTGTTCAGAGCTACCCGACCACCTCCGCAAGCAGCTCCGGCTTTGGATCACAATGCTGGCCTGTTGCAACACATGGGGGATTTGGTGGGTTTTCTCTCAAGAACAGTATGGAAACACAGATGTTCTCCCTTAACCGGTTGTCTGATAGGATCAACTAACCCTCCCAGGACAGCATTATCGCCGGACTAAGCCAGGCTCCGCTAGCTAACTCCCCCACCTTTCGGCTCAGGATAGCTCAGCTGCCACCACATGACTCTCTGCCTCCGTTCTCTATGAACAACCCCTGGAGGGTGGCGTCATACGCCCCTTTACTTCCAGGACGGACTTATTTCTATCCCGGAGTGTGGAACTCGAAGGATTGAGGACTTCGAGTTCTACCCGGAGGATCTCCAACCAACCGCCGTTCATCGGCTACGCCAGGCTCACTGCCGCGGCTATGACCGCGAGATGACAAGGTCCCTAAAGAGACGGTCCTCTATTCCACTGACCAGGCTCAAAGAGAATGGCTCAGGTTGCTTAGAGGACATGGACTGTTCGAATACGAAAATACAGCCGTTTAAGAGTCCATTCACCATCTTCACAATGGAAGAGGGAACTCCGCTTCCCTTCCTTACCAAGATAGCTACGGTCACTATCCCGGCGGCCCAAAAGGGGGAGTCGTTACCGCAGCTAAAGGAAGCGGACCCTACATCTCCTTTACTTCCCTCAACCGGAGATTTGTGGGAAGATTTGCCCAACACTTTTTCTGCGGGCAAACTCAAACCAGACTGTGCTATGGAGCAGTTTGGTGAGAAGCTACCTAGACTTCCAGACAGCCTCATTCAGGCAGAGTTTGATGCCAAGTCTAGGCTGGCCAGGTCTCTCAACACCATGGCCATGACAGAGGTGGCTACCATTTCTTATGGTTCCGAGCCACTGTTCAAGCTGATCACCAAGTCACTGACTCAAACGTGCAGTCTGACATGTTCGAGTTCGCCACAGCCAGAACAAATTGTCGGAAGCATGTAAACCTCCAGGAAGCAACTATTCGGCATGAACCGAATAAGTTGCTTTCATCAAACATCTGGGGAGCAGACCTCTTCCCAGATGCAATGGTAAAGGAGGTCCAGGCAGAGCTACAAGGCTTAACCAAAGCCTTAAGGATCGTTGGGGTCTCACTGCAAAGAGACGCCAAGATCAAGCAGTGAGGGGTAAGGCTCAGAAGAAACCCAGCCAGCACGTTTCCAGCCTTACCAGAAGAAACAGCAACGGTTTTGCCCAGCCTGTTTTCGGCTGTTCCGTTGGTGCAGGCAGCCCAACCCTCTACCTCCGAAGGCCCAATCACAGCCTATTTATGTGATTTCCCCCAGCCTCAACCTTCCACCTCTTACGCTGTCTCCCCAGCCTTCAACCAAGTGTTCGAAGGCCAGGCCTTTCAACAGTATGACCGCTCTGGTAGGGGAGGAACAAAGGTAAGCGATCCTTTCGTCAGAGAGGATCAGGAAGGTCCCTTAATAGAGGAAAACACTTCCGGGAGGCCGCGGAGGCTACCAACATCAATGAGAACTTCCGAGGTTAGGCGGGAGGCTGTTTCTCTTCCGCCACAGGTGGGGATTCAGGCAAATTGGGCAACAAAGCATTGTGTCAAAAGGCCTGGGTTGGAGTTTGGGGCTTACGAAGCCCCGCCTCCCCCACCCCGACCTTTCCTTCAACGTTCCCATCCAAAGCAATTGACGGTAGTATGCGGAGAGAACCTTCCTTCAGAAAGGGTAGCAATAGCGGAAGTGTCCAGCTTAAAGATTTTTCAAGGGCTCTTGTTCAGCGTTTCAAAGAAAGGCTTCACAAAAAAAGAAGGGTAATCTTCGACTTGTCCCGTTTAAAACTTGGCCATTCCGCTGCGACAAGTTCAAGATGCTCACCATCTCTCAGGTGGGCGACCTTACTTCCCCGTGGGGCCGTCACCACCTCTATCGATCGTTACAGACTCTAACTACTCAATATCCCTAATTGCAAGGACACTTTCCGCGCCGTATCGTGGGCTTCAAGATAGGGGATCAGGTCATTCTCCTTCAAAGGTAGTTCCCTTCCGGTCCTCAACGTACGTCACCCAGGGTGTTTTCACGAAGGTTGGCGGAAGTAAGTCTTGTCCAACAACTAGATCGCAATGGGATCATGGGTAGTTAGCCGTTATCTCGACCGAATTGGCTAATTTGGGCTCCAACAGTCGATGGAATTGTTCACCGAAAGCAACACGGAAAGTAATTCCGGGTTTCCTGGAATCTCTAGGATTCAAGAATAAACAGGACCAAATCAAGACCTCACTCCGGAGTCAAACTTTTCAGTGGCTGGGCCATTCAATGGAACTCTATCCTCCCATACTCTGTCTCTTCCATCCAGCCAAGAGGAAAAGAAATAGCGAAGTCAGTTAAAGCAATTTTCTAACACTACAAACGTTGCTTCAATTAGAACCCAGGAAAGGATTCTGGGTGCTCACTACAGTTGGCTCAGTGGACAAACATCTTGATGAAAGCCAAACTGAAAGACCTAACCAAGAATCTGGCGCTCACGAGCCAAATGTCCAGGTCCATGGACAAAATTATCCTAAGTCCCTCAGATTCTACGGAATCGTCTACGCCCTTGGTCGAAAGTCAAGAACTTGTCAATATCAGTACCCCTTCAGTTTCCTCCTCCGGGGATTACCATCCACACGGACGCTTCATTAAGCGGTTGGGGAGGATATTCTCAGTTCAAGAAGGTTCAGGGAACCTGGTCACCCCAGTTCCGTCAGCTTCACATAAACGTACTGGAAGCAATGGCGGTGTTCTTGACTCTAAAAAGGTTACGTTCCGCCAAAGAACTCCCACCATAAAGCTAGTCTTAGACAGCGCAGTGGTAGTCCATTGTGTAAACAGAGGAGGCTCCAAGTCACGTCATCTGAATCATGTCATGGTAGCCATCTTCTCCCTGGCGGACAAGTTCAGTTGGCACCTCTCCTCCACCCATATAGCCGGAGTGAGAAAAGTCATAGCAGATGCCCTATCCCGTTCAGTTCCTCTGGAGTCGGAATGGTCACTGGACAACAGTTCGTTCCAGTGGATACTTCAGAAGGTTCCAGGTCTACAAGTGGATCTATTCGCATCTCAAGCGAACCACAAAATCCATGTTATGTGGCCCCCACCTGGACCTCTGGCCTATGCCACGACGCCCTGTCCATAGACTGGACAACTGGGAGAAGATTTATTTATGTCTTCCCTCCAGTGAATCTTCTCCTGAAGGGTGCTGAACAAACTCAGGACGTTCAAGGGTCAAGTGGCTCTAGTAGCCCCAGACTGGCCGAAGAGCAATTGGTACCCCTCTCATTCTAATATTGGGTCGTCGTCCTCTTCGAATTCCCAATCCCAGGCTCTCCCAGTCAGTGCAAACGAAGACTGTGTTCGCTTCCTCAGGAATTCTCAAAACCCTAACTTTATGGATTTCATGAAGTTTGCGGCTAAACGAGATGCGAATATTGATCCTCAAAATATTCTCTTCTTGGAATCTGATAAAAGAGATTCAACTTTGAGACAGTATGATGCTGCAGTCAAAAGTTAGCAACCTTCCTGAGGAATCAGATATTAGAATCATGACAATCAATTCAGCTATATCCTTTTTCAGATCTTTATTTGAAAAAAGGCTTAGCAGCTAGCACTATTACGACAAACAAGTCAGCCTTGAAAAAGATTTTCCAATTTGGATTCAGCATAGACTTGACAGACACCTCTTACTTCTCGTCTATCCCCAAGGCTTGTGCTAGACTTAGACCTTCTGTAAGGCCTACGTCAGTATCATGGTTCTTAAATGATGTTCTAAAGCTGGCTTCAGAAACAGATAATGACACATGTTCATTTATAATGTCTTAAGAAAAACTCTATTTTATTAAGCTTGGCTTCAGGAGCTAGAATTTCAGAACTGTCGGCATTATCCAGGGATCCGGATCATGTTGAATTTCTTCCCACAGGGGAAGTTCTACTTTCTCCGGAACGTAGTTTTATAGCAAAGAATGAAGACCCTTTGATGAGGTGGGAACCATGGAAGTTGTACCTTCCACAAGATATTTCTCTTTGCCCAGTATCAACCTTACGAGCCTTTCTGTCCAGGACCTCCTCATCCTCATCGGGTCCTCTCTTTAAGAGAGAAAAAGGTGGTACTTTATCTATTAAAGGCATCAGGCAGCAGATCCTGTACTTTATTAAGCAAGCCAATCCTGACTCCTTCCCTAAAGCACATGATGTCAGGGCAGTAGCCACCTCAATTAACTATTTCCAACACATGAATTTCTATGATTTGAAAAAATATACTGGATGGAAATCGCAGACAGTATTTAAGCGTCATTACTTAAAGTCCTTGGAAGCTCTGAAATTTTCAGCAGTTGCGGCGGGTAACATAGTTTCCCCCGACTCTGCTTAATCTTTAGTAGAAGATCCAGTCCTCCTTTCTACCTATCTCACCCAACAGTTCGTCTATACCTGCCATGTTCATCTACGTTTACCTTGAGTCTTAGCTGCTCTTATGATGGTATAGTGGGTGCCCCTTATTTTTTTTTTTTGCTAGGGTCACTCACATTTGATTGTATATAATGATCTCTTTGATGGGATCCCCTTATTTTTATGCTAGGGGACACATCGTATTTACAATGGTTACGGGTTTTGTATACTAAGTCATATACATTCCTTTATTATATTATTATTGAAGTTTGTTCTATTCAGTTTATTGTTATAATTGCTTTGATTTCTTTGTACATAATAACTATACACAGATATAATCTCAACATATATTCCATGTAAGCCCTGTATATATGTTACATTTAACTTAATTTTAAGGAATATTATTAACATTATGTTAATTTTAAGTAATATTTCTATTTTTGGTACATTGTGTATATGTATATCTAGTAGCAATTATATTTCTTTAATTTATGTTATCTTTTATTTGAGACCCTTTTTTTGTTTATTTTTTATTTTATTCTTTACAATCTTGTGCTATTTCTCTGGTACGATTTCGCGCAGCGACACGAACTGAGCCCAGAAAAGGGATTTTTGACGTAAGGAAAAATCTATTTCTGGGCGATTGGTTCGTGTCGCCAGCGAAATCCCGCCCTGCCCATCCCATCGCTCAAGATTGTCTGCTAACTTCAGGATGGCCACCAGAGGCGCAGCAGTCGGCAGCATGGGATGGAGTAGTAGTAGTTGCTGCCCACTCTGTGGGTTGGCTCCCCTCTAGTGGGGATTTTGTAGTGGGAGATTTCTATTGGCAAGCGGTTCGTGGTAGTGGTCTCACTCGCCATAGTGTTCATACCGACACCCTCTTGGAGGGTGAGCGAGTCAGTTGTACTGACCTTTTCTTTATTTTATTTATTCTCTGGTATGTGTTAGTACATTTACCTTAGAAATAATGAATTAAAGGATATTTCGCTGGCGACACGAACCAATCGCCCAGAAATAGATTTTTCCTTCCACGTCAAAATCCCTTTTTTTTTTAGAATAAAACTCATTCACAAATTTTTCAAATATGATGAATGTAAATAGCAAAATCTCTCTCTCGGCTCTCTCTCTCTCTCTCTCCTCTCTCTCTCTCTCTCTCTCTCTCTCATCTCTCTCTCTCTCTCTCTTACAGAAAAAACTATAATACTGATCTATTATTATCGTAATAAAAGAACAAGATGGTCCCCGAAAGAATAAAAATATGTGTTGCCATATTTTTATTCTTTCTGTGATTTACGAAACTGTGCTTCAATACAATTTTTATAGTTGACTGAATGATTATCACATAACAGTATACAAGAGAATATCTTATCACTATCCATGTTTCATTTCTTATCATCATAAATATTTAAAATACAAATTTCATTGTTATTCTCGAGCTAAGATAGTCAACAATACTCTGTCAGTCCCAAGCTGCTAAGCTATTCTCGTCCTAAGCTGCTATCTCAAGCATTCAAGTATTCAAGTATTCAAGTTACTCTCGTCACAAGCTGCATGATTCAGCACGGTAGACGTAGCTCAATATCTGCTACATAAATGACTGACAATAGCTCATAAAAATCTGTCTACATATGCAAGGTTACTGAAAAAAAATATTGGCAATTTGGGAAGGTGCAATTGCAGAATACTAGATTCTTGGCCAGAGTTCAATTGGAAAATCATATTACAAATGAGCACATTCTAGAATAATAATATTTTGAGGGAAATAAGATCAATAACTACCTCCTTCATACAACAACCTCAGTTTACTTTAAAACACATATTGCATTATTTAGTACTCTCTGTCCACTCTTTAAACTAAAAATAGTACCCTGTACTACAACTTTCTGTACTTTATGAAAGCTGTGAAGAGTTCACACTGGTAATTTGGGGTCCTTTTATTCAGGCAGGGTCAGCATTCATAAACAAAATATTCTAAGTAAAACTTCACCTTCAGCAGAGACATGGGTTTATTTTTACAAAAAGTGAAAAATTTGGGGTATTTTGTCTTGACAAAGAATTTTTTTACCAGACAGTACAAAGGTTGCATTTTCATGAATCTAACTTTACCACAAACCCAATCAAATCAGCTGAAAAACCTTCTATAAATTGACAAAGAAAAAACAAAAAGTGACAGTTCAGGACATACGCACCGCATGTGCCAGTTTCACCCAGAAATGACAGAGGATCATTAACCCATCATCCAAATTAACTCCACAGGACAACGCACAGGGAAGTTCCGGATCAGTATGCATGGTGAAGGCACCATAACACTTCGAATACTAGAAGAAGATGCTGTAACCAATGTTAAATTATTAGTAAACACAAAATCTCATATATGATATTTCAAATCAAAGTCCTGCATTAGTGTACCAATTTGCATTAACCTTTCTTTTACTTATAATTATTATGGCTGTTGCAGTACTGAATATCATTTCAGTGAAGCATTTTCCCACAAGAAATATCACTAAACAGTCAAAACACCTCCACAGGAAACTTTTTTTTAAGTTCTTGAACATCTCACTACCTGACAGGTAGGTCTTTGATGCAATCTCCCTTGAATGGCAAAATGTAAATTCAGAAGATTAAAAAAAAAATATAATGAATGTCCTTTTCAGAATCCTTCCTACCAAATTGTACATGTTTTTATCTTGGTCTTCCTCCAAATTTTTACTTTTCAATTATGCATAAATGTCTTGGACTAAATAAATAATTAAATATGTGATTCAGCAGTCAGGTTTAACAATTTTCAAGTAATCTATTCAAATTTTCTTAACAAGTTTACAAGTTCCTAGTTAATATTTTATGACAAGAAGTTAGTAATTTACTGAAATAACATTGGATGCTACATTCATCAACACAATGGCTTTGGATCTACTAGAAAAACTTTAATATTCTTGATAAGTTGGTTTTCAATTACTGCAACATCATGATGGCTAATGGAGCAGTATGGGTCAACTTTTAAACAGTCACACTTGGCTGCCAAGCAACAATAACCTTAAATCCAAAATACAAAGGATTCTGGTACTGCAGAATTCTTTTCCCATTAAAAACCTAAAGATGAACTAAAGTAAAATTAACAATTTTTAAAAATATGAATACAAATTGAACACCTTTTAAGTGAAGGCTTACTCTACAGGTGGGGAGCTACAAAGGAAGCTGCAGTAACATTCCACCAAGAAGAAAATGTTCCTGGTATAAATTGATACCCACACAAGGAACATTAGTCTCAAGAATCCCTTTCAAATCTGGTGAGGAGACACAAACCAGTCAAAAGATCATGTGACTTTTTAGATGCAAGGTGGTCTGTTGATACTCCAACTTACTAACTAGCAGCAACATACAAGTAACCTTATAACTAACTACATTCCATCAACTGTTTAGCTAAAGATTGAAAGAAATTTTCTACTTAAAAGTGTTAGCTGTATTCCTGTAAGAATAAATATTATTCACCTCACTACACTAAACCAAATGCTGTGGTGATGATGGTCATCAGTAAATAATCACATAAATTGCTAAAAGCAGTCCTACAATGGTGTGACACTACAGCACTGGATGAAAAGATAAAAACTTATTTGCTTTAAAGCTCAGAAACTAATTACCTGGAGTATTATAGGTTTGTCTAGTGGGTGTCTGAACATTGGAATAAGAAGTTGATGGATATGAAGCTGGATTATCCAATGTTCTTTTGTGGTAGACATTTCAGGGACCCTGTAGGAAGCACTAGACGGAGGGGTTTGTGGAAGAATATTATTACCATCAATGTTTTCTGAAGCCTGGGTTTCAAGGTTTCCATTCATGTTTGAGGGGATATCTGAATTCACACTACTACCCTTGGCTGTTGTAGGACATCTTAAAGCATCACTTCCCTCGGCAGTTTGCTGCTTCATGCCAGTAATGCATTTCACCTGAGAAAAAGGGGCTGGCAAGGGAAAAGAAAAACATTTAGGACAATAATTTATATTATAGTCAAGAACAAGAACTATAACCACTCACACAGAGGCAAATCTTTTGAAAACTCGATTCTATGATACAAGCTTTAAGACTTTTAAGTGGACTTTACAGGTATCCATAGACACCTTCAAATTCTACTGTGCTCTAGGTTGCTATATAGCCTTCAGGTCTAATCCTCAAGCGCAATTTCCTTTTAACTTATTTTTCTGTTACTGTTTATTTGCTTAGTTACCACTTTTACTTGTTTTGAATATTCTTTATGCTGGTTGTTCATCAAAAACAAATAAATTTTTAAGTTACTTGTATTTCTCACAAGTATACAAACCAGAACCTTTTGAATACATGAATAATCTTTCAGCACAAGCAAGTTTAATGGTGGAGCTATTAGGGTGATCAGGGAGCAATCCTTCCTTCATTCAACCAAAATTGCCATTCATTTTTCCTTTGATTGCATGGCCAGAGATGGCAGATAGATCAAGGATTCAACTTATATAAACAAGCTCAGATTTGTATTCCTAAAAGAAAAAAACAAAATATTACTTTAAAAATTCTAATTTGTTCCTCTGCAGATATAACCACCACCTTATATATACAGGAAACTTAAATGTAGGGACTGGGATAGTCCCTACAACACACAGCCAAATGAGAAAGGGTGAATCATATTTGAGGCTGGATATAGTATATCTGACATCCATAGTATAAGATAGACATAACAGTTGCTGCTTTGCACAGCAATGTCAATTGGTATGTCACCTACCGAATTTGTGTCATAGTTTATCAAATTTAATGCACAGCAATGTCAATTGGTATGTCACCTACCGAATTTGTGTCATAGTTTATCAAATTTAATGCTGTCTTTAAATAGCTCAGCAAATTCAAGTTTACAAAGGACCTTTGTGTAGGCGATAGGCCTTCTAGATTATATGCAAGGGTTTCATCTCATGCAGCTAAATTACTCACCTCAGAAAATGCTTAATTTTGTGTGCCAACTTAACTTCTTAGCTTTCAGCTAAATCATAGTACTCACCATTAAAACATAAAATAGGTTTGTACATTGTAGAAAAAATGTCTAAATTCCTACATCTTTTTACAAGTTTATAACTACTGTTTTATCTAGTCTACATTTATCTTTCATCATGCACACAGAGTAGCTTATAAAATGACTGTCATTGAAATTGAGTTTGGGGATACAATTGACTTTAATTCCAATGCATTACATTTCTTTTTTTCTAATTTATGTCCAAATTTGAAACAAATATGAATAAGTACCTTAAAAATCTAAAACTACTTCTGCATTATATATATGAAAAAGTCGAACACCCCACGAATTAATAGTCTGGTTCCTTCATTTTATTTTAAGAAAATACAGCAAAAACAATAATCATCACCAAATACTTAAAACATCAAATTAAATTGAATTACATATGAAAATATCTCACCTGATGTGTCTGACGACTGAGAGACCAATCTGTACCCATATCTTCGGACTATATTATCTGAATGAGGGTTTAACGACTCCTGTTCCTCCACCTCCTGGGTGAAAAAAGCATGTATAAATATTGCTACACACAGTTAATAATAAACCGTTAAGTATGAAGCAACTGAGGAGTAGCTATAAATAGGTCAACACAAAACTAAAAAGATGAAACACACATGAAATATAGTACAGACGGCCCTCAGTTAGCGGCAGGGGTTCCGTTCCTGGCCGCCGACGCTAAATGATTTTCGATGCCAAGCGGTTTTAAAGCCTACGGCCGCTGCACACCTTCTTTCGAAACTCTAGACCAGTCAAAAGCGCCGTAATCCCACAATGGCGCAATAAGTAAAATTATATTTATGCAGTATAGTACTATAGAATTTACTGTACAGTAAATTATAGCATTATAAATACTGTAAAGTGAAAAAAGCCTAGCTTTAATCCTTTGGGTGTCTAGAGTATGTAAAGATATAATAAGGTTTATATAGTGTACAGGTAGCTGTAGTGTTTAAGTTATGATAATTCGTCTAACGATAGTCTGATTTTGAGAAACCAATTTACAAATAGCCTAACTTTATCCCATCTTCTAGTTACATAAGTTCAATTACAGCAAAAGGGAATGATGAAAGTATGGGTTTTAACGTTATACTCATTGCGTGAACGTGTACATCCATGAAACAACCGAACGAGAAACAATTTTTTTTTTTTTTTTTTTTAAGTACAACCGAATTGCATAACATCCGTTTGGCTTGTATTTCAAACATCGTACTACAGTACACTACTACTGTAGTTGTTATAAATGGCGTTATGTAGAATAGAACTGAGATATCTTAATGTAATAACTTTATTCGCTATAGATCAAAGATCAATATACATCAAAGATCAATCGGGAAATTTACTGTTAAATTTAAACCTAGTTATAACTGAAGCTGAGAAAACTGTTCAAGCTGCTAATGACTATTATCATACATCGGCAACAAGGATAAATCCAGTAAACGTATGCCATCAAACACAACCGTTGATAAAATTGAGATAAAATCATTTGAATTAAAACTACTGTGCTTGAAAGAACACATCAGCTGATTTCAAACCACAACATTGACCGCTATGCGGAATACTGGCTTAGATTTGCCGTAGTATTTTATAATACAGTAATATGAGAATACATACAACATTATTGGATACAGTGAAGTAATGTATGACTTTTCAAATGATTTATGGAAAAGATGCATAATTAATAAAATAACACCATGCATTTTTTGGAACAGTGGCGGACAAGAACGAACATGAAAAATCATCCCCAGACAACATGGAGCGTAGTTACAAAGGCTGCCTTAATTTATATCATATTTATGTACAAAAATAAAAATACCCTGTACGTAAATATATTTTTCATAGACATTTTAAATTTTTAAATAAAAGCATAAAAAGCATAAAAATTTTAAAAAATCGACACATCGATCGCTAAATTTCCACTGTTTTTAACTTGATATTTTCGGAAGAGCGGCAGACAGCGGCTTACAAGAACAAACATGAAAAAACATCGTATTTGATAACGTGAAGGGCAGTTTCAAAAGCTGCCTTTTTATCATACTTCTGCACAGAAATAAAAAAAATACCCCATACGTAATACATTTTCTTACACATTTTAAACATAAAAGCATGAACATTTATAAAATCGACACATCGATCGCTAATTTCCACCTTTCTTTATTATTATTATTAATAGGTGTTAGTTTTTCCAGACCTCTGAGTCTCAAGTAGACTCTTCTCGGGCTGGTTCTACAAGGGATTCAATCCTGAGAGAGAGAGAGAGAGAGAGAGAGAGAAAAAAAAAAAAAAAAAAAAAAAACAAATTGAGAACTTTATTTGAGAAACCCGTCTTATTTAAAAAATTTATGATTTTATTCATTGAAAAATCCCTGCTTTCCGCAAGAATATTTTTCATTTCTGAACTCCGCAGATAAATAGATCTAATGCTGGGTCCAATTTGGGCACTCAACAAGCAAATGCTGTACTGTCATGGGTGTTGACATCTGTTACATTTCACTGGGTCAGCATGTGGTGTTGCATCTAAGTGACCATGTGAGAATCTTTTGTGTGTCCCTTAATTACGTAGCCTTGCTAGGATCCCTCCTTTTGTTTTTGCTCTTTCCTCCTGTGAGGATGTCCTCCATGCATAGACTTCAGTTTTTATATTTTTAAGTTTGTTTGTTGTTGGCACCGAGGCCCATTCTTCTTTCCAATCCTGGTAAATTAATGTTTTAACTGATTTTACCCAGTCTGACACTGGGGCATATGAAATTGTTGGAGGGATAGTGCAGGCTAATTTGGCAGCAGTCTGCATATTCATTTCCTTTTATTCCACGTGTGCTGGGATCCAACATATTTCCATTGATATTCCTGATTGGAGGAGTTTGATGAATTTTTATTTGAATTTTCCTGTACTATTTGGTTTCCTGATTTATACTGTCCTATGCATCTATAGCGCTACGTGAGTCACTGAAAATTACAGAGACACTTGCTTTTGCCTCAGATATCATATCTAGAGCCATCTGTATGGCTGTGACTTCAGCAGTAAATACTGATGATATTGAAGGTAGGCTTTTTTTACTTAACATATTTTTCGAATATGCAGATGCTCCTACTCCAACATTATTTTTGGAGCCGTCTGTATATATCATAAATTTGTCGCCTTTTCTTCTAATGTGCTCCAAAGCATGTTGGCGGTACATTTTCCGTACTTGTCAATTTGTTTTTTTGAGTAGGTAAGACAGGGAGGTACATATCTTTACTCTATTTAAAATCCATGGTGGTGGCAATTCCATTGGTGGGTGAAAAATTGGATTCATATTATGTTATGTTCATTATGTATCTAGCTCTTTTTGTTTTGGGAAAGAGCTAGTACTATTAACTGCTGTTACTTGATTACAGTTTTGGAAGCAGTAAGTTGCAGGAGACGATCCCGCTTGCATTGAAAGACCTCTTGTATTGTTATTAAATTACGGTGATGTTTTAAGGGCAAAATACCTGCCTCCACCAAAAGTGAGTTTGTTGGGGACGATCGGAAAGCTCCTGTGCACAATCGCACGCCTTCATGGTGCACTGCATCGAGAGATTTAATGCAGATTCTGAGGCGGATGAATATATTGGACAGCAGTAAATCTATTATGGATAGACTGTGCCTTATATATCATTAATAAAATGTCTCGCTTTGCTCCCCAATTAGTGTGTGATAACTTTTTTAATATGGCAAGGGCTTTGATGCCCTTGGCTTTAATGTATTTGATGTGCTCTTTCCAATTTAAATGTTGATCAAATATTACTCCTAGATACTTGATTTTTGTACAAAATTGTATTTCAGTGCTATAAAGATGCAGTTTGATTGTTTGGTTCTTCATCCACCTTTTGTCTTTGTAGAAGACGATTGCTTTTGTTTTATCAGTTGGAAAATTTAAATCCAACTGAATTTGCCCAACTACAATATATTTGAAATGGCAGTACTGAGAACTCTCTGAGCATGTCTCAGATTACTACTCATATAGTAAATGACAAAGTCATCACATATAAACTGTTTTTTTACACCACTTGGTAAATTTATAGTAATTTCATTGATTGCTAAAGCAAACAATGTACAGCTCAAGACACTACCTTGAGGGATTCCTTCTTCCAGTTTATAGGTTACTGAGTAGGAATTTTCTACTCTTACTTGAAAAGTTCTGTTGTTAAGAAGTTCTTAATAATATTGGTAAGTGGCCTCTTAGTCCCTTGGAGTGGAGTTTTTGCATGATGTTATGTTTTCCATGTTGTATCGTATGCTTTTTCTATATCAAAAATATAGCTACTGTTAATTTCTTTTGTTCAAAGCCTTTTTTGATATGTCTTCTAAATGTGTTAAGGGATCTAGGGTTGATCTGCCAGCTATTGAACCAGATTGTGTTGGTGTTAAAATGGATTCTTTGGTTATTACATACGTTAATCGTGCATTAACCATTTTTTCTAAGATTTTGCATAGGCAACTTGTTAGAGATATCGTCTATAATTGGATGGATTACTTGCATCCTTTCCTGGTTTGTTTATTGGAATAATTATGGCATGTTTCCATTTATCAGGAAAGACACGTTTTAGCCAGATACTATTGTAAAATTTTAATAAATATGATTAAGCTATAGGAGCTAATTTTTATAAAATTTTCTATCATTTCAAATGATATTTTATCATATCCTGGTGCAGAGGGATGACAAGAGTTGATGGCATTATCTAGTTCATCCATGTTAAAAATATAGTTATATTCCAGGTCTTCAAGAGTTTCAAAATTGAGTATTATATTTTTCTTTTTGTTTTCTGATACTTTGAAATGTGTATCTAGGCTGGAGTAAGCACTGATGTTTTCAAAATGTTTCCCAATTATGTTTGATATTTCATAAGTATCATGGTATATTTTTCCATTTAAATGTATTGCACTTCTTGGAGGTCTTATATGTTTTCCATTGATTTTCTTATCTTTTGCCAGACATCCCTTGTGGATGTGTTTGAAGATATGTTTGAGACATATTCCTTCCATGATGCGATTTTTTCAGCTATTACCGTTTTTCTAAATTTGGCTGTATATTTGTTATATAGTGGTTTAATGTGGTTAATTGTTATGTTTGTTATAACTATTTTGTTTAATATGTTTATACTATAGGGCATTTTGTTGAGTGATTTAAGGCGAGTTTTGAGTCTGTTTAGATTGCGACTCAATATATGTTTTTATTTTCTTAATGTTGTTAATGTTGGATTCCACCATGGGACAGGGGATTTTGTGGAATGTGTTTTGGTTTTTGGAATCTTTTATCTGCAGCATTTATTATGAAGTTTGAGAAGGATTCACATGTAGTATTGTGATCTTCATTATGTGGGAATGTGGTATGTTTCGTGTGTATAGGAAATATTTATCCCAGTTAGCTTTTTTGGGATATTATATCTTGTAGGTGGCAATATTTTGACATTACTTAAGTAGTTCAGAATGATTGGGAAATGGTCACTTGTGTATGAATCGTCTAGGACGTTCCATTCAAATTTCTCCGCTACATCATTTGAACATAATGAAATGTCAATTGAAGAAAAGGTTAGGTGTGTATTTGAAAAATATGTTGGAACTTCACTTTCATTGAGACAATACAGGTTGTGTTTCATTATAGTATTCTCTATGTTGATTCCGGATGTGTCAGTGGGTTATTAATATCCCATAATGGATTATGTGCATTAAAATCTCCTACTATAAGTAGTGGTTCCTGTATACTTTTGCTAATAAGTTCGAAAATCACTGAAATTTGCATTGAAATTTGGTTGGTTATATAAATTACAAATAGTAATTTTACTTTTATCAGGCATATACAGTTTAATTGATGTTATTTGATATGGCATAGATGGTATGTCAACAGGTTCATATGTAATGCTATTATGAACGTATATGGCTGTGCCTAATTTTCCACCGTCAGTTGGTGAATAACAGGCAATTTTATAGTGTTGGATATTTGTAGGGTTACTTCCTATATGTTGTAGACATATGCACATTGGGTTGTGGTCTCGTATGATTCTTTGTAATTCACCCAGACGTAGTCGGGTTAAGAGACCATTTATATTCCATTGAATGATTTTATATTCCATTATTGGGAGGAATTGGTGTTAAATTCTGTAAATTGATTGCTGATTTTACTTTATCTCGTAGTTTATATGCATTTGAATTTATTTGTGGTTTTTTAATCGTTGTATTTGTATGTTGGTTATTAGATTCTGCAGTTGTTTTGTTTTTCATAGTTGAATATTAATAAGTCTATTTTTGATTTTATAATTTCCTTTTTGTATTTTAAGGATTCAGAACATAATTCGTTCTCATGTTGGTGTGTTAAAGGGCACCTCCTTAATTTGGTAAAATTGTCAATACAATTTCGTACTGTGTCCTCTGTCTTGGTAGTTAGTTGGTTATAGTGACTTACAAAGCATTCATTACAACCACAAGATGAAGCATGTTTGGTAATGTTAATTATTGGTTCAGAAGTTTTTGGTCTAGCTTTAGAAATTTCTGGTTTTGTAATTCTATTGTTCCTTTTCTGTAGTGATAAGGACTGTTGGTTTGAGGGGTTATTTGTTTTGTTGTTGTTAATGGGATATTTCGGTCTTGTGGATGGTTGGGGGTGATAGTTATATTTTGGTTTTGGTTTAATGGTATGATTTTCATTAGTATTATTTGATGGAACTTGTAAAGAGTGATCTTTACTGTCCAGATGTTGGCTGTTTGATTGAGATTGAGGGTAATTGTGTATTTCCACTTGTGATGAGGATAGTTTAATATCTTTTTTTAAAATGTTCTCCTGGTGTAGTTGGAGTCTCTCTGGATTGATTGTAATTTTCAATATTTACCTTTTTTCCCTTAGGTGGGGTTCTTTCTAGAATTCTTTTCTTTTTGCCAGTTCGATTATCATCATTATTTAATTCTTCTTCTATTGGAAGTTCTTTTCCATGGATAACTGAATCATCTATGTTAGTGGTGGTATTGGTTGTTGTAATATCACTTTTATTTTGTGTTTCAGTATTATTGGTATGAAATCCAGTTTCCCTCCCTGTTTATACTATCTTGTTTGTCATTGTGCTGTTTGATGTCTTGATTTTTAGTCACATTTGAAAAGGTGGGGGTTTTGGATGGATTGTTAACGCCTCTTACTTTTAGCTCAAGTCTGGCTTCCATGACTGACATTCCTGTCCTATTTATTAACAACTGAAGTTCTGTGTTATATTGGTAAAATGAACACTCCTTAGATTTTGCGTGATGGGCTAGTCCACAATTAATACATTTTGATTGATTACAGTTCCAATTAGTGGTATGGTCATCTGATGCACAGACTGCACATATAGCTTTATTACGGCATCTTTTGTATGTGTGTCCATACCTTGAGCACTGTGTACATTGTAATGGTTTAGGAACAAAAGGACGAACTTCTCTATTTTGTCCAAGAATTTTTATTTTAAATGGTAAGTCTTGGCCTGTAAATTTTATTTTGGCAATGTTAGATATTTTTTACTTTTATCTTTCCTACTTGAAATAGAGTATATTTCTAAATCGTGGATATTGTTATATCTCAATTTTAGGGAGTCTAGCAATAGTTGTTTTGAAGGAAGCTCCTGCTCGCTATTGGGTAGGATGACTGTACCCTGTACATAATTCAATGTTTCGTGGCTTGTAATTATTACCTTTATATTATTTATTTCTGTTATACTTAAAAAGGCAGTGGACTGCTTTTTATTGGTTACTTGGATAAGCCATTCATTGTCCTTGATGTGTCTGCATTCCATGTCTTGTGTTGGATATATGTTAAGTAATTTGTTTTCTAGCATCGCTGCTGAGATTTTGTTGTCAGCTTTGAGGACTAGAATCTTGGACCAATTATCTGGTCCAAAGAGGTCATCAAAATGTACCAATGTGGGATTAAGTCGGTAATTTTTTGTTTCTTTTCGGTCCTTGTTTTATGTATGTTGCTTGTCTATTATGATTTTTGTATTTTTCTGTATTGCTGGGAGGATTATTTGTCTCTAATTAAGAATTATTGTTCATCATATATGGTTCCATTGTTACGATATTGGAGTTTACCAATTTATTTTTGTTTCTTTCTTTTTTATTTATGCACTCTATTTGGTTTTCTGGCTCTGCTGCTTTACTTGGAACAAGGGTGTTCCTTTGTATCTTTTATAGTACTTTCACTACTTGTGGCAGTACCTAGGAAATTCGGGAGTGACGTGCCAATGGTCATCAACTGTGCCGTAGTTTTTCCATCATGGGGCCCAGGGTAATCAAATCATTTATTTCACAGTTCATAAATTTTGAGTTTTTCACAAAAAAAAAAAAAAAAAAAAAAAAAAAAAAAAAAAAAAAAAAAAAAAAAAATAAAAATAATAATAATAATAATAATAATAATAATAATAATAATAATAATAATAATAATAATAATTCTTGAAAAGATATCATTGGCCCTTCGCGAAGTTAAATCTTCTGCCAAAGGCACAAGTGAGAAAGGACTCCCAAATGTCCGCATCCCTACCCTACCCCAAAGGGGATGGCATAACATGATTAGTATGGCCCAAGTGTAAGCAGAACCCGCTTGCTAGGACTAAGAGTATTATGTTAATACAATTATCCCCATCCTAATCACATTATGGGCAAACTGGATAGAATGCCGAGAGTTCTATTCCTAGAACCAGGCCCCCCCTGGAATCCGTGGTCCAGCTCCACAGAATAGTTCCGCCTGAAAAACAGGTCCGAACATTGTCGGGTAGATGATGGATCTACCACAGTTCTCACTATTTAGCTTCGGATTTAACTCCACGTTAAGCCATGATATGTTTTCTCATTTATTTGCTTTTAAAAATTTTGGCAAAAAATGGAAAAGTCCACATAAGTTTACTCGAAAATATATAATGTCATATGGGACTCTTGGGTTCGAACCTGGGAAGAGATTCCTGAGGTTCGAGAGCCCCCTCACCACGTCAAGGTGGTCCCAAAATGAGGGGGCACCTTTCTTTAACTCTATATTTTCGGAAGAGTGGCAGGCGGCGCTCACATGAAAGAACATGAAAAAACATCGTATTTGATAACGTGTGAAGGGCAGTTTCGAAAGCGTATCATATTTCTGTGCAGAAATAAAAATACCCTATACGTAATACATTTTCATACACATTTTAAACATAAAAGCATGAACATTTATAAATCGACATCCATAGCTAAATTTGTAGTTATGTAACTTGATATTTTCGGCATAGAACAGCGTCAGAGGCATATATTTTACCCTAATACTACCTAGTGGCGCTGTTAACTGAAAATTGTGCCATAAAAATACCTTATTTTTTTAATGAATATTTTTGACGACCGCCGTAAAACCGATTCGCCGCCGAGCGATTGCGCCGTTAACCGTGGGCCGCCTGTAATGGTTACTTTAACAGAACAACACAAGAAGGCATAAATATCAAACACAAAAATTGTAAAATAGTATATCTAACCTGTGCAGCAGTCTCTTCAGCAGATTTTTCATCACCATAAAAATGTTTCTTGTCAACAGAAACCCGGACTTTAACATTGTGATAACGGGTGTTCACTTCTCCTGCCTGTAAAAGGAAAATGGTTTATACTCTTATAATAAAAATAATTTACCAAGATTAATTTTTAGGAAATTTTGAACACTGATAAGCTATGATATATCATAAGAAGTCTAATTTGGAATATGTATTCTTAAATTTATTACTAATTGTAGTTTGATAATTATCTAAACACTCCACGTTAAAGGTACAGTACATACTTGTGTAACACGCAATCTCGCATATCATGCGACCCCAAAATTTTCACCCTTAAAAAATTATTTTATCACGTATCATGCGAGTTAAATTTACAAGACCAAATAACCATGGACTAACCTCTTTTCCTCCTCTTTATCTATTCCATTTTATAGTTAGGCTAACCCCTTTTCCTCCATCTCTTAATCTATACCATCTTCTGGTTAAGTTTAAAAAAGTAAAAGAGAATGCCAAAATTATCGGTAGTAATGATATAGTACTTGTTTGGAAAACACATACAGACAGAAACAGCTGATTTGCTATGAACAACCAATCATATAACAACAGCCTTTTTGCTTGCATTTCAACCATCATATGATAGTAAAAAATTACCATAGTTATGTTACAAATGACGTTAAGGAGAATAGGACTGATATATTTTTACATTACAGGTAGTAGTCAACTTACTACCGCAATTAATTATGACCAACCATCACACTCAATTTAGGACGTAAGTCGGCCCGTGTTAATTTTTCGTAAGAACATTGTACTAGCCTAGCCTACACTAGGGTAATCAGTACCATCTTTACATATAGGGGGTAGCCTAGCCTACACTACACAGTATACTTATACACATATGGCATAGAAATGATTAATTACAGTTAATTCTCTAGGTTCAATGCACATTGGCTTATGATAATTTAGTACAAAGAGAAATGGAATAACATTTAACAAGTTAGCCTCGCATATACGATGATGATGATATCGTGGTACATATATCGTATACGTATATACAAATACAGTAGCCTAGCCTTCAGTATACTGTATACAACATATATGATATAATTTAGTAATTTATTAATATAAGCCAATTTTGGAGGTTCAAGCATTTTGACTATATGACATGTCAGTAAAAAAAAAAATGGGCACGAAAAAGGAATCAGATTCGGATTGACATCGGCATACCTAATTGAGTGATGTCAGGCTGCTGACGGCTAGTACATTTACGAAATAAAAACAATGAATAAGCATCTTTTCTGTGATTCTTTTAAAAAGTTATACATTACAGTATCCAATAACATTTTATGTATTCTCATATTATCATCTCATAAAATACTAACAAAGTGGTCAGTGTTTTTGATTAGAAATCAGCTGATGGTGAATACGAGTTTATTTCTCCGTATTTAACTCAATTCAGAGCGAATTGCCTTTCTTCTACTTAGCGTAAAATATCTAGATACTTTACTTAAACAAGATAAAGTATTTTGTTATTTTACTATGTAATTTTAAGTCGAAATATGAATTAAATACATCTTGTGAACTAAAGTTTTTTTTTTTCGTTAACAGATTGCGTTGTGGGCATGTTTATTGTGTAAAAATATTACATGATTCCGTTTGCTATTTTCACTTCGTTTCATAATAGTACGAATTAACCTTTACCGTTACGTTACTTATCTTTTATAGGCGTGAAATCAACAGTAAAATGTGTTCTTTCAAGACCTGAAGTTTTTATTAAATTATTTTCTCTCAATTTTATCTACAGTTGTGTTTGATGGTGTAAGTTTACTGGAATTATATCTTTGTTGCCAATGCATGATAACAGTACTATATGGATGAAACTTGCAAACTTCAGTATAGTACCTTCAAATTCAACCGTAAACAAAATGAGAGAAATGTGTTTTAATCAAAACTACTGGGCATGAAAAGAAAACATTTTACTGTTTTCACAACAATAAAAGATAAATATGTAAAGCTCATAGTATTCTGATGCGATAAAGTGAAAATATCGAACAGAATCTGTCGATTTTTGTTTACGCAATAAACATGCCCTCAGCGCCATCTACTAACGAAAAATAACCAAATTTTTTTCACAAACGATACTCTTTAAGTGATATTTCCACTTGAAAACACTTTGTATAATGTAAAATAACCTTGTCTCATATAAATAGAGTATCTTGAGATTCATTTGCACTAACTAGAGGCAAGAAAGTCTCTCTGATTTGAGTTCAACACAGCAAACATAAATTTACTCGCAATCGCCCTCAGCTGTTTTCAAACCAAAACATGATTGCTATGTTTGTATTTTATAATACAAACAAGTAGTAATATGAAAATACAAATAATATTATTGGATGGAGTGAAGTAAAACATAGCTTTTTAAAAGATCCATGGAAAAGATGCATATCCATTATGTTTGTATATTATCATATGATACTAATATATGATTATTACATACTCGAATTTTATATCTCATGTAAGATGCGACCCCTTTAAAATCAGCTCCAAAATTAGGGCTTCAAAAGTTGCTAATATGCGAGTATATATGGTATGTATTTTAACTCAGTGGTCTAGTCCAACTACATAACAACAATAATATTAATAGAAAAATAAATAATACATAAGATTTATTTTCTAAATACTTACCTCTCCATTATATAGCTTTTACTGCCCCTGATATGGAATTAAAAGCTATTTAATCCTTAAGGACGGATATCCTCACGGGTAACAATAACAGGTTTTTTGTGGTTGACGGATTACCTCCTGGTGAGTATCAATATTACAGACCATTGACTTGGAGAAATCGGGAGGGAAAGAGGTTCCATTACTTCAATACACCATAAATTTACTAATGGCAACTTTTAGACTGGCTCAGCTCAGCGATTCTAGGCAGCTCATGATTTAGATGTGTACTTGACTTCAAGGGGGCGGGTTATGTACCCCTCTCTCTCTCTCTATCTCTTCTTCTCTCTCTTCTCTCTCTCTCTCTCTCTCTCTCTCTCTCTCGCTCTCTCTCTCTCATGATGTCATCTCATAAATTTGCTCATAAATATAACCATGCCTAACATGTATAATCCAAGAAAGTTACTGCATCTTCAATCTCAGTAAATTTCTGAAAATATTTTACAACAAATATGCTCAAAATTTTCTACTGATTTTTGTTCTTATCTGTTATGATATTGTGTGAGCTGTAATTATAACTTTATAAAACAAAATAAAATTAATCATTAGAAAAAACATGTATAATTTGGTAAAATTTATGACTGTCTTGTAAAAGAAGCCCCACAAAGGCTTGTAAATAGTCATTTTCAACTTCTTGGGAAAGTAGGAGAATTTTTTATAATAAGTTTTCTGAAACCTTGCGCATTTGCATCTCTTTCCACTGATGTGTGTTTTCTTAAACTAGCTGACCTCAAAGTTTGCCCGGTCTGGGGTGATGCATGTGTTTGTTTTAGCCAGGCTCTTTTACGGGTTAATGGAGAGGTCAGGTTCATTAAAATAAATTAAGTCATAACAATGTGATAATGATTCAACTCCAAACTTACTGCAATATTGATGCTTTCATCTTCATGCTGAAAGTCACTGGAAGCAGCTGTTGCAAAACCTTTAGGTTCATAGTCTGGAGGGGTAACTAGAAACAATACGTATAAATTAGAGAGCATCCAGTATCAACAGTCAGTGCTAAACCTTACAGAGAAAAAATAACAACTATAACTATATAAATTCTAATAAATAAACTTGATGACATACATACAATCCTTACTGAACGACCTTCCTGTTTAAAGACAGCCCCAACTTATGACCAGCTCTTTTTCCAAAGCTGTAGCAGTAACAGAAAGTGATGATGTGAACTTCTGTGATTTCTGAAAATTATGCATTTTACATGACAAAAAGAACACTTCATTACCTTGAGAGAAAATAACAAAAAAGGGTATCCAAGGCACAAGGAGAAATATACCTTAAACATTTCATGGAGAATATCTTCAAAGGGTTTTGACAATGACAAACATGACGTCACAATAAAAAAATTGAGGGACTTGTTAAACACTTAAATTACTATGTGATGAAGTACTGTAAATGATACTAACAAATTAGTATAATTGGGGAGAGCTAACTAACAAAAGTTTAATGCAAGTCTAAAGCAAAAAAGGACTGTATGAAAAAGAGGAAACAACGGAAGAAAAAAAAAATTCACCATATATGGGTTAGGTGGTGTCTGTTCTCTCAAAAGTGAACGTGACTATACGTATTACAATTAGCAGGTATGGACCAGAATGCCAAGTGGTTCTTGAAAGCAGAATGGCAAACAATAAGGGAACTTTTACAAAATCATGAAATTGAAGGGCAAAAAAATGACAAATTAGGCAACACTAATAGAATTAAAAATGATAAAATACTCATAGTAGCACGAGTCTTAAAATGGAGAAACAAATCCACAATTATATATATGTACATAGTATATCTAAAGGTAACACCGTACAGACTGCTTTCCCCCTTATTTGCAGGGGATGCGTACCAGACCCCCCGGAATAGTTAGAACCCGTGAATAGTTGGAACTCCTATAAAAACGCTAAAAACAGCCTATTTTGTTAGTTAAAACTCAAGAAAAACCCACTAAAAATGTTTATAGTACTTGGTTTTTTTAATAGTTTTATCACAAAAATTGCATTTTATGATGAAATTGATACAAAAAAAACAGGAACTTGTGGATATTTCTCATGGAAAAATACCTTGAATGTGCGTATTTTCCGCAAATAATGTGGGGAAACGTTCCCAAGAGAAATCCGCGAATGTGTGAGTCCGCGAATCTGGAGAACGCAAATACGGGGGTCCACTGTATGAACCTATACATAACTTTGGCTTTGTTTTTCCATACTAATGGAACTTATAGAAAATACTCCAAGGACCTGTCCTCTTACCCCTACAAGTCCTTGCATTCCCTCACTGTTACCTCCCTTACCCAGGCCCTCTACAGATCCTGATAGCTCCAGTGCTGACACTCTCTTTTAGAAGAATTTGATGACTAAATTGTTAATTTGAATGTCTCTTTCCATAACTATTTTTTTGGATGCCATTTTTATAGTGTTTGGTGACTATATTTTTATGTTCTGCAATGTGTAAGAGTTAAAAATTAAGAGTTATCCAGTTGTAGGTTCCTTGATAACTTTTTTTTTATTCAGAATAAAACCAGTTACCTGTATTTAAATTATACTGACCAAAATACTATATACTAGTACTGTACAGTAATAAATTCTTCTATTCTGTTCATTACAGTATGCAGTGCTTTACTGCATAAACATTAAAAAATACTGAGTACTAATAACATTATAAGAGTATCAAAATATGGCTGATGCAAGCCTGCTACCATCAGTGCAGTATGCCTGAAATATCAGTAAGGCAAAGCTCCTTGTATATCAACAAATATGCTTAAAAACTAAGTTGTGGGTATGGAACTCTATCGTTGAGTATGGGGTGTATGTATAGTGAAAATTTAAAGTTTCCAAAAAAAAGAATTTAATGAAGATGAAGGCTTGCCTACCATCATCATAATAGCTGAGTCTCATCCCAAGATGCACCTTCCTTGGAAGAGGCCTCAAAGACTGTGTTAAAAGGAAAATTGTCCTCAGCATTTTCCTCGTAGGCTTCCGAACATCAAACTTCATTTCTTGGGGTCTGTAGGAGTTAAAGAGAAAAAATCTTACTATGTATCTAAAATTCATGGTTAAAAATCAATCTCCTTTCCTAACTTAACATATACACAGTTATATATGGTGCCATCTATTTATGAAAAAAATAACGAAGTCTAGTTTCGCAACAAGACGTATTCAAGTCTAGTTTCGCAACAAGACGTATTCAAGTCGTATTTCAACTTTAAAACATTTCATATAACGAAACATAAACTTGTCCCAAATAAATAGAATTCCCAGAGATTAATTTATGCTAAATAGAAGCAAGAAGATTGCTCAGAAATGAGTTGAATGTGGTGAAATAAACTTATCTCCGTCAGCTTATTTCTCCAAACCAAAACATGATCGGTTTGTTTGTATTTTATAATACAATAGTGATGTACCAACCTAATATAAGACTACATATACAGGCGGTCCCCGGGTTACGACGGGGGTTCCGTTCTTAAGACGCGTCGTAACCCGAAAATCGTCGTAAGCCAGAACGACGTTCTTGAAAACATGTCCACAGGGAAAATTTCACTACTAATTTGCAATTTTTCTTAGGGCCGTATCTCTAAAATTATCACTAATTTACTTTTTTCATGTGCAACACTGTGTATTCAAAAATTACTGTATATTTTCATTAAAATACAAAAGAGAGAGAGAGAGAGAGAGAGAGAGAGAGAGAGAGAGAGAGAGAGAGAGAGAGAGAGAGAGAGAGAGAGAGAGAGAGAGAGAGAAATAACTCCTTAGGTTTCAATGGATTGAAATGAACGTCTGTAGGCAACTTTTT
>NC_061088.1:4974096-5034096 GCF_015104395.2 Macrobrachium nipponense | reverse complement strand
ACAGCTTACAGGATTACCACTGTGGAGGTAGTGCATTTGACCCAACCTCTGCAACTTCTATTATTTTAATAAACAGCAATGCAAGGTGCTTTACACATAGGCTGGCTTGTGTGTATAACTAATTTACAATGGAATGTACTAGAGCTAGTTCTATTACAGCTGTGGCCAACCCTATAGTACCGAAAGTTTCATGCCACCCATGAAATAATAAAACATGATTTTCATACTAAGAAATGCCATTAAAACAAAATCATGAGAAAAGACACCTGGTTTTAATGAATTTTGTGGATGGGAATATTAAGATGTACAAACAAAATCACAAAATTTTTTTTTAGGATCATTCACCCTTCCTTTTTAGTTCCATAGACTTCTGTTACATTTCAAACTTACTGAGCTGAACTGGATGAAAACTCTACTCCTGGGGCCCCACCACCGGTGTACTTGAACTTGTAAGTGTAAGTTTCAAGGACAACATCAGGCTGAGAAGGGTCTTCATATATTACTAATGTTAGCTGGCGAAGCTGAAAGATGCAAGATAAAGAATTTATTATAAGAATTGTCACCCCAGCTTGTTAAAACCTAAGTATCATTTGAACTTGACACGAGGCTAATTACACGGTGCCAGCAGCAGTTGGTAAAACATTCATAGCTCTTCACCACCTTGCATGTACTGCATGCAAGACAAGAACTTTTGTTTAATAGCAATTCAACCATGAATTTCCCTACCAAGATGTCTACACTCCCTTCCACAGCAACATATTGTAGGATGGTTGATAAAAAGAGATTCTATCAGGAGAAATGTAGTGGTACAAAAAATTTAAAGCTATTCAGAGTATGGAAAGTCTACTTCTCTATAGAATTACCATAATTTTTTTGTTTAACTCAGCAACACTTTAGCTTTAACTTTGTTGCATCTTCTAGCCTAACATGATATTGTTAGTATACAATAAAGTTTTGTACATACTTACCCGGCAGAATATACTTAGCTTATGTCTCTGACGTCCCGACAGAATTCAAAACTCGCAGCACACGCTCTATCAGGTAGGTCAGGTGATCGCCCTCTCCCGCCGCTGGTGGCGGGAATAGGAACCATTCCCTCCGTTTTCAGACCAGATTTTTTCTCTTACAACCTATCTCCTGAGGGGAGGATGGGGGGGTTGGGGCCATTCATCGTATATATCTGCCGGGTAAGTATGTACAAAACTTTATTGTATACTAACAATATCATTTTTGTACATGCAACTTCCCCGGCAGATATATACTTAGCTGATTGAAACCCTTGGTGGCGGGTAAGAGATAGTTACTCATATAAAGAACAATAAAAACAGGAAAACAACATCTGTGTAGGTCATATATAAAACTTATTAAAACCTTGGTTCCTACCTTATTGGGCAGAAACTTCATGATTACTGTCTAGAGTCTGCTTGCCTCAAGAGTTTCAGTGGGGATGAGACCTGACATGATAGCTCTTCTGGATCGTGTCAATGGGGGAGCCCGCTTACTTGACAGAGCCTTGTCTTGGATCATACCAATGGGGGCTGACCCACTTACATGGTAGAGCCTTCACCTTTGTCATATCAACGGGGACTAACCCTCTTACATGACAGAGCCTAGGTCCAAATCACTAACAAGGAGCACGAAAAAAAACCAATCCCGACCACCTGACCACACTAACATTTGTTAAACACCTACGATTTGAAAGGAGCATTCCCAAGACCCCTTCCAATCGACCATAAAAAACACAACACCAAAAAACGTTTAAAATTACTAACTTAACTAACTATAAAGGATTAGGTTTAGCTCCTGCCCCAGCAACGAATCCGCAGACACGAAACGGTCCCGAGAGAGAAGCACTTAATCATAAGTGACTCGCACGTCTCTTAAGTAATTTGATGCAAAAAAACCGAATTGCACCTCCAATAGGTGGATTCGACAAGAGTCTGTATCGACATATTCCTATGATACGTTAAAGAGGTAGCTACAGCTCTGACCTCATGTGCTTTGACTCTTAGAAGCCTTAAATGTTCCTCTTCACAGGAAGCATGCGCTTCTTTGATAACGTCTTTAATAAAATACGCTTGAGCATTCTTAGAAATCATCCTCTTAGGATTTCTACGGAACACCAAAGGCTATCCACATTTCCACCAAGTAGCTTCTTCCTCTCTAGGTAGAAACTTGAGGATCCTGACTGGGCACAATGTCCTCTCTAAGTCTCTCACTACCAAAGAGGACAGTCCCTTAATCTCAAAAGTCCTTGGCCATGGTTTAGAAGGATTTTCGTTCTTGCTAAAAACAGGGGATTAAAGGAGCATACTGCAGAATCTTCTTAAAGCCCACAGTTCCTTCTAAAGCCTGAAGTTCACTAACTCTCTTAGCAGAGGCTAGTGCAAAGAGAAAGAGAGACTTTCTAGTCAAGTCTCTGAATGAGGAATTTTGAGGAGGTTCGAATTTCTCGGACATTAAATATCTAAGAACCACATCCAGGTTCCAACTAGGTGGTCTTATCGTCTTGGACTTCGAGGTTTCAAAGGACCTAACAAGTCATGCAGATCCTTGTCCTCCGAGATATTAAGGCCTCTATGTCTAAAAACAGATGAGAGCATGCTTTTATATCCCCTTATTGTGGTAACGGCCAGATTGCATTTCTCCCTCAAATAGCGGAGAAAATCCGCTATTTCAGTTACAGAGATTCTGGAGAGGATACTTTCTGGGACCTGGCCCATCTTCGGAACACCTCCCACTTCGACTGGCACACGCGAAGAGTTGAAGGTCTTCTGGCTCTAGCAATTGCCTTTGCAGCCTTGCGTGAAAACCCCCTCGCTCTGACGAGTCCTTCGACAGTCTGAAGGCAGTCAGACTGAGAGAGAGGAGGTTTTTGTGGTATCTGTCGAGTGGGGGCTTGTCTGAGAAGATCCTTCCACAGTGGAAGGGCCCTTGGGAAATCTATCATCCATTCCAGTACCTGTGTGCACCAATCTTGGGCTGGCCAGAATGGGGCGATGAGGGTCAGTTTGGCTCCCTCCGTCGAAACGAACTTCCTTACCACCTCTCCTATTATCTTGAAAGGAGGAAAAGCGTACCCGTCGATCCCCTTCCAATCCAGAAGGAGACCGTCCACTGCAACTGCCTTTGGATCTGAAATCGGAGAGCAGTAGTTCTCCAACCTCGCATTCCAATTCGTTGCGAACAGGTCGATATTGGGTCTCCCCCAGAGGTCCCAAATCTTGTCGCACACTTCTGAATGCAGAGTCCATTCCGTGGAAAGGACCAACCCTGATCTCTTCTGCTCAGAAGATCTGCTCTCACGTTCTTTTCCCCCGGATGAACCTGGTTAGAAGAGTTATTCGCCGTTCCTCGGTCCAAAGAAGAAGCTCCTTTGCTTTCTCGAACAGGGAGAAGGAGTGAGTCCCTCCCTTTTTCCTTATGTAGGCTAGAGCTGTTGTGTTGTCCGAATTCACTTGCAACACGGCACCCAATACTTAGAGGTTCGAAGTGAACGAGAGCTAGATGGATGCTGCTAGTTCCTTCTTGTGATATGCCAGGACACCTGTTCCCCACTCCAGGTGCCTGACACTTCTCTCGAGCCTAGAGTCGCTCCCCATCCTTTTTCCGAGGCGTCTGTAAATAACACTAGGCGAGGGCTCGACAACTGAAGGGAGAGCCCTTGATTCAATCTGTTTGGCTCTAACCACCAACTGAGGTCCTCCTTTATGCTCTTTGAGAGCTGAAAGGAGTCCGAAAGCTCTTGGTGCTTCTGATCCCATTTCTCTGAGGAAGAATTGTAGGGGTCTTAAGTGTAGCCTCCCTAGAGAAACGAACTGTTCCAACGAGGAAAGGGTCCCCAGAAGACTCATCCATTCCCTCGCGGAACATTGTTCTTTCTCTAGGAAGGTCGTCACTTTCTGTAAACATCTCTCCTGTCGTTCCTTTGATGGATACACACGAAAACCCCGAGAATCCATCAGAATCCCCAGATAGACAATGCTTTGCTGGGATTCATCTGGACTTCCCGAGTTTAGTAACAGTCCCAGGGAACTGAACTAGGTCAGTGCTAATTCAAGTCCTCCAGACATCGATCTTTTGATTGGGCCGATCAGCCAATCGTCGAGATACAACGAGATTCTTACTCCTTCGATATGAAGCCATGAGCGACATCTCATAAGACCTGTGAACACCTGAGGGGCCGTGGCAAGACCGAAGCATAGGGCTCGAAATGAAAAACTTTCTTTGCCCTGTACCATGAATCTTAGGTACCTCCTGGACGAGGGATGGATAGGTACATGAAAATAGCCATCCTGAAGGTCCAGGGACACCATCCAATCCCCTGGACGAAGAGCTGCAAGAACGGAGGAAGTCGTTCTCCATCGTGAACTTCGTCTTGACAATGAAGCGATTCAGGGCACTTACGTCCAGGACTGGTCTCCACTCTCCTGAGGCTTTTGGTACAAGAAAAAGACGGTTGTAAAACCCTGGAGATTGAAGGTCTTGAACCCTTTCTATCGCCTCTTTGTCCATCATTTCTTCTACTAGTTGTAGCAGGGCCTGGTTCTTTAAAGAATCTCGGTATCTTGCTGTTAACTCCCTTGGAGTTGTTGTTAAGGGAGGCTTCTCCCTGAAGGGGATAAGGTATCCTCTCTCAAGGATAGAGAGGGACCAGTTGTCCGCCCCTCTCTGAGCCCAGACTTTCGCAAACTTCAGCAGTCTGGCTCCTACTGTAGTCTGGAGGACTACTTTCTCATTGTGGTTTAGGGAAGGGCTTGCGTGCTGATCCTCTCTCTTAACCGGTCTCCTACTCCTAAGAGAGGGTATAGCCGTCGTTCTCCCTCGAAAGGGCTGCTGAAAAGCAGGCTTCTCTCTTTTAGCCAAAGGAACTGCTGGCTTTAGTCTTTTTGCCGACTGCGCAAGCAGATCCTGAGTAGCCTTTTTGGATAAAGACTTAGATATATCTCTCACTGTCTCTTGTGGAAACAGGTGACTAGACAGGAGCGAATAAAGCATGGAGGATCTCTGTAGAGGAGACACCGATTTCGTCAAAAAAGAACTGTAGACAGATCTCTTTTTAAGGACTGCCGATCCAAAGAGAGAAGCCACCTCCGTAGATCCATCCATCAAGGCCTTATCCAGACAAGAAAGTACACTCGTTAAAACTTCCATCGAAACAAAGTCTGGATCCTGTGCTCTCTTGGCCAGGGCTCCCAAGGCCCAATCCATAAAATTAAAGACCTCAAGTGTGCGAAATAGACCCTTAAGTAAATTGTCCATTTCGCACATTCCCCATGAGGCCTTTGCCGAATGAAGAGAGCGTCTTCTAGACGAATCCACTAACGCTGAAAAATCAGCATCAGCTGAAGAAGGGAGGCCCAATCCCATTGGCTCTTTCGTGTCATACCAGACACCTGGCTTACCTGCCAACTTCGAAGGAGGGCAGGAAAAAACCATCTTGCCCGCTTCTTTTTTAGAGAGGAGCCAGTTCTCCAAGCTCTTGATGGCTTTCTTCATCGAAAGGGTCGGATTCATTTTCACGAACGAAGAGGACTTGGAAAGCTTAGTGCTTGAAAGCAGTGATCC
The DNA here is from genome assembly GCF_015104395.2 of Macrobrachium nipponense. Taxonomy (NCBI): domain Eukaryota; kingdom Metazoa; phylum Arthropoda; class Malacostraca; order Decapoda; family Palaemonidae; genus Macrobrachium; species Macrobrachium nipponense. The sequence continues at coordinate 5,028,528 of NC_061088.1, read as the reverse complement.
CGGCGAAGGAGGATCTGCAGGATGAAGAGAGTCACCGAACTCTTGAAGGAGCAGGGCTGACAGTCTCTTGTAATCCGAGACGCCCGCATCTACAGGAAGTTCCTCCTCAGATACCTCTTCAAAGGTAGCATTAGGAGAAGAATGCCTCTTCGGAGAAGGAGTCCTAGAAGGAGAAGCGCTCTTTTCCTTCGAAGGAAGTTTGGTAGAGGAAGGAAGACCACTCCCCAAAGAGATCCTATTGCCTGAAGAAACAGTTTCTACTGGAAGGGGCCTCGGAGAAGAAGAATGCCTGCTTCTTCTCAAAAGTTCTTGGCGCCTGTGAGGAGAGGCGCTAGCGTCACGTCGGTAGCGTCTATCAGGCACTACGCGCCTTGGGGTAGAAAAACGTCTGCTCTCATCCTGACTCCTGCCAGGAGAGGGGTTTACTTCCTTCCGAAGATTCTTGTGAGAAGGCAAACTCGTAACCCCTAAGGAAAGCCTAACAGAAGTAGGGCGTACAGAACCCATCATGCTCTTTTCAGGCTCCTGGCGTCTGCGTGGAGAGGCGCTAGCGTCCCGTTCTGGGCGCCTGCTAGGAGAGGCGCTAAAATCTCTCCGAGAACGTCTGGGGGGCGAGATTTCTTCTTCTCTCTTTCTGCGTCCCCGTGAATAACGGAGATTATCTTGTTTCTTAAGATAGCAAGGAGAGGCGCTTCTATCTCTCAGCGAACGCCTATAAGGAGAAGAACATTCTTTACTCCTACGAAAGGATCGACTATCCTTGTCAGGAGAGGGGCTTGCGCCCTTATTCGGGCATCTAGACGAATGCGGGATCCTACTAGAAGAAGCTCTTCTGGTCGGAGTAGTAGATCGTTCTCGAAAGGGAGAGGCGTATAACAACGATCTTGTTGGGGAGTAACGCCTTCCAGGAGAGAGACGCCTACCAGAGTCCGAAAGCCGACTTGACGACCGTCTCTTACGAGAGCTCTTTACTGGAAGAGAGACGTCCTTCCTGCGAGAAGGCTCCTTAGACAGCGAGCCTACTAACGAGGATAGCTGCTCCTGCAGTCCTACCAAGAACTTCTTTGTAGAAGCACGAATTCCTTCCGGAGAAGAAACAGGAGACTTCATCGCTCTCTTCTTCTGAGCGGGAGAATACTCCAGAAAAGGCTCTGGGCTGGAGTCTAATGCGTCTCCTGCAGGCGCCTTCCAGGCTCTCTTCAGAGGGCGCGACTTAGACGCGGAGCTCCATCCGCGTCTCGGAGAAGTAGAATCCGAGTCTGAAAAACACTTCCTAAGGACGCTTTATCTATAGCTGTCCAAGGCAGCCTGGGACGAGTCTACAGGGCCTGCCGAAGGGACGCCTGACTGTTGGGAATACTCTACATCCCCCTTGCGGCTTTCGACATTCCTCCTCCCTTGGTCATGGGAGTCTGAAAGAGGTCTAGGCCTAGGAGCAATGCGGAGTCGGTCAGACGTCCCCTCCACTACACTGGGGACACTGTACACTTCACTGCACCCTTCACTCTTACCTTCCATTTCTCGTAATTGCCTTTGCAAATTACGGATCGACGCTTCCATTGCAGCTTTCTCCGATCGAGACGAATCTACGATTTCGCTGCGGGGGGAAGGAGCTGAACCTGCGTTAGCAGTAGGAGAAATTACATTGGAAATAGAAAGATTGTCCTGATCCAAAGAGCAGGACCTACTTGAACTTTTAGCAGCTTCAGAGGGCGCGACTTAAGACGCGGAGCTCCATCCGCATCTCGGAGAAGTAGAATCCGAGTCGGAAAAACACTTCCTAAGGACGCTTTGTCTATAGCTGTCCAAGGCAAAGGCAACCTGGGACAAGTCTACAGGGCCTGCCGAAGGGACGCCTGACCGTTGGGAATATTCTACATCCCCCTTGCGGCTTTCGACATTCCTCCTCCCTTGGTCATGGGAGTCTGAAAGAGGTCTAGGCCTAGGAGCAATGCGGAGTCGGTCAGACGCCCCCTCCACTACACTGGGGACACTGTACACTTCACTGCACCCTTCACTCTTACCTTCCATTTCTCGTAATTGCCTTTGCAAATTACGGATCGACGCTTCCTTTGTAGCTTTCTCCGATCGAGACGAATCTACGATTTCGCTGCGGGGGGAAGGAGCTGAACCTGCGTTAGCAGTAGGAGAAATTACATTGGAAATAGAAAGATTGTCCTGATCCAAAGAGCAGGACCTACTTGAACTTTTAGCAGCTTTCCTAATTCTATCTTTCTCCAACTTATTTACATACGCAGTCAAACTCTTCCATTGCACTTCAGTCAAACTCAAACATTCGTCACGTGTTACTAACTGAGCATTCATTCCCCATACATTTAACACAAATAGTGTGAGGGTCCACCGAAGCTTTCGGCAGTCTCACCTTACATCCTTCTTTCACACAAACTCTAAAACGAGTTTCAGGCACAACATCAGCCATAATGAAGAATCCTAAGCAAATCCAAATAACGGTCCAAATCAGCGTATACCAAAGCCAAAGAAAGAATACTCACCAAACAATCCTTAGCAAAGCAAGCAGAATTCCGTGCAGGAGGAACTAACAACGATGTTGTTAGCACCGGCGACAGAAAAAATCTGGTCTGAAAACGGGAATGGTTCCTATTCCCGCCACCCAGCGGCGGGAGAGGGTGATCACCTGACCTACCTGTAGCGTGTGCCGCGAATTTTGAATTCTGTCGGGACGTCAGAGACATAAGCTAAGTATATATCTGCCGGGGAAGTTGCATGTACAAAATGTCACTTTTAACATAAGCATTTGGCATTTCATTTCCCTTTGAAAAAAACACTGTGTGAATACAGAATCTGGGATGAAAAAAACTTTCACACTTTCAGCTAACAGATGATGGCCTGTTTGCCTATCACTGAAAACTTTAACAATGTAACTACTTCATATTGTCTGTCAATTGCATCATAACATGACTGAATCCAAGAGAACAGAACCTTAGATGGCTTACACGGGGATTCATCTGTGAGTACTTTCAAGCTCAGCCCATCTAAACAATGATCCCCATATGCATTCTGGAAAAAATGGAAAAAATTTATAGCACCCCAAAACAAATCGATTTCAGATACTTCCATGAATGGCAGACATTCTATTAAGAAATAGTTTTGATCTTTAAAATTTACTCAAAACATAGTTAATCATAATTTAATTTTAGGATTCATAAAATTAAACTTAAAACAGACTTCTGTAAAAAATTCAAGTTTCTTGAAGACTGCAAACACTTGAAAGGTATCTGAAGAGCAGAGAACATGAAAGAATTTCCTTTTTAATGCTGTACTAAAAGATCAATGTTACATCAGAAATTGATGGTGAATGAAACATGTACTGTATCTAGTAAATGAAAAGTGTATTATAATCTATTTTATTTTCATGGATTATTGCTGTAATGCAGATCAGTAATGAGAAAGCGGAAACTCTTCCTTAACACTAACAGGTATAAACTATAGTAGATTCACATCAGCCGTGCATTTGACGTCTAGGCCAGTCCCTTATGATGCTCCTGAGTGGTTGTTGATAAGCCAATCACAGGGCTAGAAAATCTCAGTCTCTCAAGAGTTCACATAGGCAGGATGTATGTTCCACCTCTCCTGAAAGATGTATCCCTCAGGAGAGATGGAACATACATCCTACTTATGTGAACTCTCAAGAGAGACTGAGAGTTTCCAGCTTTTTCATTGGCTTATCAACAACCAATCTGGAGTGTCATAAGGGACTGGCCTAGACATCAAATGCATGGCTGATGTGAATCTACTATGACTCAACAGTGCTATCAATGTCCACAAGACCTGAAAATGTTAGTACAGTGGGCGGCCCCTATTCCCGTTCTCCAAATTCGCAGACACACAGATTCGTGGATTTCTCTCTGGATCATATCTGCCCATTATTTGCAGGGGATTCGTCTATTAGCAGGGCTTTCCGGCGATAAATAATCACTGGTTAGTGTATTTTGATGTTATTTTCATGCCTAAATACATTTTTATGATACAAAAATGATTTACTAATTTTAAAATATTAATATTGATCAATACTGTATTAGTCAGTTTAATAAGATTGAATGATATCACATAACAACAATAATAATTCTCTCTCTCTTACAGAGATGTAAGTTTTTTGTATGATAAATAAATTATTTACTAATTTTCAAATATTAATATTAATGTAAAGAGCAATCAATTTATTAAAGAAAATACTACAGTGAATTAGTAAGATTTTAGTTTATAAATTTAAAAAAATATGTAAGAATGAAGGAAATCCCAGTCTTCATGCATCTTTCTTTCGAACTCCAGGTACCAAAGCCGATGTGTTTTTCTCCTCCTCTCTCTCTCTCTCTCTCTCTCTCTCTCTCTCTCTCTCTCTGCAGTCTCTCTCTCTCTCTCTCTCTCTCTCTCTTACTGAGTGATGAGCTTTTTATGGTACACGTATGTATATGTTTAATAATATAATAATAATAATAATAATAATAATAATAATAATAATAATAATAGTAGGGAAAATCTCTCCATCACGAGAGTATATATAATGTTCTAAAGGGTCCACAATAATACAAGTGTAAAAAGTCCGTGTATAATTTTGAAGACTTTACAGATAGCTTTCGAACCCTTCCCTGGGTTCATCTTCAGTCCAAATGAACAAAAAGTTACGACAAGTGCAGAGGTAAATTTAAAAAACAAGAGACGTTGAAGATCGATGACAACGGTCGTTAGCTCGTTAAAGGGCCAGGAGAAGAAAGAGGGTAGTTAACAACAACTAGGTGATACCCTCCCCCCTATCAATCCTTCTGGCTGCAATCCTGTTGGATCTTCGTACAGGTTGTTGCAACATTACATGAAGTCCTTCATCCAAGGGCGTAGATTGGGCACCGTTATCAGACTCGCCCCCGGGGCAGCGGTTACTGGACTGGAAGAGGCAAGGCAGAGGCAGCATCAGGAGAGGGAAAAACAGAGCCTTGTCCTACATTTAAAATCTTTTAAAAACATACTACTAATATAAAAATTAACAAATGGGTCTTCGTTGACAAAAGACTTGTTTCCTTTGAATGATTCTCCCAAGCTTATAGCAGCTCCCTCGACTAGTCGTCTGACATTTACATTGTTACTTTTAAAGATAATTTTAGCCTCGTTCCAGTTGGGTCTATGATCATTCCTGAATGCATGTGCTACTATTGCGCTGTTTGTGATTGTAGTTCATAAGCTCGCTTATGTTCGCCCAAAACGTAATATTAGTCCCCGTCCACTTTCACCAAAAATTATTTACTATTACAATCCATACACGGTAGTTCGTAAACGCCTGGGACTATGGGATTTTTATCATTGTTATTGTTTATAACGAGGGAACGTCTTATTGTATTTTCATATTTGAACACAATTTTAGTTTCCTTCTGACTTTTGTTGATATGTCCACTTATATTCTTACTTCTGGATTAAAGGGAAGGGACAAATATATTTTTGGTTTTTCCTTATTATTATCTCTCAGTCCATAAAACGACTTCCTCGCTCGCGAAATTGCTTTCTCAATGAAGTGAGGGGATATCTGAGACTTCTAAAAGTTTCACAACCTGGGTGCCCCCTCAGGCCTATTATTGCTGCTGTGGTTCACCGCAAAACACATTAGCAGAGTGGTTGGCTCAGGTTCTTAGTCAGTTTTCTTGGCACGTTCTCAAGTGCTCATTTACAGCATTCATTCCAGTTTATACAGCGGTCAAAGATAGTAATTGGGTAGATGGGGAGGGATGGCGAGTTTAGATGTTTACGGCATTATTTACCAACGTTCCATTAGATTATGTGATCACAAAGTTACAGGAAGAACATGATCAAGGTAATGTGACTTTCCCCATTCCCGCAGAGCAGTTTTTCTCCCTTATCAGATTATGTGTCTCGTCCACTGTATTCCAGTTCAATAATCAGGGATTTGCTCAAAAAGAAGGTGTAGCCATGGGTTCTCCTCTATCCCCTGTCCTCGCTAACATTTGCATGGAGTTTGTGGAAAAAGAAATTATAAACAGGTGTGATGAAGAAACGAGACCAGTTTTATGGGCAAAATATGTGGATGACATTTTTATCATTTTTAAAGGTACCGATGAAAAGCTAAAGAAACTAGTAGAAATAGCAAATAGCATTTTACCATCAATTTAAGTTCACGACAGAAGTAGAAGTGGATTCTAAATTACCGTTTTTAGATGTTTTTAGTGTACAGGGACTGTAATAGCCAGAGGTACAAATTTTCAGTTTACCGGAAATCTACAATTCCGAGAGTTATGTCCACTTTTATTCTTTTCACTCAAAAAGAAATAAAAAGTAAGTTATTAGAATTTTGCTTTACGCGCATTCAGAATTTGCAACTCCGAATATATAGACGGTGAACTTAAACACATCACGGCTACTTTTAGAAGTCTCAGATATCCCCCTCACTTCATTGAGAAAGCAATTTCGCGAGCGAGGAAGTCGTTCTATGGACTGAGAGATAATAATAAGGAAAAACCAAAAAGATATTTGTCCCTTCCCTTTAATCCAGAAGTAAAGAAAGAATATAAGTGGACATACAACAAAAGTCAGTAAGAAACTAAAATTGTGTTCAAATATGAAAATACAATAAGACGTTCCCTCATAAGAAACAATAACAATGATAAAACATCCCATAGTCCCAGGCGTTTACGAACTACCAGTGTATGGATTGTAATAGTAAATATTTTGGTGAAAGTGGACGGGGACTAAATATACGTTTGGGCTAACATAAGCGAGCTTATGAACTACAATCACAAAACAGCGCAATAGTAGCACATGCATTCAGGAATGATCATAGACCCAACTGGAACGAGGCTAAAATTATCTTTAAAAGTAACAATGTAAATGTCAGACGACTAGTCGAGGGAGCTGCTATAAGCTTGGGAGAATCATTCAAGGAAACAAGTCTTTTGTCAACGAAGACCCATTTGTTTAATTTTTATATTACTAGTATGTTTTTAAAAGATTTTAAATGTAGGACAGGCTCTGTTTTCCCCCTTCCCTCCTGATGCTGCCTCTGCCTTGCCTCTTCCAGTCCAGGTAACCGCTGCCCCGGGGGAGTCTGATAACGGTGCCCATCTACGGCCCTTGGATGAAGGACTTCATGTAATGTTGCAACAACCTGTACGAAGATCCAACAGGATTGCAGCCAGAAGGATTGATAGGGGGGAGGGTATCACCTAGTTGTTGTTAACTACCCTCTTTCTTTCTCTGGCCATTTAACGAGCTAACGACCGTTGTCATCGATCTTCAACGTCTCTTGTTTTTTAAATTTACCTCTGCACTTGTCGTAACTTTTTGTTCATTTGGACTGAAGATGAACCCAGGGAAGGGTTCGAAAGCTATCTGTAAAGTCTTCAAAATTATACACGACTTTTTACACTTTGTATTATTGTGGACCCTTTAGAACAAAATAATAATAATAATAATAATAATAATAATAATAATAATAATATTGTGGCAACCGTGGAGGAGTGGGTTAGGTCGTCAATGGACTTAAGTCAAGTTAAGCAACATTGGGGCTGGTCAGTCGTTGGATGGGTGACCGCTCTCCTCAGCGTTGATTCCTTGGGAAAGGATCTTTACCATAATTTCCTCAGTCTACTCAGCTGTAAATGAGTACCTATCCCTGATGGGGTAGGGTCCAGCTATGGGTTAAATAGCAAAAACTCAGCAATGATGGAAAGAAATGAAGGAATAAACGACAACGACGTAAATGGAACCTCTGGCAACAGAGGAGCTTTGTCCGGCAACCAGGTATTCAACCCAATTGAAGGGGAAGACAGTCAGGTACTTGGAGGTCGTCATCCAGCAACTGATCATCACAACGACAGTAATCAACAGCCTGAGATGGAGCTACAGAAGCAAAAAGGAAGAAATGGACAAGAGGAGAAATAAGGAAAATATGGAGATGCTACATCAGAACCAACCCGATGGAGAGAGGATATAGAAGAAGATTGGTCAACATCTGGAATGAGAGGAATAACACCCCCCAAACAGAGCAGAGGCTGGCAGACCAAGTAAGGAACATAAAGAAAAACAACTGGCTCTCCCCAACAGAAAGAGAAGAACTGGAAAGGGAAAAATCACAAGACAACGAATTACACGAAGACGAAACTGAGAGACGATGCCACAGAAGACGACAGGGAGGATGAGGTATCAAACAACGACACACGAAGAAACACCAACGAAGTAACAGAGAGGACGGAATGGGTAGAAAAGATTAGACAATGGATGGAGCCAGATACAGAGAGAACAAAGATCCCCTCCATGAAAGCCTACAACACCAAGAAATTAGGGAGAAAACAAGTGAGGTCAATGAAATAATGGGCATAATACACCCCCCACCACCGTATCACAGAAACAAATAACTTGGTATCTGCAAGGAGCAAGATTAGTAGCAGAACTGATGGGGATTCGAACACCAACACCACCAGCACAACCAACCCACAGAAACCAAAACAGCAACCTCCTTGGAAAAGGCGCCTGGAAAAGCAAATCATGGTGATGAGATCTGACTTGAGTAAACTGAAAGAGATGGCAGAAAAAAGGCTAAGAAGCAAGAAAACAAGGAAGGGAAAACTCAATGAGAAATACAAAGTACAAGAGAGGGGACTAAAAACAAACACAATAGAAGATGTAAGGCCAAAGCACATAAGATCCAACGGTACATGAACAGGAATAAGGGATACCAACAGAACAAACTATTCGGAACCAACCAGAAAAGACTATACAGCCAACTAAGAGGGGAAGACAACCACCCAGAAATTCCTGAAGCCGAACCAAGTAAGAGACTCTGGGAAAACATATGGAGTAATCCGGTATCACACAACAAACATGATATTGTTAGTATACAATAAAGTTTTGTACATACTTACCCAGCAGATATATACTTAGCTTAGGTCTCTGACCGTCACGACAGAAAATTCAAAACTCGCGGACACGCTACAGGTAGGTCAGGTGATCTACCTACCCGCCACTGGGTGGCGGGTGTAAGAACCAGTCCCCTTTCTTGTCAGACTATTTTCTTCCACCTGTCTCCTGAGGGGAGGCTGGGCGGGCCATCAATCGTATATATCTGCCAGGTAAGTATGTACAAAACTTTATTGTATACTAACAATATCATTTTTGTACATGAACTTCCCTGCCAGATATATACTTAACTGATTGACACCCTTGGTGGAGGGAAAGAGACACATATCACTTAGAAAGTGGGGACAACACATGTTAAAGGAATAAAAAATAAAACAACCCTTGGTTCTTACCTGAATTAGGCAGAAGACTTCATAGTTACTGTCTATTAGTCTGCGTTGCCTAAAGTGTCTCAGCGAGGGCGTGACCTATAGCTGAAGAACTCTTTGGGTCTACCAATGGGAACGGAGTCCACTTACTTGGCAGAATCCAAACAGGGTCTGGTCAATGGGGATCAACCCGCTTACATGCCAGAGCCTATCACTACCAACCGCAAGGAGCCTCAAGCACAACCGATCACCTAAGCAATTACTAATATTAGTATACGAAAGAAGGAGCTGCCTCCTGCAAACCTCCTTCGTACAACCAAAACCTAAATTAAAAACTAACAGGGAAAAGGAATTAAAAAGGATGTGTTTCAGCTCCCTGCCCAGCCATGAATCCGCCGATACGTAAGGGCCTAGCCCAAAACACTTTTCATACGTAATCGATACGTCTTTAAGGTAGTGATTGGAGAAGACTGATTCACACCTCCAAAAAGTGGCCTTCATGAAGTTTTGTAAAGACATATTCTTCTTGAAAGCCAAAGACGTCGCGATGGCCCTCACTTCGTGCGTCTTGACTTTCAGAAGACTAAACTGTTGCTGACTGCATGATGTGGGTGGGTTCTCTAATAACATTCCTGATAAAGAATGAGAGGGCATTTTTTGATATGGGCCCTACTGGGGTCCCTTACAGAGCACCAGAGATTGCTCTCATTAGCAGCAAGCTCTCTCTTCCTTTGAAGATAAAATTTCAGGCTTCTCACCGGGCAAAGAGATCTCTCCTCTTCTGTCCCAACTAAGGAGGACAAGCTTTTAATTTCGAAGCTCATGGGGCCATGGTGAAGAAGGGTTTTCCATTCTTGGCTAGGAAAGGCCGGAAGAAAAGAGCAAAAAACGCGGATCCTCCTTTGAAAACCTACCTCACCTTCTAGAGCCTGCGCGCTGACTCTCTTCGCTGAAGCTAACGCACAGAGAAAAAAGAGTCTTCATCGAAAGGTCCCGAACGAAGCTGTATGGGGAGGTTTCGAATCTGAGGACCTCAAGAAAGATCAGCACGACGTCTAGATTCCAGCTTAGGAACTAGAGGAGGTTCTTTTAACCGTCTCAAATGATCTGATTAAGTCATGGAGGTCCTTGTCTTCAGATATGTTTAATCCTCTATGACGAAAAAACTGAGGAAAAGCCTGCTCCTGTAGCCCTTGATGGTGGAGACTACTAAAACCCGCATTTTTTCCCTCAGGAAGATAAGAAATCTGCTATCTGAGTCACAGAGGTACTGGAGGAGGAAACTTTATGAGTCCTGCACCAACGTCGAAAAACGTCCCCACTTCGATGGTAGACTCTAGATGTGGAAGGTCTACGTGCATTGGCAAATAGCCCCTTGCAGACTTTGCGAAAAGCCCTTAGCTCTGACGAGACTCTTGATAGTCTGAATCCAGTCAGACTGAGAGCGGGGAGGTTTTTGTGAAACCTGTCGAAGTGGGGCCTGTTTGAGCAGATCGACTCTTAGTGGTAGGGATCTTGGAACATCCACCCCAGCCATTCCAGTTACCCTCTGTGAACCAGTCTGGGCGGGCCCAGGAACGGAGCTATCAAAGTCATCCTCGCTCCCTCTGAAGCTGCGAACTTCCTTTAGTTTCCCCTAGAATCTTGAAAAGGCGGAACGCGTAAAGATCCAGGGTTTTTGCCGATCCATCAGGAATGCATCTATTGCCCACTGCTCTTGGGTCCGCAATAGGGGAGCAGTATAGATCTATCCTCGCATTCCCTGGAGGGTCGCAAATAGATCGAGATGGGGCCTGCCCACGCCTCCACAGCTCCTGGGCATAACGTCCGAGTGCAGAGTCCACTCTGAGGGAAGGACTTGATTCCTTCTGCTAGCAGATCCGCTATGACATTTCTTTCTCCCTGTACGAACCTGGTGAGAAGACTTATCTTCCTTTCATCCGACCCACAGGAGGAGCGATCTTGCTGTCTCGTACAGGGAGAAAGAGTGAGTCCCCCCCTGTTTCCGAATGTAAGCCAGGGGCTGTGGTGTGTCCGAGTTGATCTGAAACTGACTTTCTTTACGAGGGGTTCGAAGTTTTTGAGAGCAAACCAAATCGCTGTTAGCCTCTTTCTTGTTGATGTGCCAGGACACCTGATCCCCCATCCAGGTGCCCTGACACTTCTCTCGACCCGAGAGTAGCTCCCCAACCTATGTCCGATGCGTCCGCATATAACAAGTAGGCTGGGTTTTCCGAACCTGCAAGGAAAGGCCTTCCTTGAACAGGAGAGGGTCTAGCCACCAACGTAGATCCTCCTTTATCTCTTGCGAGATCTTGAACGCAAAGTCTAGACCTTGAGATCTTCGGTTCCAGTTCCTCGTCAGGAAGAAACTGTCTAGTCGGGTAGAGGTGCAACTCCCTAGAGGAAACGAATTGCTCCAGCGAGGATGTAGGGTCCCCCAAACAGGACTCATCCACTCCCCTTCGCTGTGCATACATCTTTCTCTAGAAAGATTGCTACCTTCTCCGAACCTCGGGTTATCCTCTCTGGGGAAAGGAATACGCCGAAAAACCTGAGAAGCCATCAGAATCCCCAGATAGATACGCTCTGACTGGGGATTAGCGTGACTTCTCGAAATTCACTAGCAAACCCAGAGAAGCTGCTAGATTCAGCGTTAATCGTAAGTCCTCCAGACATTTTCTCCTTGGACTTGGCCCTGATTAGCCAATCGTCCAAGTAGAGGAAACCTCCTCACTCCCTCGAGATGAAAAGCCACTGGAGCAACGTTCTTCATCAGCCCAGTTGAAGACTTGGGGGCTGTGGAAAGGGCCGAAAGCATAAGGCCCTGAACTGAAAAAACGTTCCTCCCCACATGAATCTTAGAAATTTGCGTGAAGAAAGGATGGATGGCACGTGGAAGTAAGCGTCCTGAAGGTCCAGTGACACCATCCAGTCCCCGGGACGAAGAGCTGCTAAGACTGAGAAGTCGTCTCCATAGCGAACTTCCTCTTCTTCAAAGACATTCAGGGCGCTTACGTCCAGAACCGGCCTCCATCCTCTGAGTTCTTGGGAATAAGAAACAGGACCGGTTGTAGAAACCCGCGGAAAGAGGGTCCCTGTACCATCTCTATGCCTCTCTCCAACATCAGCTACTGCTAGAGCGAGGCTTGATCATTAGAGGGTCTTTGTATTTGGCCACCAGTTCCCTTGGAGTGGTGGTCAAAAGGTGGTCTCGAGATAAAGGGAAGAGGTATCCCTCTTGAAGATAGCGAGGGACAGTTGTCCGCCCCCTTTCCCGTGCCCAGACATCCACAAAGTCAGAAGTCTGGCACAAACAGTTGTCTGGAGGACAGGCCAAGCTACTTCTTGGTCCTAATAGACCAAGAGAAGGTCTTTTCTCTTTCTGGGTGGTCTGAACCTCTGGAGGAAGAAGAGCGGGGACGAAGACCCTCCTCAAAAGGGCTCTTGCATGTCTGAGTTTCTTCTTCGTTTTCTGTTGGAACGAAGGTTTCGGTATTCTAAGCTGAGCGAGCCAGCATATCCTGCGTCGCTTTTGCTGACAACGGAGCTGGAGATGTCATAATTATCTTCTTCGGGAAGAGTTGCGGAGAAAAATTGGGAATACAACAAGGAAGCTCTCTGTGCATGAGAGACAGCCTGGTAAGAAAGGAGCAGAAAACGGCCCTCTTCTTTACTACTCCCTGCGCCAAAAAGGGAAGCAATCTCCCCGGATACGTCCTCTCACTGCCTTGTGTCCAGACAAGACACACTGCGTGAAGGTCTTCAGGTGAAAGAGTGTCTTGATCTTGAGTCCTCTTAGCCATGACTCCAAGGGTCCGTCAAGAAAGTTAAAAACCTCTAAGACTCGGACATTCCCTTCGAAGTGATCCACTCGCTCATACCCCATGTCGTCTTCGGGGCAGAATTAAGCACCGAGCGACTGTGCGGGGAATCAACCACGAAGAGAAGTCCGAGTCTGCTGAAGAGGGGGAGAGTCAGACCCAAGGGCTCCTCCTGACTCGTACCAGAACCCCACCCCATCTTACCCGTAAGCTTGGACGGGGGGAAAAGAAAATACGGTCTTGCCTTTCTCTTCCTTCGAAAGCAAAACCAGTCGTCAAAATTCTTAAGAGCCTTTCTTCATCGACACTGTCGGTTTCATCTAACGACTGAAGACTTCTTAGACGTATTGGTCGTTGAAAATAAGGACGGAGGTGACAAGAGGAGCAACGGCCCGAAAGAGACTCCCCAAAATCTTGCAAGAAGGAGGTCGGTCAGTCTCTTGTATGAAGAAAACTGAAGCATCTTGGGCAAAATCTCCTCAGAATCCTCAAGGTAATTTTTCAGAGAATGACGTTTTAGAAGCTCTACTACCAGGAGGAGAGCTATTCCTTGGATGAGCGCCCTGTTCGGAGACGCCTACTGGGAGAATGTCCCCCTCAGGGAGAGCGCTTAAAAGGAGAGCGCTCCTACCGAGAGAGCGCCTACTAGGAGAACGCCTACCAGAGAGAGCGCCTACCTGGAGAGCGCCTACTAGGATAAGCGCCTACTTGGAGAGAGCCTACTAGGAGAGCGCCCTACTTGCGGAGCGCCAACCAGGACAGAGCGGCCTACTAGGGGAGCGCCTGCTAGGAGAGCGCCTACTAGTGGAAGCTGCCTGTCGAGGAAACAAAGTCTAATTCCACAGAAGAGCGCCCTGGACAAGGGAGAGCGCCTATCAGGCTCTCTGCGCCTGCCTAGGCTCTTTGGCGCTGCCCTCCTCAAAACGCCTGCCAGCTCTTGGTGCCTATCAGACTCCAAACCCCTACAGGCTCTTGACGCCTGCCACGGAGAGAGGAAAACATCCACGGAGGAGTCCCTGTCCGAAGCACTGCGCTTACAAGGCTCTGAGCCGCTATCCAACAGGAGTGAACCAACGGAGATAAATGCTTCCCACTGGCGCTACAAGGCTCTTGGCGCCTACTAGGCTCCGAGCGTCCGAGGCCAAAAAGGGAGCGGCAACCAGGCGAAGAACTCTTCCTTCGCTCCTGACGATAACGAGGCTCTTGAGACTGTCAAGCTCTTGACGCCTAAACCTGAAGAGGAGCGGAAATCCTGAGGAGAGAGCCTGTCCGGCTCCTTTACGCCTGAACATGCTCAAAAAACTCTGCTGGGAAGAGAGGAGAGCCTACTCGGAGATTGATCCCGAACTTCAGTCTGCACTTCTGACTTCCTGCTACGAGGCTCAAAAAATTTTCTCTAGCCGGAGGAGAGCTAGCAGAAGGGACGTTCTTAGACCTCTTCACCGGAAGCGAGGCGTCCTTCCAACGATGAGAAGTCCCGGCAATAGAGTTTAGCTAAAGCCCGCAATCTGCGCTTGCCAGACCCGCCCAGATGCGCGCAGGAGATCTCTTAAATTCCTCTACAGGAGACGAAGTCCGAGACTGAACAGGAGAAGCGTAAACAGAAGAATTCTGGCTCTCTTGCGTTTTCCACTTCTGGCTCTTGCCGCGAAGGATTCGGGGCTGGAAGGAAGGGCGCAAGGAGCTTTCCAGGGCCTCTTGAGAGGCGAGACGACTCCAAGGCGCTCCATCTACGCTTAGGAGAAGGCGACGAAGATGACGAGAAAGCACTGGCACAAATAACTCCTTCTTGGTTCGATCAAGGCAGCCTCGGAACGAGCAACAGGATCTGCCGAGGGGACGCCTGACAGGTGGGGGGTTCTCCCTAACCTTCCTAGGGTTTCGACTTTCATCCTCCACTGGGTCTGGGAGTCTGGAAGAGGTCCTAGGGCCTGGAAGCGTTAGTGAGCCGGTCAGACGTACCCTCCACTTCACTAGGGGAACTGCACTGATTCACTTGCACTATCACTCTTACTTGTCGAGAGCGAGCGAGGCTCTCCTTACTCCTGATCGAGGCTCTCCGGAAGGAACTTCCGAAAACGAATCCTCGGGTCAAAGCTGGGCGCAGGGGCTGAAACTGGAGAAGGAACTACTTCTACTACAGGGTTCTCAGCGTCAATCTCACTCACCCCTCGATCTACTAGAGCTCCTTGAAGAAGCTTGCGCGCCCTATCCTTCTAACTAACTTTCTCAAATAAGAAGAAAGAGCCTTCCAAACCATCCCTCATCCTAATTCTCACACTCTTTGCAAGGGTTAATAAAAGAGCATTCATTCCCTATACAAGACTACATACAGAGTGAGGCTACTAATGCAGCTTTAGGAAGTCTAACTTTACATTCCTTCACTGAACAAACCCTAAATAAACTAGGTTTCTTAACTTCAGAATCATCATGATTTTACTAATTTTTTCAAGAAAAAGCCAAAAGAAAAAAATCCAAATAACAATCCAAAAAGCGTATGCCAAGCCAACAAAACAAAGGGTGGACTTCACCAAAATCCAATTCGTCGGCAACGAGAAAGAATTTAACTATCGTAAGGACTGAACAACAGTGTTGTCCAGCCGGCGACAGAAAATAATCTGACAAAAAGAAAGGGGGACTGGTTCTTACAACCACACCCAGCGGCGGGTAAGGTAGATCACCTGACCTACCTGTAGCGTGTGCGCGAGTTTTGAATTTTCTGTCGTGACGTCAGAGACCTAAGCTAAGTATATATCTGGCAGGAAAGTGTTCATGTGCAAAAATGCAACATGGCTCCAAGAAGTCAAGGAAGAAGAAACAGGGGGGGAGGGGAATAAAAACAAAAGATTCACAGAGATCACGACAGACACAGTCAGACACCAACAAAGAAAATGCAAACTGGAAAGCCCCAGGTCCCGATGAATGTCCATGGATACTGGTCAAAACTTCAAGGTCCCTACACCCCACGAATAGCAGAACAACTCAGCATTGTATCTCAAATCACCATGCACCCAAAATGGATGACCACAGAAGAACATCCTTATTTTTTGTACAAAAAGACCAAGAGTAAGGGAAATAAAGCCCAGTAACTACAGGCCTATCACCTGCCCTACCAATAATGTGGAAGTTACACAGTATCATCAGTGAAAGGCTATACAATTCACCTAGAGGAGACAAACACCATCCCCCACCAACGGAAAGGCTGCAGAAGGAAGTGTAGGGGCACAAAAGACCAGTTTCCTGAATAGACAAAATGGTAATGAAGAACAGTAGGAGAAGGAAAACCAACCTAAGCATGGCATGGATAGACTATAAGAAAGTCCTTCGACATGGTACCACACACATGTCTAATAGAACGCCTGAAAATATATGGGGCAGAGGAAAACACAATCAGCTTCCTCAAAAATACAAGCGCAACTGAATACATTACTTACAAGCTCTGGGAATAAGACTAGCAGAGGTTAATATCAGGAGAGGGATCTTCCAGGGCGACTCCCTGTCCCCACTACTCTTCGTAGTAGCCATGATTCCCATGACAAAGTACTACAGAAGATGGTGCCGGGTACCAACTCAAGAAAAGAGGCAACAGAATCAAAACCCATCTGATGTTCATGGACGACATCAAAGCTGTATGGTAAGAGCATCAAGGAAATAGATACCCCTAATCCAGACTGTAAGGATTGTATCTGGGGACATCAGGATGGAGTTTGGAATAGTAGAACAATGCGCCTTAGTCAACATACAAAAAGGCAAAATAACAAGAACTGAAGGGATAAAGCTACCAGATGGGAGCAACATCAAACACATAGATGAGACAGGATACAAATACCTGGGAATAATGGAAGGAGGGGATATAAAGCACCAAGAGATGAAGGACACGATCAGGAAAGAATATATGCAGAGACTCAAGGCGATACTCAAGTCAAAACTCAACGCCGGAAATATGATAAAAGCCATAAACACATGGGCAGTGCCAGTAATCAGATACAGCGCAGGAATAGTGGAATGGACAAAGGCAGAACTCCGCAGCATAGATCAGAAAACCAGGAAAACATATGACAATACACAAAAGCACTACACCCAAGAGCAAATACCGACAGACTATACATAACACGAAAGGAAGGAGGGAGAGGACTACTAAGTATAGGAGGACTGCGTCAACACCGAGAACAGAGCACTGGGGCAATATCTGAAAACCAGTGAAGACGAGTGGCTCAAGAGTGCATGGGAAGAAGGGCTAATAAAAGTAGACGAAGACCCACAAATATACAGAGACAGGAGAATGACAGACAGAACAGAGGACTGGTACAACAAACCAATGCACGGACAATACATGAGACATACTAAAGAACTAGCCAGCGATGACAACATGGCAATGGCTACAAAGGGGAGAGCTAAAGAAGGAAACTGAAGGAATGATAACACGGCACAAGATCAGCCCTAAGAACCAGATATGTTCAAAGAACGATAGACGGAAATAACATCTCTCCCATATGTAGGAAGTGCAATACGAAAAATGAAACCATAAACCACATAGCAAGTGAATGCCCAGCACTTGCACAGAACCAATACAAAGAGAGGCATGATTCAGTGGCAAAAGCCCTCCACTGGAGCCTGTGCAAGAAACATCAGCTACCTTGCAGTAATAAGTGGTACGAGCACCAACCTGAGGGAGTGATAGAAAACGATCACGCAAGATCCTCTGGGACTATGGTATCAGGACGGATAGGGTGATACGTGCAAACAGACCAGATGTGACGTTGATTGACAAAGTCAAGAAGAAAGTATCACTCATTGTATGTCGCAATACCATGGGACACCAGAATTGAGGAGAAAGAGAGGGAAAAAATGGATAAGTATCAAGTTCTGAAAATAGAAATAAGAAGGATATGGGATATACCAGTGGAAATCATACCCATAATCATAGGGGCACTAGGCACAATCCCAAGATCCCTGAAAAGGAATCTAGAAAAGCTAGACGCTGAAGTAGCTCCAGGACTCATGCAGAAGAGTGTGATCCTAGAAACGGCACACATAGTAAGAAAAGTGATGGACTTCCGAAGGAGGCAGGATGCACCCGGAAACCCCACACTATAAATACCACCCAGTCGAATTAGAGGACTGTGATAGAGCAAAAAAAAAAAAAAAAAAAAAAAAAAAAAAAAAAAAAAAAAAATAATAATAATAATAATAATAATAATAATAATAATAATAATAATAATAATAACTGTAATTACAAAAATCATATGTGACAGTATTTTACAGAAATACTACGCTAAACTCTCTCTCTCTCTCTCTCTCACACAGAGAAATAAGTGATTTACTAATTTTCAGACATCAATATCAATATAAACAGCAATAATATAAATTCATTAAAGTAAATACTTAAGTGAATTAGCAAGATTTTAGTTCATAAATTAAAATGACAATTTGTCCAAAATTGCATTTGTCCTAACTATACAAACCTGAGGTCCTTTTACAATAGGAAGGTAACTAGCGGCAGCTGAACGGTCATAAGCTTCAAACAAGGGAGTTTGGTAGTTAACTGCTTGTCCGACAGTGTGTGCGCCGCGCGAATGGGAGGTGAGGAATCACTTTTGCTTTAGGCCCAGGCAAAAAAACGCAGAGTGAGGGGTGGCATGAGGTGGGACTATATGTAAAAGGACCTCAGGTTTGTATAGTTAGGAAAAATACAATTTTGGACAAATTGTCATTTGTTCTGGTACGATATACAAACCATCGGCCCTTTTACAATAGGAAGACTTACTTCTTGGTGGGAGGAATCTGAGTCTTGTAAACAGACTGGTGTTCGCCAACCTTGGATTGCCTCCCTGGTCGTAAGAGCGAGGGAGGTATCCTAGCCTCTGTCCAATTGATCGGGGTATGTACCGCAGGATCAATGGTCAGACCTCTGGACCCAAGTAATAAGAGAGAGGTAAGCGTATCTCTTAAAACTAGCAAGCAAGAACTTGTTCCTGTTGCAAGAGGCAACATAAAGTTATGGGTTTGTCTCTTGTTGGCTTCCACTTGTTGGGGGAAGTGGTGGATATTCACTCCTATCCCTAATGAAAGGGATAGGATGGGGCTCAGTCGAGTAGCTTACCTGCATCTCATCCTTTCCAGCAGGGTGACGACCGTGTCCCTCTGCCCACAGGTAGAGGGGAGAAAAAGATGGGAAAGAGGAGCCAGTCACACTCTCATTCATCATCCATTCTACAGTCACACCAGGAATCGATGCTGTTCTGCCTGCTCAGGGCTGGGTTAGCTACACAACGTGTTGAGCAGCCACCATGGGTCCCAAGGAAAAAGTATCCAAGGACCTGTGGGCAATATCCCGAAGGTAGAAGGACGTGAAGGTGGTCTGGTTGGCCCAGACCCCTGCCTTCAGGACCTGAGCCATGGAGAAGTTCTTGCGGAACACAAGGGAAGGACCAATGCTCCTGACTTCGTGGGCTCTCGGACGGAGCATACGGATGTCGTCACTACCATCAGCCTCATACGCCCTCCTGATCACCTCACGCAGCCAGAGAGAAAGCGTGTTCTTGGATACTTCTTTCTTGGTCAACCCGGTGCTAATGAAGAGGCGTCGACACTCAGGCCTAAGGTCTCGAGTTCTCTTCAGATAGCGTCGTAGCGCCCTTACAGGACAAAACAGCATCTCATTCGAATCATTGTTGGTTAAGTCCAATAGGGAAGGGATTGTGAAAGACTCGAACCTGTTGTCAGGGATCGACGGATTCTGAGTCTTAGCTACGAAGTTCGGGACGAAGTCGAGCGTCACAGATCCCCATCCCTTTGAATGTTTCACGTTGAAGGACAGACCATGAAGTTCCCCTACTCTCTTCGCCGATGCCAGGGCCAGCAAGAAAAGGGTCTTGAAGGTCAGATCCCTGTCTGACGACTCTCGGAGTGGCTCGAAGGGTCTTCGAGTCAAACTCCTAAGGACGAGAGTCACGTCCCACGCAGGGGGCTTGAGTTCCCTGGGTGGGCAAGACCTTTCAAAGCTCCTCATTAGCAAGGAGATCTCGAACGAGTTCAAGATGTCCAATCCCCTCAGTTTCAGGACTAGTGCCAGGGCGGTTCTATATCCTTTGACTGTGGGGACCGAGAGGAGCTTTTCTCGGCGAAGAAATACAAGGAAATCCGCTACCTGCTGAAGAGTGGCTCTGAGAGGAGATAGACCCCGTCTACGACACCAACCACAGAAGACGGCCCACTTCCCCTGGTACACAGCTGCAGAGGACTGTCTGACATTTCCAGCCATCTCTGTTGCTGCGCTACGAGAAAAGCCTCTCATTCGCAAGAGATGGTGGATAACATCCAGCGGTGAAGATGTAGAGACTGGACTGCTCGGTGGTACCGTTCTACGTGTGGCTGGGCGAGAAGGTTGTGCCAAGGGGGAATATCTCTAGGTGCTTCTGCAAGCAGAGCCAGCAGGTCCGGATACCAAATGGCCTGGGGACATTTGGGAGCCACCAGGACCATCCTGAGATTCAGGGTGGCCAGCACTCGGCTGATCACCTTGCGAATCAGACAGAACGGGGGAAAGGCGTAGACGAAGAGGTTGTCCCATGGATGTTGAAGAGCGTCCTCTGCAGCTGCCCATGGGTCCGGCACGGCTGAAAAGAAAACCTGAAGTTTTCTGTTGTGTTTTCTGTAGGGACCATTCGGTCCCTATCACCTGATCCTGACGGCTGAGCATGTCTGCTACTACATTCCTCTTCCCTGGAACGTAGCAGGTTGACAGCTCTATCGAGTGAGCCACGGCCCACTTGTGCACCTGCAGCGTCAACTGGTGTAACGGGAGAGACACTAGGCCCCCCTGTTTGTTGCCGTATGCCGCTACTGTAGTATTGTCGCACATCAACACCACCGAGTGTCCCATCAAGCGGTTCCGAAACTCTTGGAGAGCGAGAAACGCTGCCTTGAGTTCCAGGACATTGATGTGAAGGTGCTTGTCGTGATGGTCCCACATTCCTGCAGTCAGCAACTCCTCCAGGTGTGCGCCCCATCCCTCCTTTGATGCGTCTGAGACTCCTCTTAAGAGGTTCCTGTCGTCCAGCCACAAGGCTAGGTCCTGCCTTACCTCCTCCGTGAGGGACACAGGGAAGTACGGTGGAACCTCTGCCTGTGACCAACTCTCCTTTAGTCTCCACTGGAGAGACCGCAGGGGAAGACACCCGTGAGGGACTAACTTCTCGAGTGACGACAGGTGGCCGATCACGACTTGCCATTGCTAAGCTGACTGTTCCTGCCGGAACAGGAACCGGTCGGCTGCCTCCCTGAATCTGCTGATCCGCGAGTCTGCGGGGAAGACTCGCCCTGCTACTATGTCGATCAGCATACCCAGGTACTTCATCCACTGCTTGGGTTCGAGATCAGACTTCTCGAAGTTCACCATAATCCCCAGATAGCGGCAGGACTCCAGTAGTCGATCCCTGTCCTGTAGCAACTGTGAGCGGGAGCTCGCCAGGACTAACCAGTCGTCGAGATACCTCAGAAGACGTATCCCGGACGAGTGGGTCCAAGCAGACACCAGAGTGAACACTCGCGTGAACACCTGTGGGGCGGTTGAGAGACTGAAGCAAAGTGCCCTGAATTGGTACACAGTCCCGTCGAGGATGAAGCGGAGGTACTTCCTGGAGGATTGATGGACGGGTATCTGGAAATATGCGTCCTTCAAATCCACTGAAAGCATGAAATCGTTCTCCCTGATGGAGTCTAGTACGGAACGTGCCGTCTCCATCTTGAACTGAGTCTGGCTAACGAAACGGTTCAAAGGAGAGAGATCTATCACCGGGCTCCAGGCCCCCGTAGACTTCTCCACCAGGAAAAGGCGACTGTAGAAGCCCGGTGATTGATCCCTGACGATCTCTACAGCTCCTTTGCTCAGCATGGTCTTGATCTCCTGTCGTAGAGCTACGTCTTTTGATGATCCCGGGACGTATGTCTGAAGATGGACCGGGGTGGAGGTGGGGGGTGGCCAAGATTCGAAGGGTAGTAGATATCCCTCCCAAAGGACATCTACTATCCAGGTCTCGGCACCGTAGCGCTGCCATGTTGCCCAATGGCTCGCCAGGCACCCCCCCACTTCTGGCAGCAGGTGAGAGGGAACGCCGTCCCTAGCGTTGCTTCCCGCCTCTCTTCGACTTCTTCCCTGTCCCCCCTCGTGAGAAGGAGGGCTGGGAGGGGGGCTGATGACGACCTCCCTTAGCAGAAGTTGAAGTCAGAGTGTTTCCTCGGGGCTTCGACGGGGCAACCGTCTTAGCAGCCGAGGAAGCGCTAGCCAAACTCTTGGGCTTGGCCACAGTAGCTCGAGGCTGCCAAGAAGCATTCGAGACTGCCTGGTGTACTAAGCGGTCAATGTCATCAGTGCGCCGCCTTTCTACCGCAGCATCCACCATCTCTCTTGGGAAGAGGGAGGAGGAACTCCGTACCGGTCCGTTTCGTAGTCCAAGTGCTGCCTCACGCCCGGCCGCCCTGGATACTCGGGTAATGACTGCGTCCCTACAGCGAAGTACCAGGTTGGCCCACAGGTTTACCGTCTGATGGGCGAGGAAGGAAATGGCCCTTCCTCCAGACTGGCAAAGTCTCCTGAAAGCCGAGTCATCTTCAGGAGAAATACCCCCGGAGGTGGCTGCGACTTTCGACACTGTGAGGGACCACAGGTCTAACCAGGAGACGGCCTGGAAAGCTGCCATAGCGGTAGATTCCAGGCCTAGTGCCTATTGCTGCGAGAACCAGAGGTTCTCTGACAGGAGCTGCTGCAAAGACACACCTGCAGTTAGCCTGGCTAACTCTGGGTTCACCTGTTTGGATACTCCGATGGTACGTAGAAACGCCGCTGTCGCAGTAGAGGAGGAGGAAGTAGCTTGGATGACCTGCCAGACTTCAGCGAACCCTCCTGTCCAGAGACGAGAGACTCCACCTGGTCTAGAACAGAGTTGGGAAGCTCTGATCGCGGCAGACCCACCGTCGGTTTGGGTTCCTTCTTCGGACCCCAAAACGACTCGAGCTGGGAAGTGGGCTCGGAAGGTGGGAGCGGCGCTCCTTCCCCGAGGTCGCTGTGCTGACAAATCAGCGCAGTAACCTTGGCAAAGTTCCTCTGGATCTCCGGAGTGATTGCATCTTGTGGAGTTGGACCGTCAAGTCCCTCGAACAAGAGCGACTCCCGAGCCCCTCCCCCTTCAGGAGGGGGAACGGCGACAGACACCTCTCGGTCTCCTCCTGTCACTTGGGCGTAGGACCTGGTCGATCCTAAGACCGTGCCTGGTACGTACGGCGTCGTGACCGGATCATGCGGGGCGCGGCCCTCACGATCACTCCTTGGTGCCTCGCCCTTCTTGGTGTGACGCGAGGAAGTTGAAGGTAGAGGA
This sequence comes from Macrobrachium nipponense, assembly GCF_015104395.2. Lineage (NCBI taxonomy): Eukaryota > Metazoa > Arthropoda > Malacostraca > Decapoda > Palaemonidae > Macrobrachium > Macrobrachium nipponense. The sequence goes on along the minus strand of NC_061088.1, from coordinate 5,005,062 downwards.
GAGGAAGACCTGACGCTCCACCCTCGCTCACCAGCAGGACCGGTGTGCTTGGAGGGCTGCAGGCGATCACCAACCCATGGTGGGGATCGAGCTGCAGGCCTGGTCGTGCCGCTCCCCTGGGGAGAGCGGCTGGACCGAGAACAGCAGCCCCGATCTTGTGCGTCAGAGGAACTGCTGCTGGTCCCCCTACCCATCCAGTCCCTGTGGGAGTGGCGGTCAGGAGACCTGCAGAGACCACTGTCGCGGTGAGACCAGTGCGTGTCCTCACAGCGCGTCGAACCACTGGCGCCAGCGATTGGGGCGACCTCTTCCCAGCCTCAGCCCGCGGCCAGTCTGAGACCGTCACATCAACCCGGGTGACCAGCTGGTTGCTACGAGAGTGGCCGCTGGCCTGGCGAGAGTCATCTGAGCGGCTCCGCCAGCCATCCAGGATGGAGCCGGGGCTGCTGTTGACGAAGCAACAGAGCCCGGCTGCACCTGTCCGGACAGACCAGCGTCTGGGGCAGTAACACCGTGGACTGGGATGACATCGGCAGGTACGGGAACAGCGAGAACAGCAGGAACGGCAGGAAATGGCGGAACAGCCCGCACAGCTTCAGTGGCAGGTACAGCAGGTACAGCAGTTAGCACAGGTAGGCCAGGAGATGGGGCAGCAGCCAGCGACATCCTGGGTACCGGTGGCAAGTCCAGGGGTGAGCTCTTTGGTCAGCGGAAGTCCGGGGGAGGCAGCACGACAAACCCATGACTCCTACAGTGACTCCTACAGCCTGCACGGAGGCTGTAGGAGTCACTGACATCACGTGGGGGTATATACCAGGTGAGGAGGGGCGGCATACCCTGGAGTAGAGATAGTGGTGGTGGTTGTGGTCACCACTCCATGGGTGACCGTCCCAGACCCTGCCAAATGATGGAGCAGCCCCTGGATACTCTGCACGCCCTGCAGTCCCAATGACGCCCACACCTGTCCAAGGTCATCCCCCACAGCAGAAGCACCTGCGGAAGCAAGAGTCGGGTACACAGAAGGGGTTCCCCTCGCGGGGGGGGGACGAGCCCCACCCCAAATGAACGGAAGACCCCGAATGCAACTGTACGTCAGGGTACCGAGCGCCCTCCTCTACGCTCAACGGATCGGGCGAAGAGAAGGACCTCAATACCCCCCCCAAGGGGAAGGTGCCATACGTGGGAGCTGAGCGGGGGGCAAGAAAGAAGATGAAGTATCGGTTACCAAAAGGAGTCGCGGGAGAGCTTTCCGACGACTTCTTGGCAGGCCTTCGCTTCTTCCTGCCCTCGTACAACCCCCACTGCACCTCCGACCAATCACAACATATATCACAAGGCTCGGCCCGAGAGCCTTCCCGCCCTCGGCGCCGAGCGCAAAGGACATGAGGATCATTTCGGGAAAAGACCTGAATTTCCCACACTTGCAGCCTCCCACCCCGGGGCACAGTCGCCGGTTGATGGGGGGGGGCGCGGGGATTGATCCAATCCTTGATCCATGATACACAATCACAATTATATGAAAAATGAAAAGCAGTACTTACTGTTTCACTTTCATACACAAACAAACCAGTAGTAGAATAAATCACAATAATCCAATAAAGCATACGACAATGAAGCGGGCAGAGAGCAATGGCGAAGCACGTCCTCACACCACAAGGCCAAAAGCAAAAGTGATTCTTCACCTCCCAGTCGCTCGGTGCGCGCACTGTCGGACACGCAGTTAACTCCCGAACTCCCTTGTTCGAAGCTTATGACCGTCCAGCTGCCGCTAGTTACCTTCCTATCGTAAAAGGACCGATGGTTTGTTTATCGTACCGGAACAAAAATTATGTAAGAATGAAAGAAAATCCGTTTCTACCCGCATCTTGTCTTAGAACTCCAGTTAGCCAAGCTGAGCTGGCTGTGGTCCAGCAGCTGTACATATATCAAGTAATGTGACAGGAGGGCGGAGTGTTGCCCTCACCAGATCATGCAATTTCTCTCTCTCTCTCTCTTACTGAGATGAGAGAATTTCTATGGTACATGTGTACTATATGCTTATTAATATTTTTGCATAATAATAATAACTAATTTCAAAATTCATATGTGATAGTATTTTAAAGAAATACAATAATCTATCCATTTTACTCTTTTAAATAAGGATAACCCTCTCTCTCTCTTTCTTTCTTTCTTTTCCCACACGAGATACACGTATGTCATAGTGGTAACTCTCGCCCTCTGTTTGGGCTGGAAGTGTGTAAGTATATCTTTAAGGGCATTACTACATTTTATGGTAAAATAATAATATACAGTACTAGTTTTCAAATAATATTAAGTTTAATGAGACTAAACAATAACAATAACATTCTCTCTCTCTCTCTCTCTCTCTCTCTCTCTCTCTCTCTCTCTCTCTCTCTCTCTCTCTCTCTCTCTTACTTATGTACGTTTATTTGTTTTGTAGTATAAATAAATTATTTACCTTATAACTAATTTTCCAATATTAATATAATGATAAAAAAAATTGCGATTCCCAGTCTTTTTATCCACTTGGAGGAAGGTGGGCGGGGGAGTAAATGACAGTTTGATATTTGGCGGAGGGGAAGGAGACAGTCTACAAGTTATTCTCTCTCTCTCTCTCTCTCTCTCCCCATTGTTATTCTCTCTGTCTCAGAAATAATTCATAATTTCACTCTTGATGGTCAGATATATGATGTTTCCATTCAATGGTCCTCTGTTATTGGCTGTAGGCATATATTTTTAATAGTAAAATGTTTAAGATGACTTTGAAATTATATTAATTCAAAGAAACCTCATAATAAAATAAAATGGAAAAGTAAATCCACAATAATATGTCTGATCTTGTTATTTAAAATACAAAGCAGAAAGCTTTCGAAGACCTGCACGGTCCTCCTTGTCAATCTGAATTCAATTATTAACAGTGACCATACAAGAACTTTGTTTTTTTGACTAGTTTACAAATAGCCTTTTTGATGATGTAGTTGGCTCTTCACGTTATCCCCTCGTTCTCCAACGGCGGCGGTTCGTCTCTTGAATCGTTTGATCTGTTGTCCATAGCAGCTTGATATTAATAATATAACCTCAAAGATTAATATGACAATTTGTCGAAAATTGCATTTTTCCTAACTATACAAACCTGAGGTCCTTTAACAATAGGAAGGTAACTAGCGGCAGCTGGGACGGTCGTAAGCTTCGAACAAGGGGAGAACGGTAGTTAACTGCTTGTCCGATCGTGCACGCTCCCGCGAGGTGAAGAATCACTTTTGCTTTAGGCCCATGCAAAAAGTTGCAGAGTGAGGGGTGGCATGAGGTGGGACTATATGTAAAGGACCTCAGGTTTGTATAGTTAGGAAAAATGCAATTTTCGACAAATTGTCATTTGTTCCGATACGTAATACAAACCCTCGGTCCTTTAACAATAGGAAGACTCACTTATTGGTGGGAGGAATCTGAGTCTTTTTGGGTGAACAGACTGGTGTTCGTCCAACCCTGGAGTGCCTCCCTGGTCGTAAGAGCAACAAGGGAGGGATCCAAACCTCTGTCCGATTGATCGGGGTGTGCACCGCAGGATCAATGATCAGACCTCTGGGCCAAGTACTAAGAGAGAGGCAAGCGTATCTCTTCGTACCAGCAAGCAAGAACTTGTTCCTGTTTGCAAGAGACAATCATAAAATGATGGGTTTATCTCAAGTTGGCATCCACTTCCTCCCCCTTGTTGGAGGAAGTGGTGGATATTTACTCCTATCCCTACTGAAAGGGATAGGATGGTGCTCTATTGAGTAGCTCACCTGCATCTCGTCCTTACCCAGCAGGGTGACGACCGTGTCCCTCTACCCAGAGGTAGAGGGGAGAAAAAGATGGGAAGAGGAGCCAGTCACTCTCACTCACTCATCCATTCTTACGGTCACACCAGGACTCGATGCTGTTCAGCCTGCGAGGGTGGGTTGGAACTACTTACAACGTGTTGAGCAACCACCACGGTTCCCAAGGAAAAGATCCAAGGAACTGTGGGCAATATCCCGAAGGTAGGAGGAGGTGCATGCGGTCCGGTTGGACCAGGCGCCTGCCTTCACTACCTGCGCCACAAAGAAGTTCTTGCGGAACGCGAGAGAATGATGAAGAGGTGTCCACACTCATCCTGGGTTGTCGAGTTTCTTCAGACGCTCCGTCGCGCCTTCACAGGACAAAGCAGCATAGCCTTCGTATCGGAGGCGGTGAAGTCCATTAGGGAGGGTATTGTGAAGGACTTGAACCAATTGTCAGTGACCAAAGGGTTCCGAGTTTTCGCTATGAAGATCGGTACGTAATCGAGCGTCACAAATCCCCATCCCCTTGGTGCTTTGACTTTGCAAGAAAAGTCATGCAGTTACCTAAGACGAAAAGAAGGAAATAGTCGTATGACCTATCCCTCTTCTCGAACTTTGGTTATTGTACAGTACTCATACTGATAAGCTATTAAGACGAAGTAATGATTGCTCTGGAACAACCGAACTAAGTCCAGCGTAGTTCGTAACTGACTCGGGCGCTCTGACAGCTGCCGACTGACTGTTTCGGAATCGGCAAGTTGTCCAAGCATCCGGGTAAGTCACGTGACCTTCGCCCTTTCAAGAGTTATGCTGAGAGACCAAACAAATAATATATTTGTTAGTCACCGATGCCGGACGCCGCGGTGATGATTCTCTTAATGCATTAACTCAAAAGGCGAAAGTCAATTGCCTTCAAAAGACCGAGGTCCCTGATGGCAAGAAAATCTCATAGACGTTGAATCTCAGCTTAAGGAGAAACAACACTATGTGACGTTGAAGACGAAGGTAGGCAATGAATGTAACCTACGTCTTCCAGCTGAATCGAGAGAAGGAATCTCAAGATTCTGAACCTGTGCTTACAAATAACTGAAAACGCTAACCGCCATTTCATTGCTGTCCGGTGTGCAATGAAAGCGGGGCGTTCTTCAGTAATGACAACACAGGGGAGAGCCGCCTGAAGAACTGCTTCTCATGGGCTGAACGTTTGGAAGTAGAGCTGGCAGGTGTGGGAGTAGGCGATGTCTTTCAATACATCTGCTAATCCGGGGTGAACAATGAACAATTGCACACCTCCGAATAAGAGATATTTTGAGGACAAACTCAGATTCCGCAAAAATCATTTGCATTATCGCGATACGATGCAGCAAGGGACTATTACAGAATTCTGTTACCGTGCGGTAAACAGAAAGATGAGAGTCGAATAGATATCTCTGTTTAAAATTCTCGCAATACCGAAGACGATGAATACTAGTGTCACAGCAGTAGATGGTCATTCATGTCTGCGAGAATCCCCGTTAATCAGAGACTTAAGTCCGTGATTGTTGGGCAGAGATACGGTTGGTATTCAATCAAAGCAGGTGAGAAAGACATAGCCAACCGTGCATCTCGAAGCGGCAGCTGGTACTGAAATGCCTCGGCAATTCAATACGCAGTAGCTGTCGCTGACTCGTCATCCTGAGTTGCCAAGTAATCTTTCCACGAAGGAATGCGTTCGGCTAGAACCACCGAGCATAAAAAGATATGCTCGAGCAATTATATTTATGCGAAACGAATTTCGGTAAATATAAAAGCTTAAATGGTGTTGTTGTGACAACACCATAAGTATATAAAATTGAAACTGGAAACTCCAGGGAGGTTGCAGGCAACCCCAAGTTACAGTTCAATTAGAATACTTCTCGTCTACGTCGCAATCCGTAGAGTAACCAGGATATGCGCCTACCCCTCGGACCATTCAACTGCTTAGCAGAATCATATCGCGAGGTTTATATACGTAGTATATTTGTAGGATTCTGAACAACGATCTCCTCCTCCAAATTCTTTCCCTTCAAGAAAACAAAATAAGGATTGGAGATCGACCCGCCTTTGATCTCTAAGAAAGAGAGAGAAGGAGAAGTCTTCCCCGAAGGAAAGCTTCAATGGTGCACAGAATAACGAAGACGAAATTCAAGCCAAACTGGATATTCCCGTCCGTTCTCTCTAATCCAGGGTGCTGGCCGCCACTGTGAGATATCTTCCTTCGGCGACAGTCCTTCTTCCAACGCTAAGAACTCCAGGAATTCGAGCATTCGGCGAGGATCCCCGATTATCGTGGTAACAATTATCGGGAATACTCGTCTAACTCCCTTGGACAGTGGTCTCGCCATGTGTGCTAGAAATTCTGCAGAATTCTAAGCGCCCAGCGAAACCCCCACCGCATTCGTTAAACGAATATCGGTTGGTTGTCCTCTCGATTCCCGTAGAAATCGGAGATGGTGCAGGGTCCCTCCTCCACGACCGGGGTTACGTCAGGTAGGACCCGAAGGTCCCCCCGGTAGCGTAGTCCCCAATCGTGGGATCCTAGAGAGAAGTCTGTAGGATCCTACCCCTTTCCCTCGTAGCCGTAAGGAGAGAGGGAATGGGGAAGGAAAAGGATATTGCTCGCCCTTCCAGCGGCACTAGCATTTGGAGACAAGAGTAGGAGCAGCCATCACCTTGCGGCGATGGCCTTCCTCCCACCCCCCTCCCCCCGAGGAGAGTCACGAACTCGTGCTGTAGGTAAGCATCTGCCACCACTGTGAACTTCGTCTGCGTGGGGCTGATTGACACCTGACAGGAGAGCCAAAACCGTCCTCTAACTCATTCCACTCCTCGTCGAGATCGAAACCTCTCAGGAGGACGGAAAGGGGGGGGGGGAGAAGAAGAGCTGCAATACTCCGAAAAAACGCCGCTGTCGCGGCAGAGGAGGGGAAGTAGCTTGCCCGACCGGCTAGACCTGAGCGAGCCTTCTCGTCCGGAGACGAGAGGCTCTCCTGGTTCAGAACCGAGTCGAGAAGCTCTTATTGCGGCAAGCCCACCGTCAGTCTGGTTCCCTACCATCTCTCACGATCACTCCTATATACCTCGCTCTTCCCGGCGTATGCCAAGGAAGTTGAAGGTATCGGAGAGACAGAACTGACGCTACCCCCTCCCCCCCCTGACTGTCGCCTCCAATCACTTGCGCGTACGTCCTGGCTGGTCCTAAGACCATACGTGGCACGTGCGGCGTCGTGACGGGATCGTGAGCGGCGCACCTCTCACGATCACTCTAGCTACCTCACTCCTTCCCGGCGTGCCCCGAGGAAGTTGAAGGTAGTGGAGAGACAGACCTGACGCTCCCCCCCCTGGCTCGCTGGCAGGACCAGCGTACGTGGGGAGCTGCAGCCGATCACCAACCCGCGGTGGGGATCGATCTGCAGGCCTGGCCGCGCCGCTCACCTGTGGCGAGCGGCTCGACTGAGCACGTCGACCCCGGTCCCGTGCGTCAGACGAGCTGCTGCTGGTTACCGTATCCGCCCGGTCCCTGTGGAGCGGCGGTCAGGTGACCTGCAGAGCTCGCTTTTGCGGTGAGGACCGGGTTTTTAGCGTCCTCGCGACGTCAAACCGCCTGTACCAGCCGAGGGTGGTACGTCGGTCGAGGGGACCTGGGGGACCCTCTTCCCAGCCTCAACCCGTGGCCGGTCAGAGACCGTCACGTCCACCCGATCCCGGGTACCGGCTGGTCGCTACGAGAGCGGCCTTGCTGGGGGCAGCGAGAGTCACCTGAGCGGCTCTCGACAGTCTTCTGCTCCGTGCCACTCGGATCCCATGACGCTGAGCGAACTCAGGCGTCTTAATTTTGTTTGGCTGCACAGTCACCCGAAGGGAGACCGTACACTCGGAACTTCTCGCGGACGAGAAACCGAGCCGGTACCTGGCTTAGCAGCAGGAGCTGCCAAGACCAGGCGAGGGTGTACCAGCAGTAGCCAGCACACCCTTGGTCCCCGTCTTCTTCTTCTTCTCAGAAGAGGAGACGGGCCCCGTTCCCGAAGGAACAGGAGGACCAGCAGAAGAACCCCCCCGTCACACCGGAGTGAGACGAGCCCTTCGAAGTTCCCGAAGGAGTCTTCTTAGGGGGAAAACCTGGGTTACCAGCTGGTCGCTGCGAGAGCGGCCGCTGGCCTGGCGAGAGTCACCTGAGCGGTTCTCGCCAGCCTTCTGCTCCGTGCCGTGGTCTTGGCGCTGAGCGAACTCTGGCGGGCCGAAACTTTGGCTGCACGGTCTCCCCGAGGGAGAGCGTACACTCGGGCATCCTCCCGCGACGAGAGACCGAGCCGGAACCTGGCGTAGCGGCATCGCCGCTAGCACCAGGCGAGGAAGTACCAGTGCTAACCAATACTCCTCTGGTCCCCGTCTATCTCTTCCTTACGGAAGGGGAGACGGGCCCCGCTCCCGAAGGAGCAGGAGGACCAGCAGAAGGACCCCCCATCCCACCGAGGTGGGACGGGCCCTTAGAAGTTATCGAAGGAGACTTCTTAGGGGGGGGAGGTAGCCTTCTTCTTCTTCGGCTTATGGGCCTTAGAAGTCGAAGGGGAAGAGGCAGCAGCAGACGAAGACGAAGATGACACCTTCCTCTTCTTCGTCAGCTCACGCAGGACAGTCGTCAGGTCCTCCATCCAGCCGGAGTCGGGCCTATTGCCGAAGCAACACGGCCCGACTGCACCTGTCCGGAAGGACCTGGGACTGGGGAAGACACACCATGGGCAGGACCAGCATGGACAGGCGCAGGAACCAGGAGCGACAGGAACAGCAACCAGCTCAGGAGCGGCAGGAACAGCGGCAGCGGTAAACACAGAAGGGACAGCCAAGCCCAGTAGCGGGAAACACATTCAAGCGGGACAGGTAACGGCAGGCCCAGCCATCGCCTCGTAGAATCATCGGCAGCCAGCGGGAACCTGGGTTACTGGTCCAGGGGCGAGCTGCTGGAACAGCAGAAGTCTGGGGCAGGCAACACGAAGAAAACACAGGGCGAAAAAAAAAAAAACGCGGCATACCCCTCCTCGGTACGCGGCGACCGGCCCTAGTAGCGGCAGACGCGTCACCGACACAGCATGGGGAGTGTATACCATCGGGGGGTGAACGCCAGCATAAGCGGCCCGTGGAGGTTGTAGTGGAGACCGCTCCAAGGTCACCGCCCCAGACCTCGCTAGACGCTGCAGCAGATCGTGGATGCTAGGCATGCCCTGCAGCCGCAGTGGCCCATACCTGTCCAAGGTCGTCTCCCACGGATGTAGCACCTGTAGCACAGACATTAGTAAGAGGGGTTGTTTCCTCACGCACGGGGGGGAGACATGCCCCACCCCGAACGCAAGGAAGACCCCAAATACAAAATACAACGAAGAAGCTGAGCGGGGGGCAGGAAAGAAGACGAAGAATCGGATACCAAGGGAGTCGCGGGAGAGCTTTCCGACGACTTCCTGGCAGACCTTCGCTTCCCCTACCCCCGCACAGCAGTGAAAAGTAATATGAAAATGAAACAGAATACTGCACTTGCGATTCACTTCATAGAACTTAAAGGGGGAAAGATCAATTCCCGGGTAAGAGCAGAAACTTGATCCATAATAATATGATGCTATCATAAAATATACAGGCGGCCCTCGGTTAGCGGCAGGGGTTCCGTTCCTGGCCACCGACGCCAAGCGATTTTCGACGCTGAGCGATTTTAAAGCCTACGGCCGCCGCACACCTTCTTTCGAAACTCTAGACCAGTCAAAGGAGCTGTAATCCCACAACGGCGCAATAAGTAAAATTATATTTATGCAGTATAGTACTATAGAAATTACTGTACAGTACATGTGGGTGTCTAAAGTATGTAAAGATATAATAAAGTTTATACAGTGTACAGGTAGCTGTAGTGTTCAGGTTACGATCATTAGTCTTACGATAGTTCGATTTTATGAGAGATCAATTTACAATGGTCTAACTTTATCCATCTTCTAGTTACATAAGTTCAATAACAGCAAAAGAGAATGATGAAAGTATGGTGTTAACGTTATATTCGTTGCGTGAACGTGTACCAGCCATGAACAACCGAACGAGAAACTACTTTTTTTTTTTTTTTTTTTTTTTTTCAAAGTACAACCGAACTGGATAACATCTGTTTTTCTTGTATTTCGATCATCGTACTACAGTGCAACATTACCGTATTTGTTATAAATGGCGTTATGTATAGAATAGAACTGAGATATCTTAATGTAATAACTTTATTTGCTATAGATCAGAGATCAATATAGATTAAAGATCAATCGGGAAATATACCGTTAACTTTAAACCTAGTTATAACTAAAGCTGAGAAAACTGTTCAAGCTGCTAATGACTATTATCGTACATCGGCAACAAGGATAAAACTGCAGTAAACGTCTGCCATCACACACAACTGTAGATAAAATTGGGATAAAATCATTTTAATCACAACTACTGTGCTTGAAAGAACACATTTTACTGTTGGTTTCACGCCGATATAAGATAAATAGCGTAAAGTTCGTATTACGATGATATAAAGGATTACGTATTGCGAACGGAATCACGTAATTTTTTTACGCAATAAACATGCCGCCAACGTAATCTGTTAACGAAAAAAAATAGTAGTTCACATTCACAACGAGACATATTCAATAAATAATTTCCACCTAAAAAAAACGCGCTGTATATGGAAAAATAACTTTGTCTCATATAAGCTCAAGGTATATAGATAGTTTTCGTTTATGCTAACTAGAAGCAAGAGCATTCGCTCAGAATTGCGTTATGGTGAAACAGACTCGTATTCATCAGCTGATTTCAAACCACAACATTGGCCGCTCCACGGAATACTGGCTTAAGTTTGCCGTAGTATTTTAAAATACAATAATATGAGAATACATACAATATTCTTGGATACAGTGAAATAATGTATAACTTTTTAAAGGATTTATGGAAAAGATGCGTAATTAATAAAATAACACAATGCATTTTTCGGAACTGGCGGACAAGAACGAACATGAAAAACCATCCCCTTACAACGTGGAGCCTAGTTACAAAGGCTGCCTTAATTTGTATCTTATTTCTGTACAAAAATGAAAATACCTTTACGCAATATGTTTTCATACACATTTTAAACATAAAAGCATAAACATTTGAAAAATCGACACATCGATCGCTAAATTTGCACTTTTTTTTTTTTAACTCGATATTTTCGGAAGAGCGGCAGACGGCGGCATACAAGAACGAACTTGAAAAAAACATTGTAGTCGATAAGTTGAAGGGGAGTTTCAAAAGCTGCCTTTTTATCATATTTCTGCACAGAAATAAAAATACCCTATTCGTAGTACATTTTCATACACATTTTAAACATAAAAGCATAAACATTTATAAAATCGACACATCGATGGCTAATTTGCACTTTTTTTAAATCGACATTTTCGGAAGAGCGGCAGGCGGCGGCTTACAAGAAAGAACATGAAAAAACATCGTATTTGATAACGTGAAGGGCAATTTCAAAAGCTGCCTTTGTATCATATTTCTGTATAGAAATAAAAATGCCTTTCACGTAATACATTTTCATACACATTTTAAACAAAAGCATGAACACTTATGAATCGACACATCGTAGTCGATAACTTGAAGGGGAGTTTCAAAAGCTGCCTTTTTATCATATTTCTGCACAGAAATAAAAATACCCTATTCGTAGTCCATTTTCATATACATTTTAAACTTAGAAGCATAAACATTTATAAAATCGACACATCGATCGCTAATTTGCACTTTTTTTAAATCGATATTTTCGGAAGAGCGGCAGGAGGCGGCTTACAAGAAAGAGCATGAAAAAACATCGTATTTGATAACGTGAAGGGCAGTTTCAAAAGCTGCCTTTGTATCATATTTCTGTACAGAAATAATAATGCCTTTCACGTAATACATTTTCATACACATTTTAAACAAAAGCATGAACATTTATGAATCGACACATCCATGGCTAAATTTGCACTTATGTAACTCGATATTTTCGGCATAGAACAGCGTCAGAGGCATATATTTTACCCTAATACCTACGTAATAACTCTCCATAAAATTTGTTAATATAATTTGGATAACCTTTATGGTCTGAACGGCATTTCTACATATGTATGAACTCGTTAGACAACGGCGCTAGCGGCGCTGTTAACTGAAATTTGTGCCGTAAAGATACCTTTAAAATGCCTTATTTTTTTAATGAATATTTTTGACAACCGCCGTAAAACCGATTCGCCGTTGAGTGATTGCGCCGTTAACCGCGGGCCGCCTGTATATGAAAATGAAACAGAATACTGCACTTGCGATTTTCACTTTCACATAAATAAATCGTAAGGATTAATTCCCGGGTAAGAGCGGAAATTGATCCAAAATTAAATTTGATGCAATTAATAAATGAAAATGAAAAGAATACTGCATTGCGAATCCACTTTCATTGCATTCTATTTATACAAATAAGAGGCTCGTGCCGAGCGCAATCACGCTCTCGGCAACGAACGCACAGGGCAAAAATATAATGAAAAAGAGTACTTACATCTTTCAATTACACACTTTCGCCCAAAATACATGACTTGGCGCAAGTGCGCCCGCCCTCGGCACCGAGACATAATTCAAGTCAATTTCATGAAAAGAGCGGAAACCGCCGCATCTACGGCGATAGCTCCATGTTGATTCATAATTAAGTAATGAAAATGAAAACAGTGTACTTACAGTTTCATTTTCAAGTCCAACAAACCATTAGTAGAAAACACAATATAAACAAAGCATACGACGATGAAGCGGGCAGAGAGCGATGACGAACACGTCCTTCACACCCGCGGCCGAAAGCATAAGTGATTCTTCACCTCTCGGGCGCGCGCACGATCGGACAAGCAGTTAACTACCGTTCTCCCCTTGTTCGAAGCTTACGACCGTCCCAGCTGCCACTAGTTAGCTTCCTATTGTTAAAGGACCGAGGGTTTGTATTACGTATCGGAACAAACAGTAATAGGTTAGTAATTTTAGGTATATTTGAAGTAGGATGTTATTTAAGGTATACATTTGGTATCTGAACTTTCAAGATAGGCAGTTATAAGCATTTTTTTGTGGTGGTTCTAACTATTCGCAGGTTTCAACTATTCCCGGGGGTGTCTGGTACACATCCCCCACGAATACAGGGGGAACACTGTAAACACATCTTCTAATATAACAAATTATTTTTTATAAAACAATCAAAACCAAAATTAGTGACCAAGAGTACTTTCATTATCATTCAATACTGCAAACACCAATGAGTGCCCATGCAACTAACCCTTAAATGCCAGGCTAAAAAAAAATCCATATGCAGCACCCCAAACTGGACACACTTTGCGGTCGGCCAATTGAAAGAGGAAGACATGTAAATGCAGTACTATAAAGAATTACTCTGGATGTTACAAAGGTAAAAAGGAGAAAATAAAATTTAGATTCATGCAGCATTCAAAACTTACTGCCATCCATTGACAAAAAGGCATACACACTAAACAATTCTTCTGGAGAGAGGAAATACAGAAAATGGAATTCATTAAAAAAAATAAATTTGGGAAGATAGAAAGAAAAGGGAATATTTTGCAAGTCTTTAAAAAATTGAAAATCAGGTGAGCGGGCTGTTAAAGGAAAACCTATTGTACTTACAGGTGTCGGTTAACAAGTCACAACCAATTATGATAGATGATCCAGGTCATATGAAAATACTATCCACAAAGTAGTGTATGAAAGTAAACTGAAGGGAGATGAATTATTTACATAATTATTTACATAAATGCAATAAGGCAAAGAAGAAGTCGGCAAAATAACAGCAATATGAAGAGACATAGACAAACTTTTGCCACAAACGGAAGCATTCAAGGGACAGGTGGCCACTAGAATTCCTCTTTTGAGTGGAATACCATACGGAGACTGCACCACTGTAATAGTAAGACTTACTTCTGGAAATAAATCCCTCAGGTAAGTAATAGATGAAATTCCAACAGTCAGAAGTTTTTTCACAAACATGGCAGATTCTTGAACAGTCCTTTGCTCTGGTGGAAAAATAGTGCTCCACTGCAAAAAAAAAAAAAAAAAAAAAAAAAAAGAAAAAAGAAAAAAAACCAAGGTTATTGAACTGGAAAAGATTGTATGAATTTTCTTACTAAAGTCTCCAAACATGGAAGCAAAGAGCCAAGGTTTACAATCAGATAACATGTACAATATACGCTAAATGACAAAACTTTAGAGAGATTTTCAGGTATTTTACCCACGAATGAAACCATACAAGAACAACATGAAACAGGAGAGATAAATTTTAGAAAGAGAGAAAAAAAACAGCAAGGCTGAAGGGAAGGAGAAACCCTTCTGAAAATATGGCATGGGGCAAAAGATGGCATCTACAGATTTGAATAGTGTACACACATATATTTACGTATCATTAATCCTTTGAAACAGACTTTGCATGCTGCCTTACAGAGATTCATGACATGAAATTGTGTAACTAAATATCTGAAAACTTTATCCTTTTTGTGTTCCTCTTGGCTTCCCAACATACAGAAGATGGTCCTACAGCTTAACTACGTACTACCATTAATGAATTTTTATGTTGATTGTGAAACAATTTTCCAGAAATACTTGTCAATCTGGTCACCCTCTTGAAATTTTTATAACTGTGGGTTAATGACATTTACTTATGTTAAGTCCTTTCATTTCCATAAACATCCAAAATTCTGAACGTAAACACAAAAAAGTCAAAGCATCCTTAAAATACACAAAATATTAATTGGAACCCAGAGCTGAAATTCATAAAAGTCACTGTAATACAGGCCCACAGGTAGCAACACCAATTACTTAAAAGACAAACGAACACCAACCGTACAACACTTACTGTGCTGGTTTGCTGTTCAACTGCTTGGGTTGGTTTGGCCATCATTTTTGTAGGTGCGGCACACATTTTTGTGATTAGGAACAGAATACTGTATTATGGTGATCTGAAAATAAATGCATCCATTACAAACACACAATAGGACACACCTGCCAAAAAGACTTCATGTTACTGTAATTAGTAATGCCATCATTGACCAAAAGATTCTGTTAAAAACCCATAAGCAACTCTTTATCACGGGACTTTTCCTTGTAACACAATTTAAGATAAATGAATAATTCCTGCCAGTCACCAAATAGAATATGTACTAATTAATGCCTTTTGTGTGGTTTTGTTGGTATTTATGCCTTTTGCTTTTGTTTATTAACCATCTTTATGTTACTTTTTTACATTCATCCTCAAGAAGCTGGCAACTAAAAATAGTGGTCAAATCGCACATTAACTGGTAGTTACTGAACTACAGTGCCACAATATTAAGGCTGTCATACTAAACTAACCTAGTAAGCCGTGTTACCTGGCCCAGAGGCCTCGCCCCCTGGACCCCCTTCTTAAAGGTTACCATACTAACCTAACCTAGTAGGTTGTGTTACCTGGGAGGGGGTTCACCCCTTAAAGGAAACTTAATACTATAAAGGTTACCATAATAACCTAACCCACCTAACCTAACCTAGTGGGCCGTGTTACCTGGCTTGGAGCGAAGTGTTACCTGGCTGGGGGGTGGACACCCCACTTACAGGAAACCTAATATAAAGGTTATCATACGAAAAGTAAATAAAGACCATCAGGAAATACAGATGGTAATTTACCAATAGTGAAATGTTTGTAAAAGCATTTAATCAAATATAATATGAATGTAAATGTTCTATGAAATGAATAAGGTAACATAAAAACATGATATTGTTATGATACAATAAAGTTTGTTCATACTTACCTGGCAGATATATATATAGCTGTATTCTCCGAAGTCCGACAGAATTTCAAAACTCCTGGCACACACACAGTGGGCGGCCAGGTGGTTAGTACCCATTCCCACCGCTGGGAGGCGGATATCAGGAACCATTCCCATCTTCTATTAAGATTTTTCTTACCACTGTCCCCTGAGGGGAGGTGGGTGGGTACTTAATTATATATATCTGCCAGGTAAGTATGAACGAACTTTATTGTATCATAACAATATCATTTTGTTCATGAAACTTACCTGACAGATATATATATAGCTGAATCCCACCATTGGAGGTGGGAAGGGACAGAATAGAAGGATTTTAGGAAACAAATTACATGCAGATGATTGACATCTTGGTTCCTTACCTGTTAGCATAGCTGACTTCGTGATTACTGTCACCCAAGTCTGCTTCTGCTTTACTAGTCTCCAGCAAGGTAGTGACCTATATAGCTGGTGAGTTCTAGATGATCTGTCAACGGGAGCGTGACCACAATGTGACTAGACCATATTGACCATACTGTGGGGGCAACAAAGCTAAAATCCACCACCTGACCTAACCTATCAAAGTTAGTCCCATAACTTCTAGGCTAAAGAAAGGGAAAGCGCCTCAATGACCAACCCTTCAACTGTAAATCAATACAATAAAATTAAAAGCACACCTATCCATTTTCTATAGGATAGGATTCGTGCTGCTTCCTGCCCCCAATAATATTTCTGCGGATATGTATGGTCCTAGCGACTCGCAGATCTCATATGTCGTCTTCACATCCCGCCGGGAGTGTGAAGTGAACACAGAGTTGCTTCGCTCAAACGTGGCACTCAGGATGTTACTGAGTGTCATGCTCTGTTGAAATGCTTCCGAGGCCGCGCCCTCACCTCATAAGCATTCAGTTTAAAAGATTTCAAATCTTTGTTCAAACATAATGAATGAGCCTCTTTAAAAGAACTCCTTAACCATAACGCCAGGCCGTTCTTCGACATGGGCAAGTCTGGTCTTTTTACGGAACACCGCAGTGTTTCGGAATGACCTCGACTTTCTTTAGTTTTATCAAGATAAAACTTGAGAGCCCCGACAGGGCACAGGACTCTCTGTGGCTCTTGCCCAATAATTTGTGCCATCCCCTTGATCTCCAGGCCTCTGGGCCAAGGGTTAGACGGGTTTTCGTTCTTAGCAAGAACGGAAGGCTTAGAGGACGCACCGAATTATGTCCTCTAAAGCCAAAACCTCTGATGATAGCTAAAACCTCACTAACCCTCTTTGCCGTAGCTAGAGTGGTTAGAAAATTAGCCTTTCTGGTCACGTGTATTAAGTTTACAGAAAGGAGAGGTTCGAAATGCTTTGACATCAGGAACTTCAGACTACGTCTAAGTTCCATGCCGGAAGCTTCGATCTAGACCATTTCAAGATTTCCACAGACCTCAAAGATCGTGAAGGGCTTTGTTGTTTGACAGATCCTTATCTCTGAGCCTAGAGGCCGTCAACAACATATTTCCGTATTCTAAAATCGTTGGGACTGCTAGCTTAACCCATACTTCAGACGGAAAGGGAAGACGGTAAAGTAATTTGCAGAGGTCGAGGTGGAGGAACAGTCTTTCTTCCTGCACTATCTCCAGAAACAGCCCACTCCGATTGGTACACTGCAAAATGATATTGTTATTTTACAATAAAGTTTTGTACATACTTACCTGGCAGATATATACGATTGATGGCCCGCCCAGCCTCCCCTCAGGAGACAGGTGTAAGAGAAAAATCTGACAAGAAAGGGGCATTGGTTCTTACACCCGCCACCCAGCGGAGGGTACGGTAGATCACCTGACCTACCTGTCGCGTTTGCCGCGAGTTTTTAATTCTGTCGTGACGTCAGAGACGTAAGCTAAGTATATATCTGCCAGGTAAGTATGTACAAAACTTTATTGTAAAATAACAATATCATTTTTGTACAAGAACTTTCATGTCAGATATATACTTAGCTGATTGACACCCTTGGTGGAGGGTAAGAGACAGAAAATAACAAAGAAAAGGTAAAACAACACCTGTTGTAGGGTATAAATAACCTTAGTTTTTACCTGTTTAGGCTGAAGACTTCATAGGTACTGTCTATTAGTCTGCATAGCCAGAAGAGCTACAGCGAGGGCGTGACCTACAGCTGAAAAGACTCTTTGAGTCTACTAAAGGGATTTGAAATCCGCTTACTTAGTAGAATCCAAGTCGGATCATGTCAACAGGGGTTCGCCCTCTTCTATGACAGAACCTGTCCACTACCATTGCAGGGAGCTTCAAACCAAATCCGATCACCTAACCAAACTAAAGTTATTAGTACTACGAACAGAAAAAAGATGCCTACCTGCATCATTTTTCATACAACCATACGAACACAATACCAAAAACAAGGGAAAAAACTACAAAGGATATGTTCCAGCTCCCTGCCCCAGCAACGAATCCGCCGATACGTACGGGCCTAATGCAAAGCACTCGTCATACGTAATCCTGACGTCTTTAAGGTAGGGGTTGGCGAATACTGAATTGCATCTCCAGAATGTAGTTTTCATCAAATTCTGAAGAGACATATTCTTATTAAAGGCCAAGGAAGTGGCAATGGCTCTCACCTCGTGAGCCTTGACTTTTAGGAGCTTGAAATGTTCTTCATTACAAGATCTATGTGATTCTTTCACTAGACTTCTAATGAAGAAAGACAGCGCATTTTTAGATAATGGTCTACTGGGGTCCTTCCTTTACAGAGCACCATAGTCTGTCCTCAATGCCCTTAAGGGTCTTCTTCTTCTGAAGGTAGTATTTTAAACTCCTAACAGGGCAAAGAGTCCTTTCGGGTTCTTCCCCTACCAGGGCAGATAATCCACGAACCTCAAAGCTCCTTGGCCAAGGATTTGAGGGGTTCTCATTCTTTGCTAAAAACGAAGGAAGGAAGGAACAAATCACAGAATCTCCTTTGAAACCTACCCTTCCTTCTAGGGCATGAAGCTCACTAACCCTTTTAGCAGATGCCAAAGCCATGAGAAACAGAGCCTTCCTCGTAAGATCTTTGAAGGAGGCTAACTGGGGTGGTTCAAACCTCGAGGACCTTAGGAAACGAAGAACCACATCCAGATTCCAACTTGGAACTTTGGTTGAAGCTTTCTTGGAAGTTTCAAAAGATCTTAATAGATCATGCAGATCTTTGTTATCCGAAAGATCTAAGTTCCTATGTCTGAACACTGCAGCCAGCATGCTCCGATAGCCCTTGATGGTAGAGACTGCCAAACCGCATTTTTCTCTGAGGAAAACGAGGAAGTCTGCGATCTGAGTCACAGAGGTACTGGAAGAGGGAAAACTTCTGGTTTATGCACCACCGGCGAAAGACATCCCACTTCGACTGGTAGACTTTAAGGATCGAAGGCCTTCTAGCTGAGGCGATAGCCTTAGCAGCCTTTGTCGAAAACCCCTTCGCTCTGACAAGACTTTTGACAGTCGAAAGCCAGTCAGATTGAGAGCGGGGAGGTTTTTGTGATACTTGTCGAAGTGGGGTTGTCTGAGCAAATCTACTCTTTGTGGGAGTGCTCTTGGAAAATCCACCAACCATTCCAGTACCTCTGTGAACCAATCTTGGGCAGGCCAGAACGGAGCTACTATCGTCATTCTTGTCATCTCCGAGATCGCAAATTTCTTGAGGGTTTGTCCCAGTACCTTGAAGGGGGGGAAAGGAGTAGACATCTAGTCCTGTCCAGTCTAGGAGAAACGCATCCAGTTACTGCCCCTGATTCTGAGATCGGGGAGCAGTAAAGTTCTATCCTTGCGTTCCTTGCTGTTGCAAAGAGGTCGATGTGAGGTCTGCCCCATCTTCTCCACAGGTCTTGGCATACCTCTGAGTGGAGGGTCCAATCTGAAGGCAGGAGTTGATTCTTCCTGCTCAAGAGATCGGCCCTGACGTTCCTTTCTCCCTGTACGAATCTGGTGAGGAGACTGATCTTCCTTGCTTGAGACCACAGCAGAAGGTCCTCTGCTGTTTCGTACAGGGAGAAGGAGTGCGTCCCCCCGTTTTTTGATGTACGCCAAGGCTGTGGTGTTGTCCGAATTGACCTGAACTATAGCATTTCGGACATGGGGCTCGAAGGCTTTTAATGCCATCCAAACTGCCATCAACTCTTTCTTGTTGATGTGCCAGGACACCTGTTCCCCCTTCCAGGTGCCTGACACTTCTCTTGTCCCGAGCGTCGCTCCCCAACCTGCTTCCGACACGTCTGAAAACAACACATGGTTGGGGTTCGGCATGTGCAGAGACATTCCTTCCACAAATCGGAGTGGGTCCGCCCACCACCGAAGGTCCCTCTTGATTCCCCTCGAGATCTTGAAGGAGAACTACAGATCTAGGGAGAGATGCCTCCAGTTCTGGTAAAGGAAGAACTGTAGAGGCCTGAGATGCAACCTTCCTAGAGAAACGAATTGCTCCAGCGAGGAGTGTGTCCCCAGCAGACTCATCCACTCCCTCGCTGTGCATACATCTTTCTCTAGGAAGGTCGTTAGTTTCTCGTGGCAACGAGCTATCCTCTCTGGCGACGGAAAAGCCCGAAAAGCCAGAGAAACTATCCGAATCCCCAAATAGATCCGCTCTTGACTGGGGATTAATTGAGACTTCTGGAAGATCACCAGAAGCCCCAGAGAACTTGCCAATGTAGGGGTCTTTTGTAGGTCCTCCAGACATCTTTCTTGTGATTCTGCTCTGATTAGCCAGTCGTCGAGGTAGAGTCACACCCTCACTCCCTCCAAATGTAGCCACTGCGCCACGTTTTTCATTAACCCCGTGAACACTTGGGGTGCAGTCGACAGGCCGAAGCACAAGGCCTTGAATTGGAAGATCTTTCCTCCCATCATGAATCTCAGAAACTTCCGTGAAGAAGGATGGATCGGCACATGAAAGTAAGCGTCCTGAAGATCTAGTGACACCATCCAGTCCCCTGGACGAAGAGCCGCTAACACTGAGGAAGTTATCTCCATGGTGAACTTCCTCTTTTCCACAAAGACGTTCAGGGCGCTTACATCCAAAACCGGTATCCATCCTCCTGAGTTCTTCGGAACTAGGAACAGTCTGTTGTAAAAAACCGCAGAGCGGGGATCTTTCACTAGTTCTATAGCCTCCTTCTCTAACATCAGATCTACTGCTAGAGAAAGGGCTTGATTCATGATGGGGTCCTTGTACCTGGCCACCAACTCCCTCGGAGTTGTCGTCAATGGTGGCCTTGATGAGAAGGGAATGAGGTATCCTTTGCTGACAATCGAGAGGGACCAATTGTCTGCCCCTTTGTGGGCCCAGACGTCGGCAAATTTCAGTAGTCTGGCACCCACTGATGTCTGGAGTCCTTGAGCGCTATTTCTTCCCTCTGACTGACCTAGAGAAGGTTTTACCTCTCTTAAAAGGTCTAGTTACTCTAACTGAAGAAACTCTGGCAGAGGGGCCTCCTCGAAAGGGCTCCTGCCTCAGTGGAGTCTCTTTCTTGGTCTTGGGTTGGAAAACAGAACGAGGTTTCCTGGCTGACTGGGCTAACATGTCCTGAGTAGCCTTGGCTGAGAGGGCACTCGAGACATCCTGCATAATCTTCTTGGGAAAGAGAAGAGGTGAGAGTTGAGCATAAAGAAGGGAGGCTCTTTGTGCATGAGAAACTGCCTTAGTCAGAAACGAACAGTATACTGACCTCTTCTTTATCACTCCAGCTCCAAAAAGTGAAGAGACTTCACTCGAGCCATCTCTCACTGCTTTATCCATGCAAGTGAGGACGCTGTTAAGATCCTCAGGAGAAAGGGAATCCGGGGTCTGAGTCTTCTTGGCCAGAACTCCTAACGACCAATCAAGGAAGTTAAAAACTTCCAGGACTCGGAATATTCCCTTCAGCAGGTGGTCAAGCTCGTTCATGCCCCACGAAGTCTTGGCAGACAGGAGGGCGGATCGACGAGCGGAATCCACCAGTGAAGAGAAGTCCGAGTCCGCAGATGAAGGGAGAGCGAGGCCCAAGGGTTCCCCCGATTCGTACCAGAAACCTAATCTGCCAGTCAGCTTAGACGGAGGGAAAGAAAACACAGTCTTCCCTTTCTCTTCCTTAGCAAGGAGCCATTCCCCAAAACCTCTTAGCGCCTTTTTCATTGAAATTGTAGGCTTCATCCTTACACAAAATGAAACCTTCGAAGTCTTCGATGTGGAGAATAGAGGCGAAGGAGGAGCCACAGGAGAAAGGGTATCTCCGAACTCTTGAAGGAGCAAATCTGTTAACCTCTTATACGAGGAAACAGAGGAGTCTTTGGGTCCTTCTTCTTCCGAGGCATCTTGTTCTTCCTCGGCTGAAGAACCATCATGATCCTTAGAAGCGCGGCTATCCTTGGAAAAGTCTCTTGATGAAGTTTGACGTCTGACTCTTGGAGACAAAACTTCTGGAGCGTGCCTACTCGAAAAATCCTTCTTGTCCTGAGGAGGTCGTTTTCCAGTTTCTTGGTGCCTAACGGGGGAAAGGCGGCTCTCAGGAGCAGAGCGCCTGTTTGAAGAAAAACTTCTATCAGGCTCTTGGCGCCTGTCCAAAGGAGAGCGGCTACCTGGCGAACAGCGCCTGCCATGAGAGAAGCGGCTACCAGGCTCTTGGCGCCTGAGCCAAGGAGAGAGGCTCTCTGACGACGAGCGCCTACTAGGGGAGAAGCGTCTGCAGGTTCCCGGCGCCTGACTCGAGGAGAGCGATACTCAGGTGAAGAGCGCCTGCTAGGAGAAACGCGCCTAACAGGCTCTTGGCGCCTGCCAAACGAAGAGCGCCTGTCCGATTTAGGGCGCTTGTCAACAGGAGAGTGGGGGCGAGACGAGGAGCGGCTACGAGGCGAGTAGCGCCTACTAGGCTCTTGGTGCCTGTCAAGGGGAGCGATACTGTCTCGAGAGGAGAGTCTGTAGGGCGAAGATCGCCTACGAGACGCCTGATCCTTGTCCGAAGGAGAAACTAAGACATCATGCCTGTCAGGCGACTGGTGCTTGGACGAAGACGGGATCTTGTCCGATGTAGAAAGCCTCATGCGAGACTCCGAATGCCCAGGAGAGCGGGCCGCTTCCGTCGAATAGTGAGTTGAGAGAGGGGCGCCTGAACTTCTTTACATGAGACGAGGCGTCCTTCTTACGACGAGAAGACACACTAAGAGAGCCAGCCAGAGCCGAAATCTGCGCCTGAAGACTAGCCAACACCCTTGCTGGAGATTTCACAAAATCTTGAACAGGTGACGAGGCTCGATCTCTGCTCGGAGAACGATACTCAAGGGATCTCTTCCGTTTCTTCGCTTCCACCTCAGGCTCTTCCGAAAAAACTTCAGGGCTGGAGGGAAGGGCGCAGGGAGCATGCCAAGCTCTCTTCAAAGGGCGCAAGGCTTCCGAAGAGCTCCGTCCTCGTTTAGGAGAGGGCGAAGGCGACCGCGAAGACGAGAAGCACTGGCGCAAGACTTCTCTCTTGGCGCGATCCAAGGTAGCCTGGGAACGATCAACAGGCGCTACCGAGGGGACGCCTGACCGGTGGGGGTTCTCCCTAACCTTCCTGCGGCTTTCAACTTTCATCCTCCACTGGGACTGGGAGTCTGGAAGAGGTCTAGGCCTGGAAGCATTAGGGAGCCGATCAGACGCACCCTCCACTGCACTGGGATCACTGCACAAATCACTATTAGAATCACTCTTACCTTCTAAAATGATATTGTTATAATACAATAAAGTTTCATA
This sequence comes from Macrobrachium nipponense, assembly GCF_015104395.2. Lineage (NCBI taxonomy): Eukaryota > Metazoa > Arthropoda > Malacostraca > Decapoda > Palaemonidae > Macrobrachium > Macrobrachium nipponense. The sequence continues at coordinate 4,981,680 of NC_061088.1, read as the reverse complement.
CATACTTACCTGGCAGATATGTACTTAGCTAAGACTCCGTCGTCCCCGACAGAAATTCAAATTTCGCGCCACTCGCTACCGGTAGGTCAGGTGATCTACCTGCCTGCCCTGGGCGGCAGGACTAGGAACCATTCCCGTTTTCTATCATATTTTCTCTCTTCCACCTGTCTCCTGCGGGGAGGCTGGGTGGGCCATTAATCATATATATCTGCCAGGTAAGTATGTATGAAACTTTATTGTATTATAACAATATCATTTTCATACAATGAACTTACCTGTCAGATATATACTTAGCTGATTGGCACCCTTTGGTGGAGGGTAAGAGACAGCTGATATGGAATAGACAGGTAAACAACATATGTTGTAGGTATAAAAGAAAAACCTTGGTTCCTACCTGATAGGTGGTAGACTTCGTGGCTGTAGCCCGGTAGTCTGCATCACCTCAAGACTTTAGCGAGATATTAGATCTATGGCTAGAGTTTCTTGTGGGTCTGTCGATGGGTATATGAACCGCTTACTCGGCAGAGCCTGAAAGGACTTTGTCAATGGGTACTGGACCACTTCTATGACAACACACCTTATGAAGGAGCATAACCAATCCTGACCACCTGATCCTAACCACCATGTTAGTATATAACAGGGGGTGGGGGGGGAAAAAGGTTGGGGGGGGGGGGGGGGAAGAGAAAGATTGGGTGGGAAAAAAAGTATAAGAAAAAAAAAAATTAAAATTGTTTCTGGAGTTTATCCCCCAAATCCCCCCAGAAACCTCCCCCCCAAAAATTGACAAACAACCCCATACTCGAAACTAAAACGCATTCATACAAAAATTCTAAAAAAAAAATTTTAATACTCCTCTAAAAGATATCACAAGAGTTCTTACTGAACAACAGTGACTGGCGGCCAGTGCAGCACCGAGCCCTCTTTGTCAGCAGAAATCTAGAACATATCTAGTAGAAGGTATGTACAAAGTTAAGGATTGGTTTGCTCCCGTACCCAGTATCGTATCCGCCGATACAAAAGGCCCCAGAGAAAAACATTTCTCGTAGGTCACGTGAACGTCTTTAAGATAGTGAGATGCAAATACCGAATTGCACCTCCAATATGTCGTATCAATGATTTTCTTTAGCGACATATTCTTCTGAAAAGAGAGAGACGTCGCCACTGCTCTAACTTCATGAGCTTTTACTCTTAAAAGCGGAAAAAAAAAGAGTCGTCAGGACAGAACTTGTGAGCATCTGTAATGACGCTCCGCTAATGAAGAAAAGCTCAATGCGTTCTTAGACATGATTCTTGTGGGGTTCTTAATCGAACACCAAAGACTTTGTCTAGAGCCTCCCATTTGTTTCTTCCTTTGTAAGTATAACTTCAAGGCTCTTACAGGGCAAAGAGACCTTTCTGTTTCTCTACCTACTAGACTCGATAAGCCTTTAATCTCGAATCTCTTGGGCCAGGGATTCGATGGGTTTTCTCATTTTTCGTTTTTTTTCGGGGGGGGCTAGAAAAAAGATTCTAAACGCGACAGAAGGCCCCGAGTCTCTATTAAGCCAACCCTTCATCTTCCAGGGCATGAAGTTCCCCAACTCTTTTTGGCTGTCGCCAAAGATAGGAGAAACAAGCATTTCCTTGTTATATCCCTGAACGACGCTAAATGAGGAGGCTCAAATCTGTCAGACGAAAGGAACTTGAGAACTACATCCAGGTTCCAGCTGGGAGGAGTTAGTTCCTTAGATTTTGTCGTTTCAAACGATCTAATCAGTCGTGCAGATCTTTATTATCAGCAATCTCTAGGCCTCTGTTTCTGAAGACTGCCGAAAGCATGCTCCTGTATCCTTTGATCGTCGATACAGATAAGTGAGAGACCTCTCTCAAGAACAAAAGGAAATCAGCGATTTCGGTTATAGAGGTACTGGAGGAGGACAACTTCTTAGACTTACACCACCTTCTGAATACCTCCCACTTCGACTGATAGACTCGTCTAGTGGAAGCTCTGCGGGCTCTAACGATAGCGCTTTGCAAGCTTTCGTCGAGAGAAAACCCCTCGCTCTGACAAGTCTTTCGATAGTCGAAAGGCAGTCAGAGCGAGAGCTGGGGAGGGTTTGATGAAACCTCTCAAAGTGTGGCTGTCTGAGAAGATCCATCCTTCTTGGAAGGGATCTTGGGAAGTCTACTGTCCACTCCAGCACCTCTGCAAACCAATCTTGTGCTGGCCAAAACGGGGCTATCAGGGTCATCCTTGTCCCGTTGGACGCTACAAACTTTCTCAACACTTGCCCAGGATTTTGAAAGGGGGGAAAGCGTACACGTCCAACATGAGACCAGTCTAGCAGGAAGGCATCGACACGAGAGCTCTTGGGTCTTCCACCACTGAACAAAAGACTTCCAGCCCTTTTGGAAAGGGGAATGTGGCGAACAGATCTACGTGAGGAGTGCCCCAAAATCCCAAGACTCTGACACACCTCTGATGAAAAAAAGGGTCCCTTCTGTGTGAAGGACCTGGCTTCTCCTGCTCAGTCTGTCCGCCCTGACGTTTCTCATACCCTGAACAAATCTTGTCAGGAGGGAGATGTTCCTCTGTGAGGTCCAAAGTAGCAGATCTCTTGCTATCTCGTATAGAAGACACGGAGTGGCGTTCCTCCTTGCTTTTCCGTAAGTGTAGGACAAGGCGGTAGTGTTGTCCACATTCACTTGGACCACACTGTTTGTCACGAAGGGTTCGAAGAACTTTAGCGCCAAGTGAACTGCTAGAAGTTCTTTGCAATTTATGTGCCAGGACACCTGTGTTGGGGGCTGCCTTCCAGGTGCCTGACACTTCTCTCGGTCCCTAGTGTTGCTGTTCCTGTGTTCCTCCCCAACCCTTCTCCGATGCGTCTGAATACAACACTCGGCTTGGGTTTCGGAACTTCCAGAGAAATTCCCTTGTTCTCTTTTAGAGGGGACAACCACCATTGCAGGTGTGTGGTTTCATCTCCATTGGAAGGAGAAAACTGTCGGAGAGAAGTCCGTCTTCCAGTTCCATGATCTTCCTTAGGAAAAAACTGAAGAGGACGAAGATGCAGTCTTCCTAGAGGAAAGAACTGTTGCGAGCGAGGAAAGGGTGCCTAGAAGGCTTAACCATTCCCTCGCCGAAGTCCGTTCTTTCCCTAAGAAGAGAGAGACTTTTCCCAAGCCTCTCACGATTCTCTCTTGCGAAAGGAAATTTCCTGCCCGAAAACCCCGGAGAATCCATCTGAATCCCCCCAATAGACCAAATTCTGTCTGGGGAATCAGTTGTAATTTTTTTTTTTTCTGAGGCTTCTTCGAGGTACCGAGTCGTCCCCCCCACGCCTTTATCATTTTCTAGGGTCAAAAGAAAGGTCCTCCAAACACTGGTCTCTGTTCTGGCCCTGATGAGCCAATCGTCCAGATATAGAGAGATGTTGACGCCTTTGAGGTGAAGAATCCTCGCCACATTCTTCATCAGGTTTGTGAAGACCTGAGGAGCTGTGGACAGGCCGAAACACACAAGGCACCCCTGAAAAGCTAAAAGAATGTTCCCTTCCCTCCCCTTCTTTCTTTCCCCCAGTCATGAAACGGAGGGGTACGACCCGAAGGGTGAATCGGGACATGAAAATAGGCGTCCTGGAGATCCAGCGACACCATCCAATCTCCTTGACGTAAAGCCGCAATGACTGAGGCCGAAGTCTCCATAGAGAACTTCTCCTTGTTAGAACGAACTTGTTCGAGGCGCTGACATCTAGTAAAACTGGGTCTCCAGCCCCCCCGAGGCTTTTTTTTTTTCGCAACCAGGAAAAGCCGATTGTAAAACCCACGGAGAGTTTTGCTCTAGAACTAATTCTATAGCTCTTTTGTCCCACATTTGATTCACCATCAGACGAAGAGTATCCCTCAGTACAGGGTCACTGTATCTGGGCTTGACAGTTCCCGCGGAATGCGTTAGGGGGAGGACTGTCCTGGAAGGGGAATGATATCCCTTCCTGATTATGGAATCGAAGAGGCGTCCGAGTTTAGATTGACCAGGCAGTCTGCAAATTCGAGAAGCCTGGCAACCCACTGGTGTTTGGAGGTTGTCTGTCTCACTTCCCTTTCTTAAAGGGACGGGAAGAAGCTTTACCTCTCCTCTCAGGACCTCTTCTCTTAGAGGGAGCTCTGGAGGGAGGGCCCCCCTCCTCGCCCCAAAAAGGGCTGAACCGTAGAAGTCGGTCCTTTGCTTGTCCACCGAAAAAACTAGGGGTCCCTCTTCTTCCTTGCAGTTTGCAGGAGAAGATCCTGTGTCGCCTTCTCAGTCAGTGAGCGAGAAAATGTCCTTTCACTAACTGAGACGGAAACAGAAGTCCGACATGGGAGCGAAACCAGGGCTGCTCTCTGTGAGGGAGAAACCGCCTTGGTTAAGAAGGCACTAAAAATACTCCTCTTCTTAAGGAGTACCGCTCCAAAAAGAGAGGAGATTTCTCCCGATCCGTCTTGTACTGCCTTGTCAATACAAGAAAGAAAAATACTCAGAATGACTTCGGGGTCTAGACCTTCCGAGTCATGAGCCTTCTTAGACATCACCCCAAGGGACCAGTCTAGGAAATTAAACACTTCCAAAATATGGAAGAGGCCCTTGAGGAGATGATTCCGTCTCAGAAATTGCCCAAGGACACACGAGCTCCATTCAAAGCGTGTCTCCGCGATGAATCAACCAAGGTTGAAAAGGTCCACATTCGGCGCTGCCGCTGGGAGAGAAAGGCCCATGGTTATCCCCACGTTCAGTAACCAAGAAACCTCTCTTTGCCAGAAAGTATGGCTGGAGGCTACAGAAGGTGGTTCTGCCCAGATCCTTCTTTGACAACATCCATTTGTCTAGAGACTGTAGCGCTCTCTTCATAGAGATCGTAGGTCTCATCTTCAAGACCGACGAAGACTTTGGTACAACCGCACTCGAAAACAGTGATCGAGGCGAAGGAGGAGCCGCAGGAGTCAAAGAATCTCCGTACTCCTGCAAAAGAAGGTCTGTCAGAACTCTATAGTTAGAGACTCCTTCTCTACCGTTACCCTCTTCTTCCTTTTTTTTTGAATCTCCTTCTACACCGTGCGGAGAATCGGCCTGAAAAACGAGAGGATCTTCATCCCGTTCTCTCTCTACTGGTGACAACTCCTACTAGGAGAGGGACTCATAGAGTGAACAGAATCTCTCTCAAGTCTAAAAGAAGTCTCGCGTCTGTTTGACTTCTACGCCTGGAAAGCTCCTCTGCGCTTGCTTGGCTGGCGCCTCGCGCTTGGCTGGCGCTTCTCGTTTGGCTGGAGCTTGTTGCCTGGCTGGCATCTCGCGCCTGGCTGACGCCTCGCGCTTGTCTGGCACCTCACGCAAAGCTGACTTCTCTCGCCTGGCTGGCGTCTCGCGCTTGGCTGAATCCTCGCGCCTTGGCTGGCGCATCACGCTTGGCTGATTCCTCGCGCCTAAACTGGCGCCTCGCGCCTGAGCGTATCCTTATCCAGAGCAACTAGCTCGGATAGCTCCTGGACGTTGCAAGACTCTTCGCGCCTGGAAGACGTCCCACGCTTGTAAGGGTTCTTCATGGTCTGAGGACGCTTCACGTCTGGCCGGTGAAAGAAGACGAGACTTCTTAATAGGAAGTCTAGCGTCCTTCTTGCGAGGGGGATCCCTCAAAAGAACTCCAACCAACGAGGCTATCTGCTCTTGTACTGCAAGCAATATCCTCTTGGAAGCCACACCAGCGTCCTCTTCAATAGAAGAAGCAGGAGAACTCGAAGGAGTGCGATCCTCAAATACCGTTCGAGGAGGCGTCGAAACCAGCTTAGCCTTCTTGTTATAGAAGAATGGGGGCTTCCTCCGAGAAGCGCTCCGGGCTCGAGTCAAACGCTCGCTCTTTCCAGTGCCTTTTCAGTGGCCTAGAAAGATCCGAGTCCTTCCACCCTCGTTTAGGTGAAGGAGAACCGGACGACGAGAAACAATCTCGTAGGACGCTTCTATTAAAGCGGTCCTGAGCAGACTGTAGCGAAACAGAACCTGCTGAAGGGACGCCTGACCGTTGGGGATTCCCCACAACCTCCGTACGACTTTCGACTTTCCTTCTCCTCTGGGTATGTGAGTTTGGAAGAGGTCTAGGCCTGGGAGCATCGCAGGGACGGTCAGACGCCCCTCCACAACACTGGGAACACTCACTTCACTAAGTAATTCACTATCACTTCCTTACTTGCATGGCCGCCATCTTTGTCTTCATTTTACGAAGAGTAGCCTTCAGATTGGCGATTTCCGAAGCCGAATCCGAATGCAAAGCCTGTGAGGGTTCAGATACATAGGGAGAATCAAATTCATTAATAATAGGAGAGTGAGACTCAGAAAAAGGCTCAATAGGCCTTGTACTCACACTCTTTTGTGCAGCCCGTCTAATTCTATCCCTCTCTAACTTCTTCAAGTAAGAAGTTAGAGTCTTCCATTCATTAGCATTCAACTTTTCACACTCAATACAGGTGTTAGCCAAAGAACAGTCAAACCCCCTACATTTACGACATACAGTGTGAGGATCAACCGAAGCCTTCGGTATCCTCACCTTACAGCCTACATTCACACACACTCTCACACTAACACTTGAATCAGACATTCTATCAGAAAAATCAAAAGCAAGTCCAAATCCAGTCCACAGTAGCGAATGCCAAAACAACGATCCAGTACGTCACCAAGAAATCCAATATAGATGATCAAAAAAGTCTTGAAAAGCGAATTCCAGTCAGGAGGTAGTAACAACAATGTTGATACCACCGGCGACAGAGAAAATATGATAGAAAACGGGAATGGTTCCTAGTCCTGCCGCCCACCGGGCAGGCAGGTATATCACCTGACCTACCGGTTAGCGAGTGGCGCGAAATTTGAATTTCTGTCGGGGACGACGGAGTCTTAGCTAAGTATATATCTGACAGGTAAGTTCATTGTATGAAATGTTTAATTTTCATCTCCATGCTGCGAATGGTGGCTTTCATGGAGGCCACTTCCGAAGGCGCATCTTCGGCTTCGATGCAGGGAGCAGGAGCTCAAACTGGCAAAGGAGCTACGTCTAGAATGGGATTATCTACATCCAACTCGCTTATACGAGATCTACTACTGCTCCTAGAAGAGGCTTTCCTAACTTTATCCTTTTCAAGCTTCCTCAAGTAGGAAGACAAAGACTTCCATTCATCCTCATTCAGCTTTTCACATTCAATACAAGGGTTATTAAAGGTGCATTCATTCCCTCTACACTTCATACATACTGTGTGAGGGTCTACCGCAGCTTTCGGTAACCTCACCTTACACTCACTCGTAGAACAAACTCTGAACATAGCAGTTTTCTTAGTATTAACATCAGACATCATGAATCCAAAGAAAAATTCAAAGAAAAGTCAAATAACGGTCCACAAATCGCGAATGCCAGGCCAAAATGACAATTTGTCCAAAATTGCATTTTTCCTAACTATACAAACCTGAGGTCCTTTTACAATAGGAAGGTTACTAGCGGCAGCTGGATAGGTCGTAAGCTTTCGAATAAGGGGTTCGGTAGTTAACTGCTTGTCCGACAGGCGCGCGCGCGGCGACTGGGAGGTAAA
>NC_061088.1:4949631-4973596 GCF_015104395.2 Macrobrachium nipponense | reverse complement strand
TTGTCCGACTCTCTCTTAGAGGACGTTCTCGTCTGTAGGACGCCTCGCGCTTGGTTGTTGCTACGCGCTTGTCTGGCGGATCCAGGTCTTCCCACGAGTCTCTATCTGAGACCTCAAAAGACTCACTCCTGGTGGGAGAAGGAAGACGAGTCTTCTTGACCGGCAGTCTGACGTCTTTCTTACGAGGAGGATCCTTCGAAAGGACTCCTACTAGGGCGGAAAGCTGCTCCTGTACCGCCAAAATGATCCTTTTGGACGCTTCACCTGCGTCTTCTTGAACGGGCGAGGAAGACCTCGAAGGAGTGTTGGCCCTATCATGGGACGGCGAAACCCTCTTCGCCTTCTTGATAGAAGGAGGTTCTTCTTCCGAAAAGCGTTCTGGGCTTGAATCCAAGCCAGGATCTCTCCAGTACCTTTTCAGGGGCCTGGACAAGTCTGAATCCTTCCACCCTCGTTTAGGAGAGGGAGAAAGCGGACGAAGAGAAGCACTCTCTGAGGACGCTTTTTCGATAGCGGTCCTGAGCAGGCTGTCTATACACAGCACCTGCTGAAGGGACGCTGACCGGGGGGAATTCACAAACCTCCGTACGGCTTTCGACTTTCCTTCTCTCTGGGCTGGGAGCTTGGAAGAGGTCTAGGCCTGGGAGCGTCGCAGAGACGGTCAGACGCCCCCTCCACAACACTGGGGACACTCACTTCACTAAAGTCACTTTCACCTTCCTTACCTTTTATGGCAGCCATTTCGGATTTCATCCTGTGAAGCGTAGCCTTCAGTTCAGCAATTTCAGAAGCTGAATCTGAATGTACGGCTAGTGAGGGTCCTGATACAGAATCATAATTAAGAGAAGAGTTAGAATCTAAAGGCTCAATAGGCCTTGTACAACTACCCGCCATCTTAGATGCAGCCCTTCTGACTCTATCCCTTTCTAACTTCTTCAAGTAAGAAGTTAGAGTCTTCCATTCCTCAACATTCAACCTTTCACACTCATGACAGGTGTTAGAAATAGAACAATCAAAACCCCTACATTTGCGACATACAGTGTGAGGATCAACCGAAGCTTTCGGTATCCTCACCTTGCAGCCTACATTCACACACATTCTCACACAAACACTTGAATCAGACATTCTTAAGAAAAATTCCAAAAGCAAGTCCAAATCCAGTCCACAGTAGCGAATGCCAAAACAACGATCCAGGTACGTCACCAAAAGTCCACAAAAAGATGATCAATTGCTTAGAAAAGCGAATTCCAGTCAAGAGGAGGCAGCAACGATGTTGATACCACCGGCGACAGAAAATATATGAATAGAAAACGGGAATGGTTCCTAGTCCTGCCACCCAGGGCAGGCGGTAGATCACCTGACCTACCTGTAGCGAGTGGCGCGAAATTTGAATTTCTGTCGAGGACGACGGAGTCTTAGCTATGTATATATCTGACAGGTAAGTTGATTGTATGAAAATGCAATTTTAGACAAATTGTCATTTGTTCCGACACGGCATACAAACCTTCGGTCCTTTTACAATAGGAAGACTCACTTCTTGGTGGGAATCTGAGTCTTTTGTGAACAGGACTGGTGTTCGCCCAACCTTGGAAGCCTCCCTGGTCGTAAGAGCGAGGGAGGGATCCAAGCCTCTGTCGACTGATCGGGGTGTGCACCGCAGGATCAATGGTCAGACCTCTGGACCGAGTACTAGAGAGAGGCAAGCGTATCTCTTCGTACCAGCAATGTAAGAACTTGTCCTGTACAGGAGCAAAGTTAAAGTCATGGTTTTGACTCTTGTAGGCATCCACTTCCCCCCCTTGTAGAAGGAAGTGGTGGATATTCTGCTCCCATCCCTCGTGAAAGGGATAGGATGGGGCTCTGTCATATAGCTCACCGGCATCTCGTCCTTATCCAGCAGGGTGATGACCGTATCCCTCTACCCACAGGTAGAGGGGAAGAAAAAGATAGAAAGAGAAGCCAGTCACTTTCTCATCACTATCTATTCATACAGTCACACCAGGACTCGATGCTGTTCAGCCTGCTAGGGTCTGGGTTAGCTAGACGACGTGTTGAGCAGCCACACGGGTCCTAGGAAACCGATCAAGGACCTATGGGCAATATCCAAGAGGTATAAGGAAGTTGCCGGTGGTCTGGTTGTACCAGACCCCTGCCTTCCATTACCTGCCGCCACGGAGAAGTTCTTACGAAACGCCAAACGAGGGGCCAATACTTCTGACTTCGTGAGTTCTCGGACGGGACGTACGGATGTCGTCAACTACCATCAGCCTCATACGCCCTCCTGAAGACCTCACGCAGCCAGGACGAAAAGAGTGTTCTTGATACTTCTTTCTTGTTGACCCCGTTGCTAACGAAGAGGCGTCGACACTCAGCCCAGAGTCGAGTTCTCTTCAGATAGCGCCGTAGCGTCCTCCCAGGACAAAGCAGCATCATCCACATCATTATCTGCATGACGCTCCCGTACTCTCTTCGCCGATGCAGGTCCAGCAAGACGAGGGTCATTTGAGTTCCCTGGGTTGGCAAGACCTTTGGAAGCTGCTCCTAAGCAAGGAGATCTCGAACGAGTTCGAGATGTCCAATCCCGTCAGTTTCAGGAGGAGCGACAAGGCGGCTCTGTATCCTTTGACTGTGGGAACTTAGAGGAGCTTCCTCGGCGAAGAAAAAACGAGGAAATCCGCTACCTGCTGAAGAGTGGCTCTGAGAAGAGATAGGCCCCGTCTACGACACCAACCACCGAAGACGGCCGACTTCCCCTGGTACACAGCTGCAGAGGACTGACGGACGTTTCCAGCCATCTCTGTTGCTGCGCTACGAAAAAAGCTTCTCGTTCGCAAGAGAAGGTGGATAACAGCCAGCCGTGAAGACGTAGGGACTGGACTGCTCGGTGGGTGGTTACCGCTCGAGCTGTGGCTGGCCGAGAAGGTTGTGCCAATGGGGAATCTCTCTCGGTTCTCTTGCGAGAAGAGCCAGCAGGTCCGGATACAAATGGCCGTGGCCATTTGGAAGCCATCAGGATCATCCTGAGATTCGGGATGACCAGTGCTCGACTGATCACCTTGCGAATCAGGCTGAACGGGGGTGGGAAAGGCATAGGCGAAGAGGTTGTCCCACGGGTGTGTAAGAGCGTTCCTCTGCAGCTGCCCATGGATCCGGCACGGCCGAGAAGAACACCTGGAGCTTCCTGATGTGCCGGATGGCGAACAGATCTCGACTGGTCGCCCCCACAGGTCGAAGAGCCTTTCCTTTCCGCCACGTCCATGGTGTAGAGACCATTCGGTCCTTATCACCTGATCCCGCGAACGGCTGAGCGTGTCTGCTACTACATTCCTTCCCTGGAATGTAGCGTGCCGACAGCTCTATTGAGGTGCCTGCGGCCCACTCGAATGCACCTGCCGAGTCAACTGATACAACGGGAGAGACACTAGGCCCCCCCTGTTTGTTGACGTAAGCCACCACCGTGGTGTTGTCGTACATCAACACCACTGAGTGTCCCATCAAAGCGGTCCTGGAACTCTTGGAGAGCAAGGAACGCTGCCTTTGTAGTTCCAGTTACATTGATGTGAAGGTGCTTGTCGTTCTCGTACCACACTCCTGAAGTCCGCAACTCTTCCAGGTGTGCACCCCATCCCTCGGTCGATGGCGTCTGAGAGCAGCTGCATGTCGGGGGGTGAGAGTGCGCGGAGGCACTCCTCTTAAGGGGTTCCTGTCGTCCAGTCACCTGGCTAGGTCCTGCCTACCTCCTGTGTCAGTGACCATGGAAGGCTTGGGGGATCCGTCGCCTGTGACCAACTCTCCTTTGGTCTCCCTGAAGAGACCGCAGGTGAAGACGCCCGTTAGGGACTGGCTTCCCGAGTGACGACAGGTGTCCGATCACGACTTCGCCATTGCTGAGCTACCTGTTCCTGCCGAGACAGGAACTGGTTGGCTGCCTCCTGAATCTGCTACCGTGTCGATCAGCATACCCAGGTACTTCATCCTCTGCTTGTGCTCGAGATCGGGACTTTTCGAAGTTCAGAACGATCCCCAGATCGCGACAGAACTCGAGCAGTCGATCCCTGTCCTGTAGCAAACTGCGAGCGGTAGCTCGCCAGGACTAAAACCAATCGTCGAGATACCCCATCAGACATATCCCGTGCGAATGGCCCCAAGCAGACACCAGAGTGAACACTTGCGTGAACACCTGTGGGGCGTTGTTTGAGAGACCGAAGCAACGTGGCCTGAGCTGGTACCCCGTCCCGTCGAGGATGAAGCGGAGGTACTTTGCCGTACTTTCCGAAGGACTGATGAATGGGTATTTTGTAGATACGCATCCTTCAAGTCCACTGAAAGCATGAAATCGTTCTCCCTGATAGAGTCGAGCACTGAGCGTGCCGTCTCCATCGTGAACCGGGTCTGGCGAACCAACCGGTTCGGGGGGGGAGAGAGATCTATCACTGGGCGCCCAGCCTGTCGTAGACTTTTTTCCACCAGGAAGAGTCGGCTGTAAAGCCCGGCGTGACTGATCCGTACCGATTTCTACAGTTCTCTTGCTCAGCATGGGTCTTGATCTCCTGTCTCAATGCTACGTCCTTCGATGCCCCTGGAACGTTAACGCCTGCTGTTGGACCGGGTCCCAAATGGCTGGCCAGGCACCCCCCACTTCCGGCAGCAGGTGAGGGGGAATGCCGTCCTTCCACTGTGAACGTCGTCGGTGGTTGGGGCTGATCGAGACCTGACAGGAGAGAGCCGATACCGCTCCGACTCATTCCCCCCAGTCCTCGTCGAGGTCGAAAACCTCAGGAGGACCGAAGGGATATATAAATACGATGTCCGAGACAGTAGAAACGCCTCTGTCGCAGTAGAGGAGGTGAAGGAGCTTGTTCGACCGTCCAGAACCGAGAGAGCCTTCTTGTCCGGAGACGAGAGACTACCTGGCTCAACCCAGTCGGCAAGCTCGATCGCGGCAGACCCACCGTCGATTTGGATTCCCTCTCGGGCCCCAAAACGACTCGAGCCGAGACGTGGCTCTGCTGGTGGGAGCGGCGATCCTTCCCCGAGGTCATTGTGCTGACGAATCAGCGCCGTAACCTCGGCAAAGTTCCTCTGGATCTCGGAAGTCACAGCATCTTGCAGAGTGGGACCGTTAAGCCCTTCGAACAAGAGCATATTCCGAGAACCTTCCTCCTAAGAAGGGGGAACAGCGACAGCCCTCTCGGTCTTCCCCATCCACTTGCGCATACGTCCTGGCCGGTCCAAGAACCGTGCCTGGCACGTAGGGCGCGTCGTGGTGGGATCATGAGGGGCGCACCCCTCACGATCACTCCTCAATACCCTCGCTCCTCCCGGTGTAACCCGAGGAGGTTGAAGGTACGGGAGAGGCAGACCTGACGCTCCCTCGTCGCTCGCTGGCAGGACCAGCAGGCTTGGAGGGCGGGTGCAGGCGATCGTCAACCGCGGTGACGATCGAGCTGCAGGCTGGTCGAACCGTCTCGCTGTGGAGAACGGCTGGACTGAGCACAGCGGTCCCCGATCTCGAGTGTCAGAAGAGCTGGTGCTGGTTGCCGTACCCGATCGCTCTCTGTGAGAGCGACGGTCAGGCGACCTGCAGGCTCCACTGTCGCAGTGAGACCGGTGCTTGTCCTCACGGCAGTCACGTCGCTGGTTCCAGCCGTGGCTGGCACCGGCGAACGGGAGGACCTCTTCCCAGCCTCAGCCCGTGGTCGGTCGTGGACCGTCACGTCCCCGGGTAGCCAGCTGTTCACCGCGAGAGTGAGAGCTGGTCTGGTGAGAGTCGCATGACGGCTCGTCACCAGTCTTCGCCCCGTGCTGTGAACCTGACCGCTGAGCGGACTCAGAGGTCTGGTTCCTGGCTGCACGTCGCTGGTAGGCGGGACCGTACACTCGGTACCTCCCGCGAACGACGAGGCCGAGACGACCTGATGCAGTGGCAGAACCACTGACACCAGGCGAGGAAGTACCGGTGTTAGCCGGTACCCCTCTGGTCCCCGTAGTCTTCTTCCTTGCGGAAGAAGAGACGGGCCCCGCTCCCGAAGGAGCAGGAGGACCAGCGGAAGGAACCCTCCCGTCCCACCGAGGTGAGACGGGTCCCGAGAAGCTCCCGAGGAAGCTTCTTAGGAGGGAGGAGGCGACCTTCTTCTTCCTCGGCTGTTAAAGCCTTAGAAGTCGAAGGGGAAGAGGCGGCGGCCGACGACGATGAAGAAGATGAAGACGACGACCACGACACCTTCCTCCTCTTCTTCGTCAGCTTGCCTCAGGACAGACGTAAGATCTGCTATCCAGGGCGAGCCGGGGCTGCTGTAGCCGAAGCCACAGGGCCCGGACGCACCTGTACAGACAGACCAAAGTCTGGGGTAGTACCACCACGAACAGGGACGACATCAGCAGGTATGGGCATCTCAGGAACAGCAGGCACGGCCAGCACATCATCGGTAGGGACAGCCAGCGCAGCAACGGCGGAGGAACAGCCAGCGCAGCAACGGCAGGGACAGCCAGCGCAGTAAACTGCATGGGACAGTCAGCCCAGAATCGGCAGGTACGGCAGGCAGCCCCGGAAAACACAGGAAGTGGAGCAGCAGCCAGCAACATCCTGGTACGGCGGCAGGTCCAGGGGCGAGTTCTAGGGCAGCGGAAGTGTGGTCGCTGCAGCGCGGCAACCACGAGCGACGGCGGCACGCCCCCTCTCGTACGGCGAACGGCACTTCACAGCGGCTGTAGGCAAGACTGTTACCACGTGAGGCGGAGTACACCAGGTGAGGAGGGACGTCGTCACCTGGTTGCGTGGTCACCACTCCATGGTGACCGCAGTAGCCCAGACATAGAACCGCAGCCCTGGACACCAGCACGCTCTGCAATTGGAAGGACGCCCATACTCACCAAGGTCCACGCTCGTGGGCAGTAGTAGCACCTGCGGAAATAACCTAGTAGTAGCGATTAATGGGGGGGAAATCCCCACTCGTGCGGGGGTTTTTTTTTTTTTGATCCCTTCCCAGAACGAGTGGAAGACCCCACCTAATACAATTGTACATCAGGCACCCAGAGCGCCCTCCCCCGCGCTCGACGGATCGGGCGAGGAGGAGAAGAACGCCGATAACCTCCTCCCCCCCCCACCCCCTAAGGGGAAGAGCCATCTGTGGGAACTGAGCGGGGGGGGGTCTCGTTCCCCACCCCCGCACAGTACCCATGTACCCAACAACCAAAATAAGAGCTAGTAGGAGCAATCGTGCCATCGGCACGAATACTAAGGCATAAGGATCAATCCCTGACTGAGCGGAACTTGAACCAAATAATATTGATGCAATCTAATAATAAGGAACAAAATGAAAATGCATCTTGCAAACGATTCACTTCACAATGAATAAGGGCTCGGATCGAGCGCATTTGCGCCCTCGGTACCGAGCGCAAGGGTGAAAGGTTTCTATTCCTTACCTTTATGGATCAAGGTTTCTGGAAACCTTGATCCATAATGAATTGATTGCAATCAACAAATATATGAAAATGAAAAGACTACTGCGCTTGCGATTTCACTTCATACAAATAAAAAAAAGGGGAAGGATCAATTCCCGTGAATAGCGGAACATTGATCCCAGTCAACAATGCAATCTCAATAAAAAAATGAAAATGAAAAAGAACTGCACTTGCGATTTCACTTCATTCAAAAATAAAAAGGGGGGGAAGGATCAATCTCCGGGTAAGCTCGGGAAACTGATCCAAAATGAGTATTGCTACAATTAAAAAATAATATATGAAAATTGAAAAGAATACTGTACTTGCGATTCCACTTTCATACTGAATAAGTTTCCGTGCCGAGCGCATTCGTTCGGCAACGGGCATACAGGTCAAAAAAATATAAATGAAAAGAGCACTTACTTACGATTTCATCTACAACATTTCCAACCCAATATACGCTCGGAGAGCGAGCGCTCCCGCCCGCCCTCGGCACCGAGCATACACAATACGAGGATCATTCATGGGAAAATGAATTCCCGCAATTACGCCCTTCAGTCCCGGCACTCGGGTAATCGGCGGGCGTTCTGTGAACCAAGATCCTTTAATTCACAATTGAATTCAATGAAATGATTGTACTTACAATTCAGTTTCACTAGATACATAGAAAAAGAAAAACACAATCATGCGAAAGCAAACGACGATGAAAGCGGGCAGAGAGCGATGATACACGTCCACACGCCAGTCAGGCCGAAAGCAAAAGTGATTTGTTTACCTCCAGTCGCGCCGCGCGCGCCTGTCGGACAAGCAGTTAACTACCGAACCCCTTGTTCGAAAGCTTACGACCTATCCAGCTGCCGCTAGTACCTTCCTATTGTAAAAGGGACCGAAGGTTTGTATGCCGTGTCGGAACAAATCGTGTTTCGATTGTGTGATAAAAGTGCTCCAGCGTCTGTGGGTACAAAGTGGTGTGCGGATTTATCACAGGAAATGGAAAGTTTGTTGACACAAGCGACTCCGTAAACATCGAGATGGCGTCAATCTTCGAAACATTTTTAGTTGTAAGTAAAAATTTCTAAAGCGTTTTGGTGAGATTTCCACGCCTGGGGCGCCATTTTCAGTACCCTCTGTTTAAATCTTAAAATTTGGCCTTAATTTCTAACTTTGGAGAAAATACTTACTTCGAAAGGAGAGTAGAGGTCTTTAGCTCCGTTTCTCACCAACAAGAAGTCGCGACTGATGCCCATCTCCGATGTCAGGACGTGTTATAGTAATGTACTTTTTGGGGATTGTCCACGCTGATCGTACACGGTCCACTCTGTACCCTACGGTTTTTTACCCTAGGCCTATGGCATCCCTGACGAAACCAATTAAAGTAGGCTATACCTAAGTACGATAGGCCTATGCCTAGTTCAGCCCCATACTTAAAACGCCCTAAAATTCATTACTCTGCGAGCAATCGAATAGTATAAGAAGACATAAATTTAGTAGGGAAAAGGCGGACCACAACCTCCTCAGGATTGGCACTAATGGCGGCTCCAGATCATGCAGGACTACTAGACAACAACTCGCTTATTTCTTATACTACCATCACATCTGAGCTATGAGGCTCAGTGAAATTAATCTCAGTACGAAATTAATGGCGCGACATACCTCCGAAAAGTTAGTAATTGGGAAAAATCTTGAGAAAATAGACGAATTTTGTGGCAGAGTTAGAAGGTCTCGCTGCGAAACAGTTGCGTCTCGCTTGTTTACGAATTGTTCTCTTCAAGAAATGTACAAGTTATTGTATTAATGTGAGAATTTAAATAACATTTACGAGTTTATTTTTACATAAAAACGTAATATATAATTATAAATATATCAAACAATAATTAAAAACTATAAAAATGTATAATTAAGCACATTACGATTAATCTAAATAGCAGTTAATATTATGCTGCAGCGAACGAGCCATTACTGCCAGCCGGCATCCCCTCTTGGATGAATTACTTTCCAGCCATTTGGTCGGGTGTAGAAGATTATTTAAAACACGGAAGTTTTTAAGAATTATTAAACACATTTCATACTCATAAACTATACAAGTCCTAATTCAAAATATTTGGGTTGATCCAAATAGCCACTGTTAAAGGTTGTGCTGCAACGGAGATATCATTGCCAGACATTATCTTCGTTTCATTCAATTACTTTCCCGCTATTCGGTTAGTCTGGGTTATCTAAGCAGGGACACTTGCTCTAAATGAAGATGTGGTATGGTGTGAAATGGAGTATGCTGACTGGCGTGGACCTCCGGACTCAATTTACCGATAGATATTTTCCCGCCAAGGCTGACGAAAGACACTAAGCTTAATGGAGGCTTTGCACGTGACGTCATTCTCTCGTTACAATGCACTTTAGCCGGTTGGTCTTGGTTATAGAGGGAGGGCTGAGTTCGTGTTTTCACTGGTCTTTTTTTTTATGAGAATGGCATATTTAACACCAAAAAGGAAATTAAAAATCTATTGTTGTGCAAAATCAACTTTGTGCATATTAGATACTGAATACCAGTGCCATTAGTGCCTATAAAATAGTTAAGGTAATGTTTGTCAACATGATTGGTCCAAATGATTATGCCAGATACATTACACTGACATTTTAACTTTACGTGAGAAATTTAGACTATTTTTAAGTCATTGCAATATATGCTGTAGGTTTCAACAACAGAAACATTAACAGAATGGTGACAGCCAGATTAAGTTAAGGCTTTTGCGTTACTCCTAACAGATTCTAAATAGGCACCTGGCTTTAAATTTTCACAAAATGCAATTTTATCCTCCAAAGACCTAACTTCATACAAGCACACAAGACAAAATCAAGGTGAAAAGGAAACAGGACATTAAAAAATCAACTTCCTTTATTACTAAAACAGAGCATAAAATATTATTGCATAGAAAACTCAGCACAGTTGCCCCCAACTTTTTCCATCATGTTCACTTTTCTGGAAACTTGTTCCCGGTAAGACACAGCATTTCGAAGAGCAAGTGGCCCCTGTCAATGCAGTTGTTCCCTCGAAGTCGTAGGGAGGGGACACCTGAAAAACAGACGAGATTTTTAAAAACTGTGTTCAAATGATTCAGATGAAGATCTGCTGTATATGAGAACACATCCAATAGACAAACAATTCATAGGACTATGGCATCGGTCCTTGCATTCGCTGGTTTAGGGCTCTGAGGTATTTAAACCTAGAGTTATGTCTACAGATTGTATTTAACACACGACAAACAGTCATTGTGGGCATAAACATATCGCGTTCCACGTTCTAGGATTAACCAGATTTTAAAAAAAAATTAAAAATAAAAAAACTGAATATCATTAGGCCTATCTGTCAACTAACCACCGTATATAATCAGTCACATTTTACTTGAAAGCTTTATTTAAGTTCAGCGTAGTATTACATCAGCAGTTACAATATTTTTAATTTTTTTTTTTTTTTTTGTCCCACTGCACAACGAAGAAACAATACTCACCTCAACTAGGTCGCAACCGACAAGATTCAAACCCCGGCAACCACGGATAATTTCCAGCCCTTGTATGGTCGTTAGGCCTCCGATCTCAGGTGTGCCTGTGTGCATTGAAACAAATATTACACACACACGTCTCTGATGGTTGGCAGGGTTCAGGAATCAACAGAAGGCCCCTTATCCCTGCCTAGACTTTGACAAACTTAGGGTTCAGCTAAGGGTATAGCAGAGTTGTCCAAAAGTAACAAACAATGGTTTCTGTAACTTTTTAAAATTAGGAACAATTATACTTGGAAAACTTGTGAAATTAAGGAATGTAAGTGATAAATCACATTGTACAGGCTACAGGACTGTAAACAACAATGAAGTTTGTTAAAATAACCCATTTTTTTTCTTAACCGACTGAAATGGGAGACAATTTAAAAAAATAATTCTTAAAAAATTGTCTAAAAACTCACCCCTTGCATAAACTGATACAGAAATTCTTATGAAATATTCGCATAAACGAATGGGCGATGTAAAACCAGAATTATAAAATAATAACAACTACAAGAGGATAAATATGTTAAAACACTGAAAAAAAGTAGTTTGTGAATCGATAAGAACAGAAACAAGAAAAATATCAAAGCTTAGAAGGCAGTAGAAGGTAAGACATAGTCACAGTCAACGAACCGTGTGCATTTAGGAAGGGATAGTACAACGGGTGTTACAGGACAGACAAAGAAGAGATAAACATGGTTTTTTTTTTTTTTTTTTTTGTTTTTTTTTTTTTTTTTAACTAACCAGTGCCAGGGCAGAAAGCAGGGTCGATACCGTCGATATCGAAGGAGAGGTACACAGGTTTGTCTCCCAGTTTCTGTCTGATCGTCTCCATCAGAGGAGAGAGGGACTTGTACCAGCAGTCCTCGGCAGAGTAAATGGTAAATCCCTAGGAGAATGAATGAATAGTATAGAAAAATAAATACATAAATAAACAAATAATAACTTCTAAGTTGATGAGGAAACAGGCAGAGATACAAATATGTATGTCTGTATGGGATGATAAATATATATGAGCCTATGAATTTGAGGGGCATACTAGTACCATAATGTCCAAAAGTTTTTTTCTCTCTCTCCTTATGTAGTGAAGATAAATATATAGTAAAAGGACATGAGGTTATTATCGTGTATCGAACCATAATGTTCACATGTTTCGTTACAGATTCTCACTCTCTTCTTTATCTGTCTATATCATCTCCCCTTGTGCATAACAAGAAAAATATGTAGACAATGAATATGAGCTGTGTAGTAACACACTGTTCAAATCTTTCGTTACAGAATTTCAATCTCTCTCTCTCTCTCTCTTCCTACATCGACTTACCTTCTCGATCTGCCCAGTTTTATGAGGACTCGCCTGAGTGGAACCTCGCAAACCGATCTGAAAAGTGGAGTGTGGATCAATCAGCTCCTCAGAGCCCTCCTGAAGGGGGTCCCGTGGGTGATCTTAGCCCCGAGCATGGTGTCGCTGACATCGGCGTGGGCGTCCACGTGAATCAGCCCCACAGGGCCGTATTTGGCCTGAAATCAATCAGGGGTGAGAAGGAATATTCACGACCTGTGTCTGGTATCTACTATAACTATTGTGTCATCCCAAATAAGCTTCGTATCATTAGGCATATATAGATTTCGCCGGGTTTAGATTTGCTATCGTCTGAGCCCAGGCCGCCCAGATCAGGGTTTGCCAAATAACTTGACATCCAAACGCGGTGCAAAGCCTCAAAAGTCGCGGCATTTGCTTCAAAAGTAGCCCAATTATAGCAACTTAGCCATCATTAAATTGGTACTAAAAACTATTAATATGATATTCTATAGAAACAAATTAGGGGGCCGGGGATCGAAATCAACAACTAAGCTTTTGTAGAAGAGTATAATAACGAAAAACTTATGTAATTTTTATTCAAAAATACAGAAAATAAAACCGAATATTTCTTGCAAAATTAAATACTAGTTGAATGGCATTTAACAAAATTAAAATGAGCAAAATAAAAAGAAATAAAGAGATTTGTTGTTCATTCAACATGATCATAAAATGAACTAGATTGTAGTGCTTTAATCATAGTTTCATTTGGCTCAAAATTTGGACATTGGCATTTTTTGTCCTCCTCCCCCTCTTGAGTATGCATGGCACTTCTTATATACAAAATTGCCGTTAGGAGGTCATGTCCCATTCTGTTCCTGAGGTCCGTTTTGATTAAATTGACCTGGCTAAAAACTCTTTCTACATCAGCATTGCTGATAGGAAAACATAATATCTTCAAGACAAATTTGGCCACATTTTTAAATGCCCGTTCTCCGCCTGCATCTTCATACTCCAACACCTTACCCCAGAATTCAACAGGATCTTTATGGACTGTTTCACCCCAGTCCCCAAGATTTACCTGCAGTGTAAAAATATAGAAAGGTGTTTTTATTACAAGTACAGCCTTTTGCACAATCCTTCATTACTTCACCAATATGATCAATAGAATTGATTGATGTATGACAAGCAATGCATAGTGAAAGTTTCAAATCTGTAACTTTTTTTATTGTGATCTGTTTGCTTGATTTGCTGAGAAGATGTACTAGCAAAAAATCTCGTAACGTTACTTTCTCTTGCTTTTATATATGCTTTATGTGTGCCATTAGAATGCTTGATTAAATCTGAATGATGGGCTCTTATAACCGTGTTACAAAACCGACACTTAGCTTTTGTTTCATCTCCAGGAACACTTCTAATCCAATCTTCCAGAAGTTCCTCGCTCTCCCATTTTGGGTTATAATGTTTTTTTTATACACACTCCAGTTACACTTCTTTGGCATTTTGAACTAAGTCAACCCTCTCACTGAGTGGTAAAGATAAAGCTGATGTCTAACTAGTGAAAACAGTGAAGTCTTAAAGTCTTAACTGGCAAACGCCATATAGTCTACTCTATAAGGCGTCAGTCTGTCTGGTATACCAACTTACAATTTTTCATCATTATGGTTTAAACTGTCTGTGAACTATTGAAATTTGAAATTTGAAATAGAATAATCGATCTACATTTCCACTTTGAAATTATTATATAAGAAATTGCATTTGTAAATACCATTTAAACAATTTATTGGCGCCGCGGTTTATTTCTTCCAGAGTAGCCCAATTTCACGGCAAGTAGCGGTACCCTTTTATAACCGCGGCAAGGTGTCAAAATAAAAGCCCAATTGGGGCGGGTGGGTTAAACCGCGGGTTTGGCAACATGCCCAGACTCTCACCACGAATTGAATGCCTCTCTAAACCTCCTAAAATGAGACACGCAATTTGTACCCACAGTAATTCTGATGGGAGTTATTGCATCATATCTTACCTTAATTGCCTGGAGAATCGATACGAGATGGTGTGGTCTCCCCCCACCCATCGTCAGTGGAATACATCCGCCGGAAACAATAAGCTTCATGTATCCGTCCCGAATATCCTTGCAGGCCGCTCTGGCAAACTGAAAAAAAAAATTTAGATATTGCTTTTTGGAAATAGTCGCCATTATTCTAGGCTGTGTTCATACTGTGGTAAACACATGTCATTAACACATGTTGGAAACTCATCTTAGATACCACGAACAGGCAGAAAAGAAATCAGCAACCGTTATTGTGAAAAGGTTGGAAACAAGTAAAAATGTAGCAAGAAAGGGTTAACAAAGAGTAAAAAATGTTAGCCAAGAGAAGGTTGGGAAAACAAGTAAAAAGTTTTAGCAAGAAAGGATTGAAAACAATCAAAAATTGTAAGCAAGGAAAGGATGAAAATGTAAAAATATTTACAAGAAAAATATGAAAACAAGTAAAAATTGTTAGCAAGAAAAGGTTGGAAACAAGTAATAATATTTAGCAAGAAAATGATGAAAACAAGTACAAATTGTTCGCAAGAGAAGGTTGAAAACAAGCAAAACTGTTAACGAGAAAAGGTTGGAAACAAGTAAAAATTATTAGCAAGAAAAGGTTGAAAACAAATTGACAACTGTGAATAGAGAACGAACCTTTTGCAAATGTTGGATCACAGTAGAAAGCCCTTAAAACTACAAATAAGTCTTTGACTTGTATTCAACCTGTTTGTGACGTGTGTAATGACTGGTGTTTGTGATTATGTTGACTACGCCAAGTAACAATCATACAGGACTAGGCTGATAGGTAAAAACAACTAGGGACTAGGCTGACAGTGCCAAGTACAGGACTAGGCTGACAGTAACAAATACAGGAATAACTAAATAACAAGTATAGGACTAAGCTGATAGTAACAAGTATAATATTAGGCTGATCAGTAACAAGTACATGACTAGGCTAACAGTAACAAGTATAGGACTAGGTGACAGAAACGAATTCAGGCTGATAATAACAAGTACAGGATTAAGTTAAGTAACAAGTACAGGACTAGGCTGACTGACAGTAACAACTAGTACAGGACTAGGATGACAAACAAGTAGTACAGGACTAGGCTGATAGTAACACGTAGTACAGGACTAGGCTGACAGTAACAAGTAGTACAGGACTAGGATGACAAACAAGTAGTGCAGGACTAGGCTGACAGTAACAAGTAGTACAGGACTAGGCTGACACTAAAAAGTAGTACAGGACTAAGATGGCAGTAACAAGTAGTACAGGACTAGGCTGACAGTAACAAGTAGTACAGGACTAAGATGACAGTAACAAGTAGTATAGGACTAGGATGACAATAACAAGTAGTACAGGACTAGGCTGACAGTAACAAGTAGTACAGGACTAAGATGACAGTAACAAGTAGTACAGGACTAGGATGACAATAACAAGTAGTACAGGACTAGGCTGACAGTAACACGTGGTACAGGAACTAGGATGACAGTAACAAAGTAGGTTAAATATATATATATATAATATATATATATATATATATATATATATATATATATATAGGCCTAGGCTGACAGTAGTAGTATATACTTGAAAGTGTTGAAACCGACGTCCCCCACATCGGCCACGTTCAGGCAGTCGAAGGGATTGGCGCCCGTCGCCTGGTTGTGGGGCCTCAATAAGACGGACTCGCACCGAATCTGACGGGGACCTAGACGGGTGCCCGATCGTTGGAGGCGCCGATGTCCATAGGAAACCCCTACGAAAACAGGGGCGTCCAAACCTGGATGGAAAGAGGAGAGGAGGTCGTGACGTCACTGGACTATCTTGAAATCTACATCAGTTACCTTTTTGTTATTGTTTTTTTTTTTTTTTCATAATAATACTTTTTCTTTTTAATAATCAAGTTGACCTTGTGCCATGGCGAGTTCTTGCGTTCATTGTTGCAGCCTCCTTCTGTATGATAACTCGGCTGTAAATTGCTCGGAAAACCTCACGTGCTCTCTGGAGAGAAGCTGATTATAAAACAATTGGAGAGAGAGAGAGAGAGAGAAGAAGGGAGGAGAGGAGAGAGAGGGAGGAGAGAGTGACGAGAGAGAGAGAGAGAGAGAGAGGAGGAGGAGAGAGACGAGAGAGAGAGAGAGAGAGAGAGAGAGAGAACTATCTTTATTAAAAATAGAAATATTTAATATTTCTTCCTCAAAATATATATAAAAGAAGTCTTTAATCTTGTTCGGAGAGAGAGTAGAGAGAGAGATGAGAGAGAAGAGAGGAGAGAGAGAGAGAGCGAGAGAGAGAGAGACGAGAGGAGACCGAGAGAGAAGAGAAGGAGGGGAGAGATGAGAGAGGAGAGAATCCTCCTCACCTTCTGATCCTCCTGGAACGGGTAACCTCATAAGAAGGATGCGATTCCTCCCGATCTCACAAGATGATTTCCTCCAGTTGGTTTGTTTAAGGTCCTTGTACCGGACGCCCTTGTCGAGGTGGTGTGCAGACCTCGGCGGAGGGCGTCCGCTCCTATTGCAGGCGTCTTCTGCTGGATGTCCTTCGCTATTGCGCCTATGGGCAAACTCCGGCTCACGCGAAAGAAGCTGGCCGACATCTTGCAAGATCTGGAAAGAAGAAACGGGGTTGTACCATTGTAGTTTCCTCCTACGCTTCTCTATCTGTCTTTGTTGTTTGTGTTTACTTTTCTTCTTCCGTGAGCTTGGGCTAGGAAAGAGAGCTTGGTTTACCGTTGTACTACTGGTATTTGCTTCAAGAAGTTCAATCTCTTAAGGGCAAAGACCAGATAAGGGAAATAAATTATCTACAATATAGGCCCTACACTTTCGTCGATTATTCTTAAACTTACTTCCAAGACGAAAAGTGTTCAGTCATGCCTTCAAGAAGCAGATTTCGCTACGTGATGAAGCACAGTAGTACAAGTGTGCAATTTGCGCATAATGGATGGAGGAGAGAGAGAGAGAGAGACGGAGGAAGACTGACTGAGGACGAGAATGAGAGAGAGAGAGGCTAGTCTCCTCTTCATAATGGCTTAATCTAAATCTTGTTTGTTTCCTTAAATCTTCCCTTACGCGACCAATGTTATTGTGCAATATTTTGTTTGGCACAGTATTACTGAAAGTGTAGGGATGGTATTGAAGAATGACACGATATATTGACGACATAAAAAAAAGCTATATTTTATTGCACAAGGCAAATATATATTTAGTGCAACATCTTCAGAGTCAACGTACTCCCTGCCCTCATAAAGTCGATATCTCTGGCAAGAAGGATGGTCGAAGACAATTCCTACAGGAAATCATACAACCGTACACAGGGATTTAGTACCTGTAGGTACCGTGGCAGGTTAAAAGTAAAGAATAAAGGGATAGACGAAAGAAAGACGGAGCATATGAAGTCTTGTTGAAAAAGAGTATAATGTAAAATACGAGGCTACGAGATATACTGAGCAATGTAAGGGGAGGCACATATTGTACCATATTATTGAGTCCGTTAACACTGTGTCCATAATATCAATCGTGTAGGGGCCGCTTAGCGCTATCATGAAGCACGATTATATTATTAAATGAAAGTCAGTGAGAGAGAGAGAGGCTAGACTCTTCTTAATGGCTTAATCTAAATCTTGGCTGTTTCCTTCCATTTTAAAGAGAGAGGGAGAGAGAGAGAGAGACTCTTCCTATTAGCTTAATCTAAATCTTGCTTGTCTCCTGAACTCCGTTTTAAAGAGAAGAGAGAGAGAGAGAGAAAACGAGTTTTCAGACAATCAGTGAGATAACGCACCTCGGCTACTAAAAGTGATAATCAGTCCCAAGGTTGAAATTTATCATCTCTTTTACGAGTGGTGAAGCCTTAATTATCACCAAAGACCGCCTGCACCTAACGTTCCGTGGAACACTGTAGGAGTTCATAGGCCTTCTTTGGCCCATAACATCCGATTTGCTTGATTCTTTGAAACTTTTATCCGATCCAAACGGCGGTTTCTTTCTAACGAGCCGTCCTACTTGTTACGGTGTTCACTTGTTATTAATGAATACTACACCATTCGGACGCTTCCCACGAGATTAGTTCATTGTTGGAAAATAAAAATGGAGTCTGCATGTGCGCAAATTTCGGTGTAGACGACAAGAACATAAACCTCTCCGTTAACCGGGAACTATATCTAGCCTGATCTTATATGAAGGACACCATTGTGTATTACTCCTGATTACCGGGAGGAGTATAAGACAATTGACAGAATTTAATTTTCGCGATACGTTGATTGCGAATGTCATCAGTGCGGGAATTTAGTCCTCGGGTTCTAATGAGCTTACGTTGTAGATTGTAGAATTTGATACATATCCATCTGTATCAAATCTACCGCTCAAATGCATCATATATATGGACATGTGATATAAGGAAATATACGTGTATATAATAGTCCTATCATTCATAAAACCTTTGGATAGGCTACGATGTCCACAGACTACACACAATGTCATACGATATGCGAATAAAGTTTTTGAAAAATCACTTACTGGATAAGTACGAAGGAGGTTATCTACACAGACTTCGGTGACGCCTAGAGACGTACTGCAACGAACAGGTTGAAGTCACCCGTTCCGCTGAGTCGCTTACCCAGTTGCCAAGCCAATATATCGTAATCTTGTGTAGACGTAGCCACTTGTTTGGCGCTAAGTTTGGTGGGTCGAAACAAGCGAGAAAAATAGAGAAAACTGTGCCTTCTTTAACTCATGTTCTGTGTCAACACTTCCGTGATATGAACGAATAAGTGGTAAATATGTGCTGTATATCTTTTTATTCATTATACATACATAAACACACACACACACACACACACACACACACACACATATATATATTATATATAGTATAATATTATCTATATAATAGTATATTATATATGTGTGTGTGTGGTGTGTGAATATGGATTTTTGTATTCCTGACCGTAGTACCCTCTCATAAATTTCCCTTTCAAAGTATCAGATTTTGGGAAGAAAAGTTGCAGTGGGTTTGACATTTCCTTATTACTATCATTATTATATTGCAGAAGATAGTTGCGTCATCACTACTGATTTCAATCCTTAAATTTACGAAAATACATCTAGGCTCACATTGGCAACGCTGAGAGTCGATCAACGTCCGGCTGCTTCCTGTATGGCAACGCTGATTTTTAAATGTTGCCCCACAGTTGCCTGGATTATTATGGCGGGAGATTTGTTTATACTCAGTCAGTCTATGGTGGGCTGTAATGTCAGCCACGGTGGATACGAGAGTGCATTGTGCTTTTAAGGAGGAAAAAGAGAGACAATGCCCAAATAAATTGGGTGGACTCTGAACTAGTTGAACCACAACCAGGTGCTAATAGTTTCTTACAACATTCTTACACCATGAAAACACATTGATAAATAATATACGCATCATAAAATAACACTAATATCCTTTTCATTAATTAGACAATCCAATATATATTGCAAGTTCTAATTTTTATCTCATTTACAAAATATGTTATTGGATCCGGTATGTTTTCATCTCTTTAAAATTATGAGAAAGAGAGATAGAGAGCAGTACTGAGGAATTTACTTAGTAAAATCATATAATTTTATGTCAATCACAGTTCAAACTTTGTTTTAAACATGATAAAGTACCAGTATATCAGCTCAGTGGTCTGGTTAAACTATTTTTACAATAATAATCATCATCATCATCCCTGCGTACGATACGCAACGCTGCCAAAGCACAAGAGCCTATCACAGGGCGTCTTTGCTATCAATAGCCACAAATGTGGCGCATGCATCAAGACCACCGAGATAGAAGGCCTGTTCGATGTTTTGTGACGTAAGCAAGGGTGGTCCGAGCTGCTAGCACTGACAACGCTGCCAGACTAAAGAAATATAAACAAACCCTCGCCAAAATCTATCATTTTTGGTCTGCCAATTATTAATTTACTTACTTTCTCGTCTACATTAATTAGAGTACACCAAATAATACTTACTCGAAACACAAGTTATAAGATTAATATAATATGCTGAAGCAAAACAATTTGTTTAGTTACAATACAGCCTACCAAAGAATAAACAGCAGTGCATAGGTTTACATCACAAAAAAACATGGTTTTTTCTACTATATGTGAATGAAATAATTCTCTTACATACAGTCATTATTTGGTATTTAAATTTTCTAACATTCTCTTTGGCTACAATAGTTATTTTCTTGAACAACAATTACTCAATGAAACGTTAGTAGACACCCATATTGTTATTTCTCTATGTTTTTCTGTAATATAACCTTCATTTCTTATTGGACAGCTTATCTATTATTTACCCTTTGACATTTAAACGTTTAAATTCATGATTGTCGACCAAATGTAGAATTTTGACATTTGCATCCTGAATAAAAAGGGAGTGATTTTTCCAACAGTTAGTAAAGCTTGAACGATATATTCGTTGGATATTTGTAAAACTAAATGAACATTTTGTTTCTCAAAGGTGTAGGGAGATAATGCTTTTAATGATAGTTTATATGAATGTTCATTGAGTAAACATCTATATCATGAAGTTTTTCAAAGAGCTGAATGGTGCACAATGAATTTCGTTTTCCAAATTATTGACATCAAAGAACTGAGGTAACATCATTGTTCTATTTATAATCTTCTGGCCAAGCCAATTATTACTGATATATTTTAACAATTTTACTGAAACATACACGAAAAGGGGTATTTGTTACTCTGAAATGGGTGAGGATACACTTTAGACAGCTGTGGAATGCTGGGAAAATAGGACATTGCTTTC
Organism: Macrobrachium nipponense; assembly: GCF_015104395.2. NCBI lineage: Eukaryota > Metazoa > Arthropoda > Malacostraca > Decapoda > Palaemonidae > Macrobrachium > Macrobrachium nipponense. Next base: position 4,952,490 of record NC_061088.1, on the reverse strand, counting down.
CCAATAATAGCATTATGATGTCACAATGCAAAACACTGTAAAAATTATTTTTTCTAAGCCTAAAATTACCTTCTTCAGTGTGCTGTGCAGAACATCAGCTTTTATGCTTTAATTGGGAATTTGTGCAACTTAACTTTGCCTGTTCAACATAAAGTAAAATGCACCTGTTGCAGCTTCACTATAGCCAAAGGCTGAAACAACAATATTTTTGCCTTTATAATGAAAATGTGGTATTAAGTACGTGAGTTTCATCGACCATCAGTATCACTATTTTGTCATTGGGTAGTAATGATTTACATTTACTCTCAATGTACATAAGAAAATTTAAGTCCTTTTGTTATGATGCTGGGCAGACCTGTTTGAAAAAACACTCTCCTGATGGTACAGTAACTTTGAGGGGAACAACTATAGGTATAACAAAAACACAATATTACCAGTTCTGATGAATAATCAAATTCATTCAGTCTAACTAGAGCTAAAATTACTGCCAAAAATGAAATAACTAGTTTTATAAACTAGTTTTATAGCAGCAATGCAATATACATTGCAGTGTTTGAAATACATTCAGCAGTATTGGCTCTCTAGAGTTATTGAATATCTTCTTAATGATATTTGTATCATGAACCTCTGTAGGAATATTGAAATCTCGTAAGTGACGTACTTCATTGACATGAAAAATGCATGTACTCTACAGTTAGGCTTAACTGTATAGGTAGGGCATTGTGGCATAAGTATGGTATTTCATTAATCTGTACTAAGTTTTATCTGTGGAAGAAGAAAGATGGTCTTTTATTAATATTTTTGCATGTATATATGAGCACTGAAACCTAGTAATGCAATGAGGATAGGTTAGGTTAGTGAAATTTCTAATGTAGGTTCCTGTTTTAAACCTGTAACCCTTAGAATGCTATGACAGTCTACTTTTTTTCACCCTAACCCATCTAGGCCCAAAAGGTTTATCCCATGCCTTTGACTATTGTCAATGGAAACTTACCTATTTCCCCACCACTAGCTAGGCTACACTGGGAGTTCTTTAACTTAGGCTAGCCTATACCTATTCGACTCTGTTAAGCATTGGTCGACATGAATTCCTACTAAACTTCAATGTAGGCTAAACCAGTCTTTCTTTATATTGCAGTCGAAAGTCATCCATAGAAAAGTCAAATAGGTAGGACTTGTTGCAGTGAACTTATTGCCAAGTTTATCTGCTTACCACAGAAAGTTCGTCCAAAAAAGAACACTAGATGTACCAATGGCTCGCTTCCTCATGATGCCACAAAAGTTTTATGTTCCAGTTCATAAATAAAACAATGGAACCACGAAAACACCTCGTGGATCGTGTCCAAGTGATGTAAGGGACGGAAGGTCGAGAGTCGAGAGTAAGTCGACAGTCACTCCCGTTGGAGAGTCGCACCACCAGGGTCGACGTCATCACGTCATGACGTCACATCGAACAGGCCTTCTATTTTGGTGGTCTTGCATGCATGCAGCCGCACAACTCCACCGGTGAATTATTATTATACTCTGTTTTTTTTCATCTGTCCATCCGCCTGTGGTTTTTTGTATGGTAACACTGCGTCCCGGGCTTGAACTAGTTACGCTGTGTAAGTTTTAGGTAAATAAAAGGATATCTGGTCGTACATTTGCAACTGAAAAGTGTTTTAATAATTTACTGTATGCGAATTACACCGTTAATATTCGAAATAGGATATTGTTATTATTGTTGAATGTAAGCTGCTTTTCGGGGGGGTGGCGAATGGAACAGCCAGACGCAAATTCCATCAAACAGATGCTAAACCAATTTACGTCATATCGTATCTGGCTGAAACGCACTTTATAAAAATTAACAGTACATACTGATATACTTACGTTTAATGAAGTAATACGTTGACATCTTGCCGTAGTGAACAGCAAGAGAAGCAATTTTTCCCGCCACTGCGTCTGGCCTGTTTTCATCGCCACCCCGAAAAGGGAGCTTATTCAATTCAACAATAAAATAACAATAACCTATTTCGAATATTAACGGTGTAATTCGCATACAGTAAATTATTAAAACACTTTTCAGTTGCAAATGTACACCCAGATATCCTTTTATTTACCTTAAACTTACACGTAGTGTAACTATTTAAAGCCCGGGACGCAGTGTTACCATACAAAAACACCACAGGCAGATGGACAGATGAAAAAAAACAGAGTATAGGTTGTGACAACAATGCAGCCGAGGATTCAGGTTAATCGTCAAAAGAGCAAAAGAGACGCAGCGGTTTGTTGAGCTCGTGCTAATATTTCAAGGTCGTCATCTGACAGGAAGTTTTTTTTTCTTTTAGAGAGAGAAGTATATCTTGCAGTTGCCAGGTGTTGCTTTTTAAGTTGTTGCTGCTTAATTTGTTTTCTTTCTCTGAGGTGCTGATCAGTCTGTTGACAATTTCTCTCTCTCTCTCTCTCTCTCTCTCTCTCTCTCTCTCTCTCTCTCTCTCTCAGGGACTGATGAAGCTGTTGCTACCTATAATTTTGCTCTCTCTCTCTCTCTCTCTCTCTCTCTCTCTTTCTGAGGTCGTTTTAATCTGTTGCCGCTTATTCTCTCTCTCTCTCTCTCTCTCTCTCTCTCTCTCGCTCTCTCTGAGGGGCTGATAAAGTTGTTGCTACCTATTTTGGACTCTCTCTCTCTCTCTCTCTCTCTTTCTCTCTCTCTCTCTCTTAGGCAGTGTTTTAATCTGTTGCCGCTTTTCTTATTTTTCTCTCTCTCTCTCTCTCTCTCTCTCTCTCTCTCTCTCTCTCAGGAATTGTTCTCATCTCTTGCAGACTGTTCGCTCTCTCTCTCTCTCTCCTCTCTCTCTCTCTCTCTCTCTCTCTTCGTAA
>NC_061088.1:4920089-4949131 GCF_015104395.2 Macrobrachium nipponense | reverse complement strand
CTCTCTTCGTAACTTCTGTCTCATAATAATTATTGGTCTAAGCTCTGAATATGTTACCCTCTGTAATAAAACGGTTATTCCAGTTTCTGTTCTGTATATATATATATATATAGATATATATATATATATATATATATATATATATATGTATATATGTATATATATAATATATATTTACTTTTTTTGTGATATTCATGTCAGAATGGGACGTGGGAGAAATAGCTTGTTTTTGGCTATTGAATCGCAAACTGAATCCGCCAACAACGCCAAAGACGGCCTTCGGCTACCCCTAGTTTTACGTGATGGACCAGCAGGGTTTTTAACCTTTATCCCCCCCCCCCCCACACACACACACACACACACCCGCCCCCGTACCCTTTCTCTTTCAATTCAGTGCTGTCGAGATATTAGTGGAAAATTGCAACCACTCGAAACTATTTCGCATTCTTGGTCGCTTTTTCTGATTCCATTGCAACACTTTGTATAACGTGGATAACAAAAGCAACTCGGAAAAACATTCCATTCTGTATATTTTGCAAGTGCTGTGCGGAAGGGAAGTAAGTATATAACTCTCCTGACATAACCAATGATATTGTAAACATGAAGAATTCCCTAAAAAAAATAGACAATTTTTTTTATAATTATTTATCTCTGGCTATGCAGTCAAATTTCAAGGTTATGGTAATAAGCTGCAAAAACAAAATACGCTATTATTACATCAGCTGTAAATCAATGAAATGGCTGACACTTTTTTTTTTTTTTTTTTTATCAACTATCCTAGTTGTCCGAGGAGCAGTTTTAGCTAAAGGACACTGAAGGTCGGCATCTAACATTCATTGGAGTGCCATGGGGAGCGCGTACCCACTGACAGACCCTTGGCGTACCCCCTGGGGTACGCACCCCCCAGATTGAAAAACCCTTTGGTTTATTTGTAACATTGTACCCATCTTTAAGAGAACGCGAAGAAATTTTGTTGTTATTGTTATAGAATGTCTTATGCTTTTATTAATTCTATATCGCTGTTACGTACCGTATATGTTGGTTGTTAGGAGTCAAACATTTCTACGTCTATATTCTGACTGTGTCAGAAACTTGGCTGACAGGAGTAGTCCCGGTCGAAGGAATATTTGGTTGGAATGTTTGTGGTGGTGTAGGTTTGTTGCTGTAGTGTAAGATATTTTCTATGTATCATATAGCATAGAAAGATTCGGAAGAAAAATCGCCCCTTCGAGAAAGGAAGGTTATAAAGGTTGGGAAAAGAGAAGCAGGCAGAGGCTTCCGCAGCTCGACAGTGGGGAGAATGGAATGCTTACCGAATTTGTGAGAAGAGGTTTACTGACGGGTGTTACAGCGCTGTCTGAAAGAAGGGTAGAAAGTGGCCGAAACCAGTTGAGTTGGTGCCGTCAGTGAACCTCATGCGGTGCACTGTAGGCATTGCTTAGGATTCTTTGCAGCGTCCCTTCGGCCTGTAGCTGCAACCCTTCTTCTCCTTTCCTTTTACTGTACTTTCTTCCATCTTACTTTCCTTTACCTTCTCCTGACAGCTGATTCATAATGCAACTGCTTTGAGGTTTTCCTCCTGTTACGCCTTTCAAACCTTTTACTGTCAATTTCCAGTTCATCGCTGAATGACCTCATAGGTCCCAGCGCTTGGCTTAATTTCTATAATCAAACCGAAACCATTTGAATATATATTATAATGAATTTATTTTAGGTGGGATGAAGCTGCTAGCCCCACCTCTCAACAATACTGGAATTATACTGTTCATTGTAAAACGTTCCGACAGGTTTGATTCGTCTATGACGTCTGTTCATTCAACTGCCGAGTTTCCAGAATTTCCAGTTTCCAGAGTTTTCAGAATTTCCAGGATATCAGAAATTTCAGTGTTTCCAGAATTTTCAGAGTTTCCTGAATTTCCAGTTTTCAGAATTTCCAGGATTTCAGAATTTCTAGAATTTTCAGTTTCCAGAATTTTCAGAGTTTCCAGAATTTCCAGAATTTTCAGTGTATCCAGAATTTCCAGAGTTTCCAGAATTTCCAGTTTCCAAAGTTTCCCGAATTTCCAGGATTCCAGAATTTTCAGTGTTTCCAGAATTTTCAGAGTTTCCAAATTCCATAATTTCCAGTTTCCAGGATTTCCAGAATTTTCAGTTTCCAGAATTTCCAGATTTTTCAGTTTCCAGAATTTCCAGAGGTTCCAGAATTTCCAGACACGTCCAGTACGAGTTTGTCCAACTAAAAAGACGCCTCGCTAAAGGCGTTGGAAGTTCGCCGATCATGTCTTGAGAAAATGGAGAAAATCGTCTTGATTTCAAAGTCTTTTTCTTCCAGGGGATCTCTTTCAGTAAGTTCGGCGATTCCGAGGACGCCACTGTCGTGGTGGGGGGGGGGGGGGGCGTCAACTTCGGCGCCCACTGCGACAATTTAGTGGGGGAGCTTTCGGGGGTTGCTGGTTAACTTCCAGGGCAGTCGAGTAATTTCGGTTCTTCTCCAGGATCGTTTGATGGGGAACTCCTACCCCGTTTTGTTCATTTATTTATTTATTTATTTATTTTTACAAATTTCTGGCATTTCTTATTACTCCTAATCCGTTTTTTGTCTTTTACAAGTTTTTTTTTTTGTCTTTTACAAATTTATGGCATTTCTTATTATCCATACCCGTTTTGTCTTTACAAGTTTTTTTATTATTTTTTTTTTTTGTCTTACAATTTTCTGGCATTTCTTATTACTCCTACCACGTTCTTTGTCTTTTACAAGTCAGTTTTTTATAAGCAAGTGAAAGGTGATTCTACGTATAAAGCTCCCCGGTGTGGTTGGGGATGGGGTGGGGGGAGGGCGAGACCCTCCGTGTTTATTACCAGCCATTTGGGGACGAACGTTAAAACAAGCAAAAGGCGGCAACTTTAAAAAATAATCTCACCTGTACTGCATTACAAACACCCTCTTCTAGTAAATATTGTTCAGTCACAAATTTGGATTGATATATACTATATCTCTATATGGAGCTCTTCTGAAGAATTACTCGATAAAGGGTTGTAAATGCAGCAAAACACTTCGCCTTAGTTATAGCAGTCTACAAAACGAAAAACTGGTTCCAGTTTGTTTTTACGAATCCACTTATTTTGGGACCACCGTTGAGGACGACACCCACCAGTCTTCTTCCTGTTGACCTTCAATCCGAGGTCGTGTCTTCGCTTACCTGTCGGCTGCGTGGTCTGCGATATCTAGGGGCTATATATAACTTCTTGCTTGCTTTGAAGCCAAAAGCCAAGCACTGGGACCTATAAGGTCATTCAGCGCTGAAACGGAAATTGACAGTAAAAGGTTTGAAAGGTGCAACAGGAGGAAAACCTCAAAGCAGTTGCACTGGGAAACACTTGCTAGGAGAGGGTGGAAGGTCAGATGGAAGAGAGAGAATATAAACGGAGGTACAGTCAAAGAAAGGAAAGGGGTTGCAGCTAGGGGCCCAAGGGACGCTGCATAGAACCTAAAGTGTTCGGTGTACTGACTGCACTAACCCGCTACGGGGTCTCTGTCTCTGTCTCTGTCTCTTTTCGAATGAGTTTCTAACTTTTTAGGACAGCATTTGCAGCAATGAGAGTATCCATTTTAGCAGAAAACCGACCTCTCACCGACCAGCAGTTTATGGTAGTCTTTCTGGTTGAATCTTCTTAGCACACAAAGATGAAGCCGGAGCTGATTAGCAATGGGTCCGGCATACAATTAGAGCAGCTGTATAATTCTTGTCTCCCAAATGCACTCAACAGTTAATATTAGTTTCTAGTACTGCGTAATTTCTGAGCATATATAATTTGCTTTAGCACCCTCCACTTTTCTTTTCCTGACCGCCAGCAGGCGCTGGAGAGAGAGAGAGAGAGAGAGAAGGCCCTTTACTCTCTTCACCTCGATCCATTCACCACTACCACTTCGCTGTCCAACTTCTTCAGCTTCATCTGGACACTTCCTTGACTCCCGTTCATGTTAGCCACAGGGAGATCTGAGCACTCAAGAGAGAGCTCTCCATCAGTTCAGTCTATTCTCTAAAGCTGTTACTGTTATCTGCTCTTTATCAGTGTCACTCATTAAGTTGTGAGGTAAAGGAATAAAAAGATAAGAGACTGACATTAACGTACAGTGTCACCTTTTGAAAACAGAGACCTGGGATAAAGGGGACTATTGGAAAGCTAGTTTGGTCATATATGAATTTGGCTAGAATAAAAGTTACATTATAAAATTCTTATTGATAAAGAAGAGATTTTCTCGACTTCGCTAACGAAAATGCAACACATCGTATTCCTTTAACATTAGCAATTGCACACTAATTCCAGCGGACTCATGAAACGTGAGAGCTGAATGACCATAAAAATAAAGTATTAATCTAAAAAAAAACGCATAATCACATGAGTCAATAAAACGATAAAGTAAATCAACAGTAGTAAGCCTGTTTGATTTTGTTATTTAAAATATATACAGTAGAAAGCTTTCGATGATTAATCGCTAGAAGTTTGCTTTCTTCTTCTTCCCCGTCATCCTTGGGTGAAAATCTACAGGCTACGTTCAAGGAGTCTGGAAGACGGAACAAAAACGCTTTCATCGCTGACTCTTGGTCCCTGGTAGAACGCACAGCATCTCGAAGAGAAGATGGGCTCCCGTTGCCGCCGTGATGCCTTCGAAGTCGTATGGTGGTGAGACCTTGATCGAGAAGGAAAAAAACGTCAGCAAAAGCAGGTCGTATTCTTCTTACACACGAATGAGCCATTTCTCAAAATCCGTAGGAAATTTCAAGGGAACAGAAAGGGAAGGAATGAAGAAGGTAAGACAAAAAAGCGACTTGATTAGCCTAGATCGATGGTTCTCGCCCTATCTTTGGCATACGTCCCTCCTAACCTAACCTGCTACGGCTTACTAGTGACGCTGAAATGCTATCAGACAAATGACACCTCTGAAATAAACAAACTATTGATTGGCTTGATTTACCTTCTGGAGATAGAGAGAGAGAGAGAGAGAGTCCATCCTAATCTAACCTGCTATCAGACTAATGACACCTCTGAAATAAACAATCTATTGATTTGCTTGATTTACTTTCTGGAGAGAGAGAGAGAGAGAGAGAGGTTGGAAACCTCCATGGCCCACCTAAAATGTCCCATCGTCCATTAGTCGGTTATGACCAAATATGAACGCCTATAATTCTATTTTTACTATGAGATACTGCCAGTGGCACTGTTTTTCCTGGGCCATAACTCACCTCCACTAAATCACAGCCAACTAAGTTGATGCCTCTGCAGCCTCTGACAATCTCAAGCGCTTGGATTGGGGTCAGCCCTCCCATCTCGGGTGTACCTGAAGATAAACCCACATTAACTACATCATTTTATTATCCATAGTGAAAACGGAGTGTACGCAAATTGGTATACGCTTCTATATAGCATATTCACAAATATAACATGTGCAACCTACATAAAAGAGGAGTTATAGATACAAAGCCTCATAGTGATGGCTGGCAGTTAAGCAGGGGGACGAGAAAAACTATTCGATCTTTCTGAGACAACACATTAGTCACTCATCGCAAACAGTAATATTTCGACGAAGCTACTCATTCAGTCACTGCCTGATGTTGGTACATTTTCAGTAACCTAAGAACTGTCACACTTTCGCCTTACCTGTGCCGGGACAGAAGCCAGGGTCTATAGAATCTATGTCGAAGGAAAGGTAGACCGGTCCATCACCCATCTGCTGTCTGACTTCTTCCATAAGAGGGGCCAGACTCTTGTGCCAGCATTGGTATGCGTCCACGACCCGGAAGCCCTAAGGTAATCAAGTTAATAACTACAGGTACTACTACAACGGATCCGTCGAGTGTAACTACCCAAAGCATGCGTGCAAGTGAAACTTTCTACAACATGCCTCTACGCCTAGGGCCCTCTCAACCTTACACCAACAAATCAGAGGCTTGGTGTTTTGTAAGATGCCTGACAGGAATTGATGTTCAGGAAGGACTGGTTCAGCTTATATGTTCCTTCGACTCTAATTTGTGAACTGTATCATTGCAAAATAAATGAGGGGGAAGAAAAAGCCAAGGAATGTAGTCTCTGAAGGAAGAGGGTCAGTGGGGGTTTTTCTCTGGTGTTGAGAAAGTTCAGTGCAAGGAGAAGAACCATGTTCGACTGGACAACATGTGTTATACCATGAGCACTAAGCTCCGAGGAACCACTTACTTTCCCAACTATGCATGTATAACTTCATCAATGGTGACCTCTTTCAATTTAGATGCAGATTAACTTGTAGCCCTGAGTCTCTATGCTTTTCCTCTACAGGCAATATTTGACAATCTCTTTCAATTCTGTTTCTTAGGAAGCCCTGCCATCTTTTGGTTGAGCCTCCCCATTCTTCCTTATACTTTAATAATATGAGCCTGGCTAAAACATTTGCTGGCTAGCCCAGTGACTTTGCCCTTAAAAAGAGGGACTCATTTTTTCTAATCCTATTAAAGTAAGACAACTCTCCTCACCAAACTTCTTCCGATGTCACAGTCGTCCGGACTGTACCCAGTTCCTCTTAGGCCAATCTGGATGACACGAGGGCAGTCAAGGAGCCCTTCATCGTATGCTCTTTTAAACGGGGTGCCATGGCCGATGGGACTACCCAGGACCTCATCCTGAAGGTCTGGGTGAGCGTCCACGTGGATGAGCCCAACTGGACCATATTTTTCCTTTTGGGATTAAGAAGAGGAGTGAGGAGCAGTTCAGATGATGTCTGTGTAGAGTACCTGTAGAACCTACTGGCTGCATTCAGCAAAAATGTGGTCAAACATGCTTTTTATGTTCCAGATGGCAATATTAATGAGACTGTAGGAATATCTAGACGGTATAAGCAGGTATTCTATATTACATAAAAGAGGACCACACTCGATCATAAACTTGGAAACATCAATAATCAGGTCTTTATCTTAAGCTAATTGTAATTACCGCTATGGCCTGCAGGATTGGGTAAGATATGGTATGGTCACCTCCCATGGATAGTGGTATACAGCCATTCTTGATGATCTCCCTGTACTGATCACGTATTTTCTTGCATGCTTCTGGCAGACTGGAAAGGGAAAAACTTACTAGACAAAGGCACATGTTATCTGTGGCAGTTCTATTAGGCTAATGGGTAAATTTAACTACTTTAGCCCAACATCTTTAAACAGAGGCTTGTCTTTTTCATAATAATTTTGTTGAGTTAATGGTCATGTTTAAGGAAGTCAAGCTAACTCAATTTGAGTAAATGCATATAAAGTTCGCTGTAATTTTGTTATGAGGAAAGGTGGCTCTTTTTTTTAATAATTTTCCGAAAGATCCCATAGTTTCTAATCTCGATTGTCTTTGGAAAACCTACAACAAAGAATGCTGGAGTGTCCACCTAAAGATCTAGCAAATGTACCATGTTTATGGTTGAAGATCCCTGGCTAAATCTAACATAGTTTACTGACCTATTCTGTTGTATGATGATTGTCATTCAAATTATCCTTGACATTCTTGAATGACAAATGAATGAAACTCTGTGCACACATGGTATTTTCTCTACACTTCCATGATGGCTTTAAAGAACCATTAAAGACTATGACTGAATTTTATTCTTTAATAAAGAAGGAGAGTGAGTTGTCAGCTAGTGTCAACAGTCATATCAAACGTATCACAACCATCGACACTTACTCGAAGAGATTCACCCAGACGTCGCCCACATCTGCCACATTGAGGCTGAGGAAGGGATTCACTCCGGTACCCTGGTTACTGGGCCTCAAGGGAGACTCGCAGCGTATCTGGCGAGGTCCGAAGCGGGCTCCGCTTTTGTTCGATGTCCCTGTGTCCAGCGGGACGCCAACGAAGCAAGCGTCTAGACCTAGGAATGAATATATTGGGTAAGCTTAGATTTTAAGGTGTTGTACTGTAGTGACTGAAACGAGGAGCCAACAAAGCAAGCGTCTAGACCTAGGGATGACTGTATTGGGTAATGTTTAGATTAAGGTGTTTTACTGTAATGACTGAAACGAGGAACGTCACTCTGAGAGAAGCTTTTAAGTGTGATTGTCACTACTTTGGAAGATGGATCTTCCTGAGTTACAACTTTGAGCAATGGTGCTCGATGGCGCCTTTGGATCATGAAAATTAGGGTATAACTGGTTTAACCCTTTAACCTTGAGAGTTTCCTCATCAAATATTTGATGTGATTGTCATTGCAATCCCCTTGATGAGGTGCTCGACTTTGTGAGCGCCTTCATGTTGCTAAGAGTGATTTCATGACCCATTTTAGTGTGGAGCATCCAAATTTCTTTCTTTGCTAGAAATGAACAGTAACCTGATGGATTGTAGACTCTCATACAAACACAAAGTTGAAATCTTATGATGTGTAAAGAGCTGATATTCTGGGTTTGGAACACCTGATCTGAAAGGGTCCAGGTCTAGATTTATTGCATAGACCAATAAATGAAGCCAGCCTGATGCACTGAATGACAGCTGATGTAATGTCCTTAAAAAAAGAAAAAAAAAGACCCTTGACGATGCTGATAATGAAGATGTTGAAGTGTCCTATCAGCAACTGATTAGATTGTGGGATTCCTCCTCTAACTTAAATATCCCACCTGTCATACAGCCTTAGAGCAAAAGTCAGCGGGGGGTGGGGGGTGGGGAAGGGCCCTCAAAAATGAGACTCTCGCGAATTCCATCATAAATTTTCATAAAACAATGTTGATACTTATGTCTTTGGTTCCTAGCTATTAAATAAGGACTGTCACTTTTTTTAATGGACTGTGATGTCACTAGAAGAGGAATATAAAATTCAGGCCAGAGGCCAGGCGCTAGGACCAGCGAGGTCATTAAGCATTGAAAATAATGTTGAGATGATCATCTGGAGAGGGTGGAAAGTGAGACGAAATAAAGAGAATATGAAAGGAGGCACAGTAAACAGGAATGAAAGGGGGCTTCAGCAGCTAAGGGCCGAAGGGACGCTGCAAAGCAATTTTAAAAGTGACGTCCATACAGCGCACTGTGTGCGGTACGCTGACGGCAAAACCTCCTTAGAGATACATTGTGATGAATCAGAAACGTTGGTATAAACACCCAGTGATCAAGCATAGATATTATACTCCTTGAACCCTCTCACCCAGTGTTTCCACTTTCAAGGAATTTTAGGGTCATCAAGGTGAACTTCAAGGAATTTTAAATTTCAAGGAATTTTCAGGGAATTTTAAATTTCAGGGAATTTTCAAGGAATTTTAATGTATTTTCCAGGATTGGTCAAGGACATTTTTTATTTTTCAGAAATTTTCATGAAGATGATCTTAAAAACTTCATTTTATTGAAATGAAATATAGATAATGCATTCTAAACAAGTATAGCCTATATTGGCTAAATTACATTATCATCAGAGAACGTTATATGCTCTCTCTTTTTCAAACAGCTTGGCATCAAATCATTATTGCACAATTATGCCTCCATCTTCCACTTCCCGTTTCGTTACTTTTCCACCTGAATGATACCTGTTCCATTCCTGTACACACACGCAACGCACCATCTCTTGAAGTTTCATAACTAAGGTTGCAATACTCAGTGTCTCAAACTCTCAGTTAGTCTTTGCCTCTTTCCGAAGGTAGACGGTCATTACTGAGACGGTTATTACTTGGAGGTGAATTCTTAAGCCCATTTTAAGGGATTCATGAACACAATGAAATGGCCATGCTTACTAACAACAAAATTAAAATCTTTTGGCTGTTGATCCATATGATCAACTACATAATCAACTTTATTGTAGATAAGAATTGCCATGATCTAAGTGAAAATGACATTGCCTGATTATGGGATGGAGGATCTACTTTTTTTCTACGATCTTTTTTTCAGATGGCAACAAAAGTGGCCAGTAGTAGTGAGAATGATTATGGTATAGTTATAGACAAAGAAAAGCAAGGAAAAGTGAAGCCGTTAAGTTTGCCAGTAATGAGTATGGTTAAACTGCTAAAATCTGAGAAATATTCTGTAGTACACTATTCAAGAATCTATTATGTTTGTATCATGAATCAGAAAGTCTTACTTTAAATATCTCATTTCTTAATCTAAAGTCTTTTCCTAATATATATTATTTTCTTATTTACAAATATTTTGAGTAATTTAAGTTATATTCCTGAGTGTAAGTGACAGAAATCTGTATAGGTTGTTTCATATTGCCACACTCCCCCCACCCCCCACCCCCCCCAAAAAAAAATATTATAGTATTAGTAGTTACATGTGAGAGAAAGGGCAGCTGCATGATTTTTTTCTTTCTTTTTCATGTTTCTGAATTTTAACTGGATACCCATGTATTTTGTTTCTGAGAGTATACGTAATAAGATGTATATTTTTTGTTATTTATTGATCCCCAGTTGTTCTGTGAAATTTACTGTAAGTGCTTGAAATAAGTTAGTGTATACTATTTTTTTCTGTATGTGAATGTCAAGGAAGAAATCAAGGACAATGAAATGGCTGTCGAGAAAAATCAAGGAATTTTGGCAGCCCCTGCGAGGAATTTTCATTTCAGCTGGTGGGGAAACACTGCTCTCACTCACCTTCAGTTCCTTCTTGGATGGGGAGACGCATGAAAGACGCTATACCGCCTGGCCTCGCCATCTTCAGGGCTGTCATGGGCTGGTTGAGTTTCCGCTCTTTCGAAAGCAGAGCTGCTGATTGGTGGACGGCCGCCCTTGGGACGAGCTGATTGGCCAGCGCGGAGCCCGCGATGCTGCTGCCTCCTCTACAGGAGAGGAGAGCTCGAACGCTGGAAAATGCACCGGGCATCATTTTCTGTGGAGATGAGACAGTTTTTTTGAGGAGTGATTTGCTACCAAAGATTCAGTATTAGTTAGCTTATAGATTTCTATGGTTTTGTACCATAATTGACTGATCTCGTTATCTGAGATCCTATTACATGCTAGTTTTTTTTTTTTTTTTTTTTTTTTTTTTTATCTGTGGCTATTTTTGTGTGGTGTAAAATGACTACAAAATATTTTAGACAGAGAGCAAAATAAGTTACTTTGCTTTTCTGATTTGGAAATTAGGAATGGTGTTTAGGTAGCAAAGTCTAAGGAATAGAATAGTATATTGAATTTAGGCCAAAGGCCAAGCGCTGCGACCTATGAGATCATTGAGGACTGAAATGGAAATTAACAATAAAGAGGTTTGACAGGCGTAACAAGAAGAAAAATTTGCAGTTGCACTAAGAATCAATTGTTAAGAGAGGGGGGAAAGTAAGATGAAAGAGACTGTGAACGGAGATAATGTAAAAGGAATGTAAGTGGTTGAACACACGGAGAGTTGGAATGCATAGTTAGAGAGATTAAGGAAACTTTAGGCCTAGGGTTTTTGTGCAAGAGAGAGGGATGAAACTAAATCTGTTGTCAGCTATTTGCCAATGACCCAGTTCTGTTCCTGAAATTACTCGAGGATATTTCAGTAATAATAATAATAATAATAATAATAGTAAGAAAAGTGATGGACTCCTAAGGAGGCAGGATGCAACCCGGAACCCCACACTATAAATACCACCCAGTCGAATTGGAGGACTGTGATAGAGCAAAATAATAATAATAATAATAATTCATTAAATGGTTTCGTTAACATAATTGGTCTCTTGGTTCATAAATATTCTTTCTTATCTTCTTCTTTTATCTTCGTTTAATTTCAGCATCTAATCTTCAGTAGTACTTATCACGAACTACTTTGCATTTTTAATCTCCTCCCTGAAACAATCATTCTCATATATGTATCTTTCTAGTGCATCATTTTTTGGTAGCATCCTTCAGTTCTATAAAAGACTCCTTTCATTGTTTCAGAGATGTTTGTCGGGTGCACAGTAATGTCGGACACTAATTCGCAGGGCAGCATCACTTATCGAAATCTTAATTCCCAAGATATAGTACTAGCCAAGGTTCAAACTTGAACATGTGGTCTAAAACTCGGCTAGAACAACATCGCTGTTTTTCATTGTTGACAAGACGCACGTATCACTTATAAATTGCGTCTAGGTGCAAAGCATTCCCTTTTACGGTATAGCAAATACGTGTATGTATACACGTGTAGTACTGTTTTTAATTTAAACCCGTAGTATTAAACACTATAAGTAAATTATATTACCTTCATCTGTTACACACACGAATCGTTGAACAGAGTGGAGCTTACTTCTTTTAGACCGATGTGACAGTGAATATGATGTATCTAACATTCCACGTTATAAGGAAATGACATTTTCTTTGTGTACTACACACGCACACACTTTAACAGTTGCAGAGGACAGAGATCACTTACTTGTTGCACGAGCGGGCGACTGGACCAAAAGTATGTAAATGTTTTATCTT
Organism: Macrobrachium nipponense; assembly: GCF_015104395.2. Classification (NCBI taxonomy): domain Eukaryota; kingdom Metazoa; phylum Arthropoda; class Malacostraca; order Decapoda; family Palaemonidae; genus Macrobrachium; species Macrobrachium nipponense. The sequence continues at coordinate 4,936,769 of NC_061088.1, read as the reverse complement.
GGGAAGTTGAACGGCGAAGGTTCAGTTGATTACCCTGCCTACTCGAAAGGGGTGATATGTTATGTTGCCATTTTTACATTTCTTATTATTTTTCCCTTTATGTTTTCGTTTTTCCTTCAGTACTATTAGGGTCATCGTTTAAGATATATATCTTTGCCGTGTGATTTCCATGAGTCTTATTATTTTTTTTAAAGCATACTCACGTGTAAGAAATTCGTAAATTAAAATTTTTATCAGAAACAGGCAACTCACTAGTCTGGAGATCTTGCCCCCTCAACTCTTTCCCCACCCCTATCAAAACAACGCATCGCCCCCACCCCTCCCCCTCCCCGCCCCAACTCCTGCACTGGTAGACAGTACTGGTCTACCTTGTAGCATTTTTCTTAACAAATGCCAAGTATTTACTTTTACTAAACACACAACTGATTCTGGATGCTACAAAAACTGGACCTCCGTAAATATAGATAGTACTAACTATCTTTATATACTAAACCACGTCCAATCTAATAGACTTGTTTTGATAATGAATTAAATACTTAGAGCTCTAAGAAATGTCAAGTTTTGTGAACACTTTTTACCAGTGCCTGAATAGAGAGAGACACGAGTTTCTATTTTATCAAAAGGCAAACAAACACTAGCAAGATCCTAAACGCTAGACTAACTGAAGGTCCTTAAACGCTAGACTAACTCACAACTGTATCACTTCCTACCCCTATCCGCATCTCTTTATGATCCGCGACGAAATCTTGGACAAGTAACAGACCGAGGTCCACCCCTTGCTGGACGAATTCCCCTCCCCCACCCTACTCCCTCCACCAGTCCCCCAATCACCCCTCCCCGGTGACAGAGGGCTGTCCCCGACTCCCTCAGTTTCAATTAAGTACCGATCGGGTTCCCATTTTACTAAAATGATTAAATCCTCCCGAGTTCGTTTAACGAGGCGCAAAGTGTAGTCGGAGCGCTTTTGTTTGGTGTTGATTGTATTTATACTTTCCTCTCATTCATTCGCTTTATTTTCTCTTTCATTATCTCTTCAAGATTACGTGCGTACGCAATTCTGACTTTGATTTTCACATGCGGCGCCAATTTTACTAACTGGTTTCGTTTATTATTTATTTACTGATGTATTTTTATTTATTTTTTTTTTTTTTTTGTAGGAAGACCCTCGTGGAGTCAGAAGGGGCATCCCTTCGTAAAATGTCTGCTGAACTAGCTATGAAATGAGCCGCTGGAGAAAGCTCATTGAAAACAGGAATCCCGACTGAGGATTAGGCTGAGAAGAAGATGAAGGAGAAGAGGTAGGAATATCCTTGAGATAAATAAGTATAACAGAACGACTTAAGATAAATAGAGAGAGAGGAGAGAGAGAGAGAGAGAGAGAAAGAACTCTATTGGGTCTAAAACAAAGCAAAATAAATATCTGAAAATATAGTACCCAAAACCGAAGCACAGAGAGAGAGAGAGAGAGAGAGAGAGAAGACGAGAGAGAGGTGAACTCTTATGGGTCAACTAGTAGCTCTAAACAAAGCAAAATAAATATCTGAAAATAAAATAAAGTACTAATGACGAAAACCTCAGCAAGAGAGAAAGGAGGAGAGAGAGCGAGAGAGAAGAGAGAGAGAGAGAGAGAGAGAGAGAGAGAGAGAGAGAGAGAGAGAGAGAGAGAGAGCAGTAATGGCCGATGGATAGACAGTGGCAGTCTTGGCATTCAAACGCGTATATTTTTGGTTTGAAAGCATATTCCCGGACGGGAGTACTATATACGAGTTCATTTCTAGCGTAAACCGTATGATACGTGATACGTTTCGACAATGGCATTTTTTTTCTTTCTTTCTTTTTTGAGAAAATAGTTTTTTTTTTTTGGATTTAAAACCAGAAATATTTTCCATTTATTTGTTTTTGGTGTGTTGGGTATGCGCAAGAATATATATATATATATATATATATATATATATATATATATATAAATATGTCTATATATATATATATATATATATATAGTATATTATATATATATATATATATATATATATATATATATATATATATGTATAGTAGAGGCTCGGGAATTGAAGTATTATTATTATTATATATTATTATTATTATTATTATTATTATTATCATTATTATTATTACTATTATTATTATTATTATTCACGCATGAAAATTCTGTTCTGACAAACCTTCCTGCACATTTAATAATAATAATAATAATAATAATAACAACACAATAACCTGTTGCTCATTGGTTAATAAAGAAAGAAAATAATAATAAATATACAAATAGATAGAAATGTATAAAAATACAAGAAAAATAGTGTTAACGCAGTTAATGTACAGCACCTGCCCTAGAACTTCTGAAGTTATTATTATTATAATTATTATTATTATAATTATTATTTACTGGAAAAACAAAGTTTGCAGTAGTTTGTAAGTCTATTGCCATATGTTATTATTATTATTATTATTATTATTATTATTTATTATTATTGTTCCGAAGATGAACCCGGGAAATGTATAAGCCCTTCTCGTCTTACGACAAAAAAAAAAAAAAAAAAAAAAAAAGTGCAGTTAAAAATAAAAGTGATTCTCGAAATACGCTCACCTTCAACGCCTTTTTGGTTCTCTTGGTCTTTCGGCTTTTGTTTCGATCTCTTTTTTTTCTTTCTTTTTTTATTCAGTTCTTAGCTTACCTTTCCGTTCACGGTTTTTATGCTTTTATTTCTCTCTCTTCCGAGTTTTGTACTTCATCTTTCCATAGTCTACTATTCCTCCGTTCTGACATTTCGTGTGTCTCAATCTCTTTGGCCCCCCACAAAAAATACCCTTCTTCTAATCTCTGCTTCAGATGGGACAGAAGAGAACCAGTTTCCCCGGCTCACAGAGGGAATATGAGACTTTCTCAAGCCGAGATGAAGAGGAAGTCAGTCTCCAGCTTAAGTCCGGTAGAAGTGACGTCACTGAATCTTGAATCATACTTTGAAAGTTTTGTTCAATCGAATGGTAATACTATACATACATACATACATACATACAGACATCTAATATATATATATATATATATATATATATATATATATATATATATGTATATAACTTGCTTTTGAGCTTTTCACAGGCAGTCAAAGAAAAATAAAACTACAAATCAAAAGGAATTTCCAGTAAAGAGCCATCGAAGATATAGAAAGATTGCGATATCACCAAAATAGAATAAATAATGTTTCACCAAATCCAAGTTCTTCCGCTTAATAACGAACGTGTCAACTGCCGCCCAACATGACTCAAGACCGCCCCTTAAAGCCGCAGGTAATAAAAAAAAAAATGAACAACGCTCTCCAAAGCCACGAGAGGGAAGGGAAAAAATGGAAAAATGAGAACGAGAGAAAGGTTTCGGGGAGAAGCAATACTCGTTTTCTTTGAGAGCGGGAATGAAGTGTTCCAGGGACCCGCGCGGGCGGCCGCGCTTTTAAACAGTCAGTGTAGCTTAGGCTGTTGGTGAGATTGGAAGTACACAGTCGCGCGTTCCCGGACGTCGTGCGTGTCAACTTTTGTGGGATTTACAATAACCCTTCAGCAGGACGTCAGTTGACCTCGTTTCCCCACCTCCCCTCGGTAATAACAGATATGAATTTATTCCAGATGTTTATAATTTTGCTTTTCCAGAGGCTTCTGGTTTTCCAGAGAACTTTTTGGTTGTTTGGAAACGGCGTGTGCTGCTGGAGGTGGCTTTCCTTTTGTTTGTATGTTTCCAGGAAAATTATTGATGTCTGTTTTGTCATTTTCATTGATCAACGTGTAATTACTTTTATCCTTACAGGGGTGGCTCCAAAGAGACGAACAAAATTACGGTTACTGCCATATTCGTAGTACATAGGCCTACTGCTAAATTTCCCTTTAGGAATACGCCTTAGGTTTTATTTCTTTATTTACTATTAATTTACGTTTAAACAAATTTGGTCTGATGGCCAATTCTGCTTTTATTTGATTAAACTTCAAGAATTATATTTAACAACTTCGTCAACAGATGCATATATATATATATATATATATATATATATATATATATATATATATATATATATATATATATATAAAGTATAAAAGGCTCATTAAAACACTCTAGTTTGAAGCTAAGGACTATATAAACTTTAAACCAGTTTTAATGGGCCTTTTATGCTTGAGACGTCCTATTTTAGCAGAATATATATATATATTATATATATATATATATATATATATATATAATATATTATATATATATATATATATATATAATATATATATATAATGTGTCAGGTTAGACCGATGTTTCTTTTCACAGCATCGAAATACTTCAGCATCAAAGTTTTAATGGAAATACAGCGTAAGTTGTTACAGTTTTATTCTCCCAATGACTGGCTTAATATTAATGGTAGGCCTATCAGAGATACATAGGCCTAGCGGAGTTTCCACCTTTCGTAGTCTTAGGCCTAGTTTCCATAGAGTTTCCTTTTACCTTTGTTTCATTCGTTTTGGGGAGAATGGTAATTTTATTTTGGAACGTGGATGAAACCCTTGTGCAGAACACTTAACACTTATTATTATTATTATTATTTTTTTTTTACTTACAACATTGGGTGCCATGGCACCAGATGGTGCTCGTGGCCTAATGGTTCTTGTTGTAAATTAACTTTTTTTTTTTTATTGTTCATTCTGGTTCCGTAGGGGGGTATTACCGCCAGTGCACCGCACGTAGTGGACTCTAGGCATTACTTAAGGTTTGTTGCAGCGTCCCATCACAGTGCAACTGCGAGGTTTTCATCCTGTTGCACCTTTGAAACCGTTTACTCTCAACTTCCTTTGCAGCTCTGAATGACCTCATGGGTCCCAGTGCGTGGCCTTTGGCTTTCATTATATATTCTATTGTTCATTACGTTAATAAGTTTTTCATTTAGTATTATGATTACAGGGATATTCAAAGTTTAACGTAGATTTCGGTTAATAACGACCATCCTATCATGTTACAGCCTATACTCTGTTTTTTTTTCATCTGTCCATCCGCCTGTGTGTGTTTTTGTATGGTAACACTGCGTCCGGCTTTAGATAGTTACATTCGGCTTACATTCAACGATGATAATAATATCCTATTTCGAATATTAACGGTGTAATTCGCATTCAGTAAATTATTAAAACACTTTTCAGTTGCAAATGTACATCCAGATATCCTTTTATTTACCTAAAACTTACACAGCGTAACTATCTAAAGCCCGGGACGCAGTGTTACCATACAAAAACTCCACAGGCGGATGGACAGATGAAAAAAACAGAGTATAGGCCTATCCTATGTTAACACTCAACTTTTGCGTTTTTTTTTTTTTAAATCAGTAATGAACGAATGAATGCCCTCCTAGAATGCTAATTTAATGAGGTTAGGCAGCCACACTTTTATTGTACTTGGTTAAATAATAGGCCTAGCATAGTCTTTTGGTAACGCATTGGAGAGGCTGTTCTTCCCTCGCTAATGATCGCGCCATTATTATTGAAGTTTGTCAGTCATACTTTTATTATACATACTTTTATTATACAGACGTGAAGTTGTTTGGTAACGTATTGGAGAGGCTGTTCTTCCCGCGTTAGTGATTTTTGGCGCCCTTATATTTCTTGATATCCGTATGCTTTGTGAATACGCATAATTTCTTGTTGGACGAGTGGATTTCGCACTCGGTTACAAATCCGGTGGTCCGAAGTTCGATTCTCGGCTCGGCCAACGCGGAACCAGAGGAATTTATTTCTGGTGATAGGAATTCATTTCTCGACATAATGTGGTTCGGATCCCACAATAAGCTGTAGGCCCCATTGCTAGATAACCAATTGGTTCCCAGCCACGTAAAAATATCTAATCCTTCGGGCCAGCCCTAGGAGAGCTGTTAATCAGCTCAGTGGTCTGGTAAAACTGAGATATATTTAACTTTTGTTGATACGCATACCACTACAAGCCAATACTGTTAGAAATGATAATATATGAGAGATTGGGGATGGCTACTTCCGACTTGGGACGTTATCCACCGTCAAAAAGCTTAGACCGACGTACTGTCATTCTGCTTAAATACGTATAGAGGGAATTTAGCTCTGGCTGGGTGATGGTAAATACAAACGGGTACGTTATTTTTTGGTTGAGGTTGCTAGCCCAATGCCTCTTGTGACCCTTGGTTGCTACCCAACACAAGCAAGTCGCTGTAAACAGCTGAAACTACTCGATTGACTTCGCACGGCCATTAAAGCACAAGCCCGCTCATTTTTCCACCCTGAAACTACGTAACAATGCTCCAGATAATGTGTTCGACTCAGCCGGAAATAAAACGTAGCTCTTTTTTCTAAGTTCTCAGGTGTGCGAGTGATAATGAACATCCATTTTTTTGTTGTTCTAACACGCTAATTAATCGTTCACCGTTGCAACAGCTTATACACTCATAAACCGGTGCTGTTACATTTCGTGTGAATTCCAGTAAATTAACGAGCGCTCATACATCTTATGAGAACGCGCAGACCTCCATATTTTGAAGCAAACCTCCTTATTTTACGCCAAAATATTGGGCTCTACGTTGCTCATTTTAATGGCGGAAGGAAAATGGATACAGGCACAAGTCCTAATTCTTAAGAAGAAAGCAATACGCAAAGAAAACCAGGAGAAATAAGTATATTATAATCGAGTCCTATACTTCTTAGAATGGCAGTAGGTCTAGTTGTTCAACTGAACTGTGTGAGTTTGTTTTAACGTAGAGTGGTTTCGGTCGTGTTTCCGCGGATTGGTTTGCATCATCTTTGCATCGTTTTGCTTTTCAGATTTTCCCAAGAGCTCATTCCCATCAGTTTGAGGTCTGATCTGATTAGCAAGTTTATGAGATTTTAGATTGATCGGTATGATCATAAGCCCATTATATCCCTGTATGTTGGGTAGGACCGTCAGTGAAAGGTTCTTTGCAGTGTCCTTTGGTCCCCCCAGCTGCAACCCCTCTCATTCCCTCTGCTGTACCTCCGTTCATATTCTCTTTTTTCCATCTTACACTCCATCCTCTAATAACAAATGTTCCATAGTGCAACTGCTTTGAGGTTTTCGTCCTGTTACACTTGACAAACGATTTTGCTCTGTTTCCCTTTCAGTCCTGAATGACCTCGTAGGTCCCAGCGCTTAGTCTTTGGCCTAAATATTCCATTCCATTCCATTCCAGGCTATAGGCTCATTATGAATAATAATTACAATGATAACATGATTGATTGATTAATGGCTACTAAAACTGGCGTTACCACATCTAGCTTATTGATGCCGCAATAAAATTAAATAGGAAACTCAAAAGATAAATAATTAAATGTTTGAAAGGAATTTCACACAAGAAATATCGAAACATGTATGTGTGCAAATGTAAATATATATATATATATATATATATATATATATATATATATATATATATATATATATATATAATATCTGTAAATACATACTATACATTGTATTTGCATTTTTGTATATTCCATGTATATGGCCCTGAGCTGAGATGAAGGATATTATTATTTGTGAATAATAATGATCGTGACATGATAATCATAGTTGTTTTTGTCATTGAAATTGAGGAATGTTAAGTACAGTGCCCAAAGAGCACGATCCCCTGCTGACATAAGCTTAATCTAGAACGAACAGTAAAGCAACTGTAGGTTTGGTTTTCACTCAGACGGGTTACCATCAGTGAGTGAAAGTTAATGATGTGATTGCTGTAACGATGTTATCTCGGTTAATCGTGGAACCATGGTCTTGGTTAATGTTTGGATGGGTGACCACTAATGGAATGGGAAAAGGGTAAAGTGTAGGACCAGAAATCTCGTCCCATAGTTCAGCGCTCAGATGCTTGCAACAGACCTTAGGTGTCTTGTTTGGTAGCTTATAAGAGGGAAGTCGGTCTAAGATTGTTGTTATGGAAACAGGAAATTAGACAAAGGAGAGATTGTAGCTGGGCAGACCTACTTGCTCTGTCCATTATTGATCGCATTAAGAAGACACGTATGTAGATTTTGTCTCCTTGCATGTCCATGTGTTTATACTGTTGGTTAAATTACGAATTTTCAGTGTTCACTATTACCCTTTCGATGGCCCATTGCCGCTTGTGGCAGATTTCTAAGGCTTTTTGCAAGTTTCAAAACACCCAACCTTCTAGTTTATGGAACAGTATATATAAGTGAGTAAACTATTTTTAAGAATTATACATCTAATGTCAGCGCCATTATTGGGGTCCATCTGGCCCAAGCAGTGAATAAGGTACCTTATAGTTAGTTGACCCGTGCGGGTCACAGCCACGGATGCGAAGGCCATGGGGCTAGCAGTCGCATTCTGGAACACTTGCTGAAGTTACCTGTCGAGGGTGGATGAAGGCGTTATTCATTTATTCATTCAAGTGCTGGTGTTACCAAACCATCGCATTTGAGTTTTACTGGTATTCCAACACGCACTTTCCTTTGAACATACTACATTGCAGCAGGAGAGCATTTTAACGACTCTCTCTCTCTCTCTCTCTCTCTCTCTCTCTCTCTCTCTCTCTCTCTCTCTCCGTGACAGAATATTTCCACACGCTCATGAATCTTTGAACGCGCGCGCACATTCATTCCAAATGTAAGTTTGGTCGTAGCGCTTAAGAGAAATTATGGCGTGGGTTCTCCTTCCTGTGGATGAAGGGTTTATCTCTCTCTCTCTCTCTCTCTCTCTCTCTCTCTCTCTCTCTCTCTGTGCTCTCCATCACGAGTCCACATGCATCTTTTATAAGCATAAATATGCAACGCTCTTCTGGCGGGAGCTCGCTGGAGGACGTAAAGGATGGTCGTCTCAAGAAGAAATACTCCGTTTCAGTCTCGTATTGAGTGTCGTTTCTACGACGCTTCTTTTAGCTGATGAGTTACCGACGAATGGAATGTATTCTGCGTCAGGTATTCTTCTCTTTGGGAAATGGAGGAAGTTGGAGATGTCCAGAACTATAGTAGATTCACATCAGCCGTCTCTTTCGAGAGTTCACATGGGTGGGGTCTATGTTCCACCTCTCCTGAAATATACGTCTTTCAGGAAAGGTGGAACATACATCCTGCCTATGTGAACTCTCTCAAGAGACTGAGAGTTTCCAGCCCTGTGATTGGCTTATCCACAGCCAATCAGGAGCGTCGTAAGGGATTGGCCGAGACGTCAAATGCACGGTTGATGTGAATCTACTATAGTTCTGGACGTCTCCAACTTCCTCCGCAACTACTTTCATTCCTTTTACTGTACTTCCGTTCATATTCTCTTTCTTCCATCTTACTGTCCACCCTTTCCTAACGATTGTTTCATAGTGCAACTGCTGTGAGGTTTTACTCATGTAACGCTTTTCAAACCTTTGACTGTCAATTATCGTTTCAGTTCTGAGTGGCCTTAGTTGCCCCAGTGCTTGGCATAATGCCAAAAATCTATATAAATCAAATCTTGAAAGGCAGCAAGTCATGATTTACTACTTACATTTCTTTTTCTTCCTGACATATTAAGTGAACTGTTCTTTCTGCCACTCCTTTCTAATGAACGTCGTATTCTCTGGAAGCTTGATAGCCCAGTGCAAACTCTCAGACTCGCTTTCGCAGAGGTGAAGGATGATAATAGGACTGTAGGACCAGAGAAGAATGAGAGGTGTTTTAGACCAGGATAATAATTGGAATCCCAGGGCTGGTAGAGGGCAAAGGTCACACATGGAGATTGTCCTCTCCTGGAAATTGGAGAATCAAGTCAAATGATTTCTGTAGGAGTCGGGGACATTCGAGAATGGGAAAGTGCGACAGATATTAGGATAACTATTGGGAACTGAACTTCCTCCATTTTCTATGCACACTTTTGTTGTTGTTATCATTATTATTATTATTATTATTATTTTTTTTTTTTTTTTTTTTTTTTTTTTTTTTTTTTTTTTTTTTTGCTCTATCACAGTCCTCCAATTCGACTGGGTGGTATTTATAGTGTGGGGTTCCGGGTTGCATCCTGCCTCCTTAGGAGTCCATCACTTTTCTTACTATGTGTGCCGTTTCTAGATCACACTCTTCTGCATGAGCCCGGAGCTACTTCAGCCTCTAGTTTTTCCAGATTCCTTTTCAGGGATCTTGGGATCGTGCCTAGTGCCCCTATGATTATGGGTACGATTTCCACTGGCATATCCCATATCCTTCTTATTTCTATTTTCAGATCTTGATACTTATCCATTTTTTTTTTCCCTCTCTTTCTCTTCAACTCTGGTGTCCCATGGTATTGCGACATCAATGAGTGATACTTTCTTCTTGACTTTGTCAATCAACGTCACGTCTGGTCTGTTTTGCACGTATCACCCTATCCGTTCTGATACCATAGTCCCAGAGGATCTTTGCCTGATCGTTTTCTATCACTCCTTCAGGTTGGTGCTCGTACCACTTATTACTGCAGGTATCGATGTTTCTTGCACAGGCTCCAGTGGAGGGCTTTTGCCACTGAATCATGCCTCTTTTTGTACTGGTTCTGTGCAAGTGCCGGGCATTCACTTGCTATGTGGTTTATGGTTTTCATTTTTCGTATTGCACTTCCTACATATGGGAGAGATGTTATTTCCATCTATCATACTTTGAACATATCTGGTTCTTAGGGCCTGATCTTGTGCCGCTGTTATCATTCCTTCAGTTTCCTTCTTTAGCTCTCCCCTCTGTAGCCATTGCCAATTGTCATCGCTGGCTAGTTCTTTAGTCTGTCTCATGTATTGTCCGTGCATTGGTTTGTTGTGCAGTCCTCTGTTCTTTCTGTCTTTCTCCTGTCTCTGTATGCTGGTCTTCGTCTACTTTTATTAGTCCTTCTTCCCATGCACTCTTTAGCCACTCGTCTTCACTGGTTTTCAGATATTGCCCCAGTGCTCTGTTTCGATGTTGACGCAGTCCTCTATACTTGAGTAGTCCTCTCCCTCCTTCCTTTCGTGTTATGTATAGTCTGTCCGTATTTGCTCTTGGGTGTAGTGCTTTGTGTATTGTCATTTGTTTCCTGGTTTTCTGATCTATGCTGCGGAGTTCTGCCTTCGTCCATTCCACTATTCCTGCGCTGTATCTGATTACTGGCACTGCCCATGTGTTTATGGCTTTTATCAGATTTCCGGCGTTGAGTTTTGACTTGAGTATCGCCTTGAGTCTCTGCATATATTCTTTCCTGATCGTGTCCTTCATCTCTTGGTGTTTTATATCTCCTCCTTCCATTATTCCCAGGTATTTGTATCCTGTCTCATCTATGTGTTTGATGTTGCTCCCATCTGGTAGCTTTATCCCTTCAGTTCTCGTTACTTTGCCTTTTTGTATGTTGACTAAGGCGCATTTTTCTATTCCAAACTCCATCCTGATGTCCCCAGATACAATCCTTACAGTCTGGATTAGGGTATCTATTTCCTTGATGCTCTTACCATACAGCTTGATGTCGTCCATGAACATCAGATGGTTGATTTTGTTGCCTCTTTTCTTGAGTTGGTACCCGCATCCATCTTCTGTAGTACTTTTGTCATGGGAATCATGGCTACTACGAAGAGTAGTGGGACAGTGAGTCGCCCTGGAAGATCCCTCTCCTGATATTAACCTCTGCTAGTCTTTTTCCAGAGCTTGTAAGTATTGTATTCCAGTTGCGCATTGTATTTTTTAGGAAGCTGATGGTATTTTCCTCTGCCCCATATATTTTCAGGCATTCTATTAGCCATGTGTGTGGTATCATGTCGAAGGCTTTCTTATAGTCTATCCATGCCATGCTTAGGTGGTTTTTTCCTTCTCCTACTGTTCTTCATTACCATTTTGTCTATCAGGAGCTGGTCTTTTGTGCCCCTACACTTCCTTCTGCAGCCTTTCTGTGTGGGGGATGGTGTTTGTCTCCTCTAGGTAGTTGTATAGCCTTTCACTGATGATACCTGTTAGTAACTTCCACATTATTGTAGGCAGGTGATAGGCCTGTAGTTACTGGCTATATTTCCCTTACTCTTGTCTTTTTGTACTAAGGAGGTTCTTCCTGTGGTATCCATTTGGGTGCTTGGTGATTTGAGATACAATGCTGGAGTTGTTCTGCTATTCGGGGGTGGGTGTAGGGCCTTGAAGTTTTTGAGCCAGTATCCATGGACTTCATCGGGACCTGGGGCTTTCCAGTTTGGCATTTTCTTTAGTTGGTGTCTGACTGTGTCTGTCGTGATCTGTGAATCTTTGTTTTATTCTCCCTGTTTCTTCTTCCTTGACTTCCTGAGCCATGTTGCATGTTTGTTGTGTGATACTGGATTGCTCCATATGTTTTCCCAGAGTCTCTTACTTGATTCGGCTTCAGGAATTTCTGGGTGTTGTCTTCCCCTCTTAGTTGGCTGTATAGTCTTTTCTGGTTGGTTCCGAATAGTTTTGTTTCTGTTGGTATCCCTTATTCCTGTTCATGTACCGTTGGATCTTGTGTGCTTTGGCCTTAAGCCTCTGTTTTACATCTTCTATTGTGTTGTTTAGTCCCTCTCTTGTACTTTGTATTTCTCGTTGAGTTCCTCCCTTGTTTTCTTGCTTCTTAGCCTTTTTTCTGCCATCTCTTTCAGTTTACTCAAGTCAGATCTCATCACCATGATTTGCTTTTCCAGGCGCCTTTTCCAAGGAGGTTGCTGTTTTGGTTTCTGTTGGGTTGGTTGTGACGGGTGGTGTTGGTGTTCGAATCTCCATCAGTTCTGCTACTAATCTTGCTCCTGCATATGTCAAGTTATTTGTTTCTGTGATACTGGTGGTGTGTATTAGGGCCCATTATTTCATTGACCTCACTTGTTTTCTCCCTTAATTTCTTGGTGTTGTAGGCTTTCATGGAGGGGATCTTTGTTCTCTCTGTATCTGGCTTCATCCATTGTCTAATCTTTTCTACCCATTCCGTCCTCTCTGTTACTTCGTCGGTGTTTCTTCGTGTGTCGTTGTTTGATACCTCATCCTCCCTGTCGTCTTCTGTGGCATCGTCCTCTCAGTTCGTCTTCGTGTAATTCGTTGTCGTGTGACATTTCCCTTTCCAGTTCTTCTCTTTCTGTTGGGAGAGCCAGTTTCTTTTTCTTTATGTTCCTTACTTGGTCTGCCAGCCTCTGCTCTGTTTGGGGGGTGTTATCCTCTCATTCCAGATGTTGACCAATCTCTTCTATATCCTCTCTCCGTCGGGTTTGCTTCTGATGTAGCATCTCCATATTTCCTTATTCTTTTCTTCTCTTGTCCATTTCTTCCTTTTTGCCTCTGTAGCTCCAATCTCAGGCTGTTCATTACTGTCGTTGTGGTGATCAGTTGCTGGATGACGACCTCCAAGTGACCTGACCATCTTCCCCTACAATTGGTTGAATACTGGTTGCCGGACGAAGCTCCTCTGTTGCCAGAGGTTCCATTTACGTCGTTGTTGTCGTTTATTCACATCATTTCTTTCCATCATTGCTGAGTTTTGCTATTTAACCCATAGCTGGACCCTACCCCATCAGGGATAGGTACTCATTTACAGCTGAGTAGACTGAGGAAATTATGGTAAAGATCCTTTCCCAAGGAATCAACGCCGAGGAGAGCGGTCACCCATCCAACGACTGACCAGCCCCAATGTTTGCTTAACTTGACTTAAGTCTATTGACGACCTAACCCACTCCTCCACGGCGCCACATTATTATTATTATTATTATTATTATTATTATTATTATTATTATTATTATTATTATTATTATTATTATTATTATTTTATTTTTCTATCACAGTCCTCTAATTCGACTGGGTGGTATTTATAGTGTGGGGTTCCGGGTTGCATCCTGCCTCTTTAGAAGTCCATCACTTTTCTTACTATGTGCGCCGTTTCTAGGATCACACTCTTCTGCATGAGTCCTGGAGCTACTTCAGCCTCTAGTTTTTCTAGATTCCTTTTCAAGGATCTTGGGATCGTGCCTAGTGTTCCTATGATTATGGGTACAATTTCCAATGGCATATCCCATATCCTTCTTATTTCTATTTTCAGGTCTTGATACTTATCCATTTTTTCCCTTTCTTTCTCTTCAACTCTGGTGTCCCATGTATTGCCGACATTATTATTATTTTATTATTATTATTATTATTATTATTATTATTATTATTAGGGAACCTGTCTGTCGCTAGAGTATATATAGTGTTTCTACGAGGTCCACAATAATAAAAAATGTTGCGAGTTCGTTTATAATTTAAAAACCCTTTACAAAGGAGCTTTCGAACCCTTCCCTCGGTTCATCTTCCAGAAGATGAACCCAGGGAAGGGTTCGAAAGCTTTGTAGTAAAGGGTTTTTAAATTATACACGAACTTGCAACATTTTTTATTATCGTGGACCTCTTAGAACATTATTATTATTATTATTATTATTATTATTATTATTATTATTATTTATTTGTTCGCAATTTCTTATTTTACAAAGGTATGCATGCACCTATGTAAGTATGAGGAAAAATTTGACTACTCGCAACAAACGAAAATAAACACTCACCACTATTAGTTCATTGCCTCTAACCACTTCCTATTTTTCTTTCCGCATTTTGATCCAGGACGAAGAGAAGAAGAAGAAGAAGAGAGAGAAGAAGAATAAGAGGAGGAAGCATAAGGAAAGTGAGCACGCGCGTGTTTGTCTGTGTGTGTTATGGATGAATTCCGGAAGAAGACGAGCCTCCATTAGCGGTATTGCGTGTGATATAAATTATTCAAAAAAGCATCTCCCGCTAAAGACCGCCTCTCACCGCCTCCTCCTCCAGGCTTCGCCTCCTAAAGCGCCGAGTCCCCTGCCTGCCTGCCTTCCTCTGCCTGCTTGAAAGCCATTTCCAGGCTGCTCAGACGAAGCAAAGAAAGCAAGCTTGCAAGCAAACAGGATAGCGAGGCTCAGACAAGGGCCGGGCATCTAGTGGATCAGCCTTCAAGGCAGAAGTCAAGTCGACGTCTTTGTTTTTCGTGGGTCCCTCTTCCAATAAGGTGAGTGTTGTTTGTCTCGCCAGTTTTTTTTTTTTTTTTTTTTTTTTTTTTGTCAGGTAGGGCGTTTATTGTTGTTTTTATTGTTGCTGTTTATTTTGTTTATAGTGAATGTCTATGTCATCAAATTCTTCAGCATATCATCATGAATGAATGTATCACTTAAATTAAGTTCATAATGTTATTACTATCGTTGTTGATTTTGTTGATTGTGAATGATTTTGGTCATCAAATTCATCATCTTTATTGAATAGAATCACTGGAGTTCGGTTGACAATGTTATTGTTATCGTTACTGATTTTGTTCGTTTTGAGCGTTCGTATTATCAAATTGATCATATTTTATTTAATAAATTTATCGCATGTGTTGGTTAATGTACTACATTGTTTTTGAGATGTTTAGTCGGTCAGGGATGTTGTTTTATTGTTGTTAATATTGCTTTATGAATGGTTTTTATCATCAGATTGATCATTGATAATGTTATGAATGTAGGTTGTCAAATGCCGGTTGTCTCCTTAGAGCTATCATTGTTATTGTATAGTTGTTGTTATTATTCATTTATCTGTTCGCCCCGTGAGGGGTAGTGTCGTCATTGGACCTCATTTGGTGCACTGTAGGCATTACTGAAGGTTCTTTGCAGTGTGTCTTTGGCCCCTAGCTGCAACCACTTTCGTTCCTTTTATTGTACCTCCTTCCATATTCTCTTTCTTCATCTTACTTTCCACCCTCTTCTAACACTTGATTCATAGTGCAACTGCTTTGAGGTTTTCCTCCTGTTACACCTTTCAAAACTTTTACAGTCCATTTCCATTTCAGCGTTGAATGCCCTCATAGGTCCCAGTGCTTGGCCTCTGGCCTAAATACTATATTCAAGTTCAATTTCATGTATCTGTTCATTGTATCAGCATCCCACCCGTTGAAAATATGAGATTAGGCTATTACCCCTGCGTTGTGTACACGCCATGAGCATCTGTACTCGATAGAGCCAACCATTCTCTGTCTTCATTATCAAAATGTCGATTTCCTCTAAATTCCGGCGTAGTTATCGAAAGTCACTGATAAGTTTCTTCTCCAGCTTACGAACCCTGAGGTGGATGGGCATGTTATGGTGTTTATCCGCCTTAATGCTTTGTTTTATCTGAATGTTTTTTGTGAAAGTTAAGTATACCTAAGTTTAACCAGGCCACTGAACTGATTACAAACAGCTCTCCCACGGCTGGGCCAAAGGATTAGATTTTTATTGGCGTGGGTAGGAACCAATTAGTTTCTTAGTGACAGGACCTACAGCTGATTGTAGGTTACGAACCACGTTATATTCGAGAAATTAATTTCTAGTCGCCAGAAATAAATTCCTCAGATCCCGCATTGGCGGCAGCTGGGTGCGAACTCGGACTATCAGATTGGTAGGCTAGTAGTAAGCCACCGACTCGTCCAGTGGGGAACTACATTTTCTATGAATTTGTACACTTGAGTTAGGGTGTGTCTCATAAATTCACGTCAAGAACTATACTCTGTTTTTTCCCATCTGTCCACCCGCCTGTGGTGCTCTTGCATGGTAACACTGCGTCCCGGGCTTTAAATAGTTATGCTATGTGTAAGTTTTAGGTAAGTTTGCAACTGAAAAGTGTTTTAATAATTTACTGTATGCGAATTACACCGTTAATAGTCGAAATAGGATATTGTTATTATTGTCGAAT
>NC_061088.1:4907589-4915089 GCF_015104395.2 Macrobrachium nipponense | reverse complement strand
CTGAAACCTCAACTAAAAGACACCAATGGCCTTGCCTTAGCTAAAGGGCGAAGCATGAATGGCTTAAGTGAAGGGTTTTCTATCGATCATGCGCTCCGTGCAGGATGCAAAGTCCAGAGAGAGAGAGAGAGAGAGAGAGAGAGAGAGAGAGAGCGCCTGTATTTAGCGAAGAGCCATTTTCGAAATCAAAGCACAAACGTCGACAGGATCCATTTGTAATAAATGTCTTCCACTCAGCACGTCTGCTTAGCGCTCTTCATAGCAGCTCAGCACTCCGGTGTCCAAAAGGGTTGTATGAATGAATGTCCTGGAGCTACAGTCCCAGTCGATGTAGCAGAATTCACCGACTCCCATTTCTCCGCCGTCTTACACGTTAGCTCGGAAACCAAAACAAAGATTAGTTCCCGAGAATTATTGCTTGTCTTGGTCCTTAAGACCACTCAACAACAGATAAGGCCATTATGCAAACTAGCTTAAAATTACTTTACAAACCCTGTAAAGACATTTTATCTAAAACAGTCATGCACACAGAACATATAACAGCGAACATTACCCCACTCAAGTCAACACACAAAACAGCATGAGAAAATATTACAGAAAAAACTGCGTGAGAAAATATTACAGAAAATTTTATACAGAAAAATAAATTACATTTATTTTTGTACAGCTGGAACACCGTAGGAGTCTAGTGGCTAATAATTATTCACAAAACATCGTTTTAAGTGACTTAAACATCTCATTAATCATTTTCCTAATGCTTGTTCGATGTCAAGATAAAGAGATAGCACTTAAAGGTTAAGTAGGTGATAAGATAACAGTTCAGTGTTCGTCTTCATTGACAGCACTTTTTAGTTTTCTGAAAAGAAAACTAATGTGCCGGCTTTGTCTGTCCGTCCGCACATTTTCCTCTCCGCCCAAATATCTTAAAAAACCACTGTGGCTAGAGGGCTGCAAATTAATATGTTGGTCATCCACCCTCCAATCCTTAAACGTTCCAAATTCCAGCCCTCTAGCCTCAGTAGTTTTTGTTTTATGTAAGGTTAAATTTACTCATAATCGCGCTTCTGGCAACGCAGTAACAGAGGCCACCACGACCGGCTGAAAATTTCTTGAGCCACGGCTCATACAGCATTTATACGGAGACCAACTAAAGATAGACCTGTTTTTTTTTTTCTACTTGTTTTTACTTAATTTATAAAACTTAAGAGCACAAACATATTCATGTTATTAATATTGGCCCATTTTGACAGATGGTACTCTAGAGTAAGACTGTATTGTTAACGCTTAAAAATGTAACTCAATTCATGACAGACGCTACGAACTCAAATAAGTCTATGGGACTCCATTGTCGTGTTTCATTTAGAATTCCCTTTACGAGGGTGAGCGTCAAAAAAGTTAACTGATCGAATTACGTTTGCCAGCGTTGCATCAGCAATTTACGGTCAGAACGAAGGAGAGGCTTTCTGTTACTGATCGAGAATGACTGTATCATATTCCCTGTAAAGTAAGGGGCTGTAAATCATATCCAAGGGATGTACGTTACTTTTCTTTTTATTTTTTTTTTTTTTGTCAACGGGCAAATAAAGAGAAAACTTACGGTTCGTGATTGAACGTTTTTCCTTGCGTTACTGTAATTATTTGTTTGTGTCAATAAGTAAATAAAGGGAATATCCCTGGTTTCGTATTAAACGTTTGTCATTGCGTTATTGTAATTGTTTTGGTTTTTTTCGATGAGTCAATAAAGGGAACAGCCACGGTGCGTGTGTTATTGTCATTTATTTTGTTCTTTGTTGATGAGTAGATAAGGTGGAAAGTCACGGGTCGTAATTAAACGTTTTTAAATTTTATTTTGTATTTTTTGTTCTTTATTGATGAGTAGATAAAAGAGAAAATCATGGTCCGAAATTAAACGTTTTTCGTTTTGCTTTTTGTAATTTTTCTTTTGTTCTTTATTGAGTAAATGAAGGGAATAGCCATGGTCCGTGATTAAACGTTTTCCATTGTATTGTAATTGATTTCGTTCTGTATTGATGAGTAAATAAAGGGAATGGCCATGGCGCGTAATTAATAAACGTTTTTCTATGTGTTATTGTAATTTATTTATATATTTTTTCGATGAGTCAATAACAAGCGAACAACCCTCTCACTCGTTACATTGGTGGGGTGGCTTTTGGGGGTGGGGTTTGGGGGTGGGGAGGTGGGAGGAGGAGGTGGAATATAACGCATGCAACTCTCCCCCAAACGTTTTCACGCCTTTATTGTCGTTAGAATCCTCCCTGAGTTACGGTGTAAATAATTCCCCTACGGAAAATCTCTCTCTCTCTCTCTCTCTCTCTCTCTCTCTCTCTCTCTCTCTCGGACGCAGCAGCAGTGTTCAGGTGCCGCCGACGCAACGTTGCTCGTTGTTGCCATTTGCAAGGCAAATCACGAGAGCCGTATCAAATTGCAGCGAGAAGGAAGGTTGCAGCTGCAATTCGATGCTTATTCTGCACGAATTGAATTCGTAATTGCAAAAAGGGGCGGCCGGGAGTTTACTTTACGCTTACGGTCTGTGAGGTCGTGGAATCCCATTAGCCGAGGTTGTTAATGCGATAGTGGTAGTAGTAGTAGTAGTAGTAGTAGTAGTAGTGTTAATAGCAGTGATATTGATGGTTTTGTGGTGAGTGTTAATGAGATGTTATTTGAGATATTTTGATTGCTGATACAAGAAGTCTTTGAACCCCTCTCTCTCTCTCTCTCTCTCTCTCTCTCTCTTGCTAGGAACACCAGTTCATAATCGACCGCTGGGGTGCAATTAATAGAGAGAGAGAGAGAGAGAAACAAATGTGAGGGAAACGTATTTTTAAGAATGGAGGTAGCAGGGCGGGGGGAGGGGGCCCGACTGGGCCGTGTGTGTGTTTGTTGGTTGGTGGACGAAGCTGTGAAACCATTCTTGATACATTTTCTCTCTCTCTCTCTCTCTCTCTCTCAAGCTGAAATACTTTGTTATCGTACCAAGCTTGTTAGAATTAATTTGTAAACAGTTAAATACCGCATTTGATAGACTGAATCGGTCCTGGTTTCAAGTATAATATTCATTCACTTCGTCATAATTTTAGATGAAACTAACAATTTCGTCATAATTTTAGATGAAGCTAACTATTTCGTCATAATTTTAGATGAAGCTAACTATTTTGTCATAATTTTAGGGCGAAGCTAACAATTTCGTCATAATTTTAAGGTTGAAGCTAAACTATTCCGTCATAATTTTAGAATGAACTAATATTTTTTTGTCAATAATTTTAGGTGAAGCTAACAATTTCGTCATAATTTTAGATGAAGCTAACAATTTCGTCATAATTTTAGATGAAGCTAACAATATCGTCATAATTTTAGATGAAGCTAACAATTTCGTCATAATTTTAGATGAAGCTAACAATTTCGTCATAAAATTTTAGATTATGAAAGCTAACAATTTCTCATAATTTAGATGAAGCTTTAACAGATTTCGTCATAATTATTAGAATAACGCTAACAATATCTCATAATTTTAGATGAAGCTAACAATTTCGTCATAATTTTAGATGAAGCTAACAATTTCGTCATAATTTTAGATGAAGCTAACATGTAGGAGGACCTCTTCAGTCAAGGTTTCAAGCACCAGAATTTTTAATATTTTAGATTCAAGCAGATTGCAAGTGAAGTGACCTCACTGAGGGAAGGGGAGGCGCCCATTCAACACTGATCGGAAATAACCGATAATTGTTATTGCTGGTAACTGAATCCTGGAAGAGATAAAGCCTTAAATAGATTCAGATCTCTCTCTCTCTCTCTCTCTCTCTCTCTCTCTCTCTCTCTTCTCGTCTCTCTCCCTCCTCTCTCTCTCTCTCTCTCTTTCTAAAATTAGGATTGGATGAACCCTCATGCCTATTGCTGGCAGACATCGACTTTCCAGTTTCAGATGGAATCCTGGAACAATAAGGGGCCCCATTGTTTCCAAAAATACCTGTTCCTTTTTGGGAAACTCTCTCTCTCTCTCTCTCTCTCTCTCTCTCTCTCTCTCTCTCTCTCTCTCTCTCTCTCCGGGAAAACAGGGACGCAATGATTCATATTTGTGTCAATGCCTATTGCCGGCATGCATCTGGATCTGCTGGAGTCCTGGAACAATGAGATAAGCCATGTTTCCAAAAATACGTTTCCCGTTGGGGAAAGGGAGGAGAGTAAGAAGAAGGAAAAAGAAAAAGAATGCACAGCGCTGGACGCCGCTCTGAAAGCCTTCCCAGAACACAAGGTCATTTGTTCTGCATAAACAGGATGCGCTCTCTCTCTCTCTCTCTCTCTCTCTCTCAAGTTGAGGATATCTTTTGTGATCTGATGCTCGTAAGCAAACGTTTGGGTTTTGAAGTTTATTATTTTTGGGGTGGTGGTGGAGGGGGCCGTCCAGTAACGCAGGAAAATGTTGGAACAAATGCGCCCACTTAACTTCCTCCCCCCTCCTCCACTCTCTCTCTCTCTCTCTCTCTCTCTCTCTCTCTCTCTCTCTCTCTCTCTCTCTCTCCCCACCCGATGAGAGTATTACTTTAAGAGGAAATAAACGTGAAGTTCATACGACATTCTAGAATGTGGTTGTAACACATGCTTTATTGATTTCTGTCACTTCAGTCAAGGGAGAGAGCGGTGTTGTATGTAAGTGCGTAAAGGAAATAGAATAATGGTGTCGAGCGTTGCAATTCTGTCTGTGAGAGAGAGAGAGAGAGAGAGAGAGAGAGAGAGAGAGAGAGAGAGAGCGAGCTTGCAAGGTGGTTTCATTTCTTTGGGGTTCAGTTTATTTTTTCGAAGTTATATTTTTTTATGGAACACTGTGATCATATACACCCATTATTTTCATCTCTCTCTCTCTCTCTCTCTCTCTCTCTCTCTCTCTCTCTCTCTCTCTCTCACACACAAGCTAGCTTTGACCCACAACAACCGTGATAATTTATTCACTGCTTCTGATACGAGAGGCCCTTTGTCATTTTAAGGAACCGCTGGCATACCGTGCTTGTCAACGGAGAGAGAGAGAGAGAGAGAGAGAGAGAGAGAGAGAGAGAGAGAGAGAGAGGATTTCTTTCTAGTTTAATGAGACTAATATCAATTCCCTGGAAGGGCCGAGAGTCAAATGAACGTCATTACAATAAGAGGCGATTTAATTTTTCTTTTAAATTAACGTGCAAAGGGAAAGTGGTCAGTGGTGAAGCGAACTAATGAGACAAGATACACGTGCAAGGGACGCAATATACATGTGCAAGGGGACGAACTACACATGTGCAAGGGACGAAATATACATGTGCAAGTGATGAAATATAGGCACATCTGCAAGGAATGAAATATACATGTGCAAGGGACGCAATATACATGTGCAAGGGACGAAATATACATGTAAGACGAAATAATACATTTAAGGGACGCAATAGACATTGCAAAGGGACAAATATACGTTGCAAGGGAGAAATATACAATTGTGCAAGAAAAAATATAACATGTTTAAGGGACGAAATATACATGTGCAAGGGACGAAATATACATGTTTAAGGGACGAAATATACATGTGCAGGGGACGAAATATACATGTTTAAGGGACGAAATATACATGTGCAAGGGACACAATATACATGTTTAAGGGACGAAATATACATGTGCAGGGGACGAGAAGATACAGATACAAGTGACGAGAAGGTACACGTGAAAGCGACAAGAAGATAACTGTGCGAATGGTGAGAGGAAACACGCGCAAGTGACAAAAACATACTACATGTGAGAGGGACGAGAAGAAACTAGTGAGAGCAACGAGAAGACGCATCTGCAGCTGCCCACAAGATTCATGCGCAGGTGACGAGAAGATACATGTGCATATGACGAGGAGGTTACATGTGCAAAATTTTAAAGTCGTTGTTTATATGTATGTATATATACATATGCATACAGACACACACACACATATATATATATGCATATATATATTATATATATATATATATATATATATATATATATTATCTATATATATATATATATATATATATATTTATAATATAGAGAGGCTGTCAAGTTGAAAATGCTACTATATATATATAGTAATATATTATATTACTATATAATATATATATATATATATAATTATATATACAGACTCCAAACAACACAACTTCTTTATTTTTTTTATGAAGTTTTTACTTCTCCAGATGACCTCGAAAATACCGAAGGTCCAGAAGAGGAGCTCCTTTATTTCCAAGCTTCCAGAGAAGCAGCTCCTCTGATTCCTGATCATGTATCTTGCTGTTTACATGAAAAATTGGTTGTGTGTGTGAGAGAGAGAGAATAATTACATATTTCCCTGATCATGTATCTAGCTTGTTTAATATGAAAATTGTGTGAGAGAGAGAGAGAGAGAGAGAGAGAGAGATTAAGTGGGAGCCAAATGTAATCATTTGGTGCCTCGAAAGCCAGAGAACGAAGAATATCTCCCCCTTATGAACCTTCTGTATTATACCTGAGGCAAATGTCTGTCATTCTCCTGCAGTATTCGCTTGTATAGTGAAGCCACGTGCATCTACTGGGAGTTTTAAGCATATATGTATATGTGCACATTTATATTTATATGTATACTGTATGTATGTATATATATACAGAAATGTCTGTCATTTTCCTGCGGTATTCGCTTATATAATGAAGCCACGTGCATCTACATATATGTATATATATGTATATGTACACATTTATATATGTATAAATGTTGTCTATATATATATAGATATCTATATATATATATATATATATATATATATATATATATTAATATATATTTGTGTATGTTATATTTTTATATATATAGGATAGTAAAAATGAAAATTCTTCGAATAGTGTTTATTCTCGGGCTAACTGTCAACACACACAACATAAGACCGCTCTTACTTTCCCAGAATCGCATGTGTGTTCATTGTAGGCGTGATGTATCGTCTCTCTCTCTCTCTCTCTCTCTTCTCATGTCTGCTTGCCTTTGTGTTTGTACTGATAACCTACGACCCTTCTTACCGTCCCCCCACCTCTCTCTCTCTCCTCTCTCTCTCTCTCTCTCTCTCTCTCTCTCTCCTCCTAGCTTCTTCCCCCCGACACCAATAGAGCTCCCTGTTGAGAAGAAAGGAAGCACCTTCGAACCTACACTTTCATTAACGTAATATCGTAAGTCCCACTTAATCTCTCTCTCTCTCTCTCTCTCTCTCTCTCTCTCTCTCTCTCTCTCCACAACCAATTTTTCATATTAAACAGCTAGATACATGATCAGGGAAATATGTAATCATTCTCTCTCTCTCACACACACAACCAATTTTTCATGTAAACAGCAAGATACATGATCAGGAAAATATGTAAGTATTCTCTCTCTCTCTCTCTCTCTCTCTCTCTCTCTCTCTCTCTCTCTCTCTCT
This sequence comes from Macrobrachium nipponense, assembly GCF_015104395.2. Lineage (NCBI taxonomy): Eukaryota > Metazoa > Arthropoda > Malacostraca > Decapoda > Palaemonidae > Macrobrachium > Macrobrachium nipponense. The sequence continues at coordinate 4,907,648 of NC_061088.1, read as the reverse complement.
CTCTCTCATACACAACCTATTTTTCATATAAACAGCTTGATACATGACTAGGAAAGTAT
>NC_061088.1:4880089-4900089 GCF_015104395.2 Macrobrachium nipponense | reverse complement strand
AGATATCATGAAGTCTGGCAGGAGAAGAACCGTGAGAATATACAGGGTTGGTGCCTTATACCTACCACGACTATTCAGTGTTTTCATAAATGAAATGAAGAGAGAAATTCGACAAAGAACTGGGGACTGAGACGAAAGTCTGTAGGATAGGAATGTGAATTGTGAGTGACGGAAATATGGAGTGTCTGATGTTTACAGATAATGCAGTGCAACCCCCTAAAGGTTATGAATGCGTGGGTGGAATTCGTACTTTAAAACTGCACCTGTAGTTCATGCTCTACGAAAAATACCCACGGGGTGGAAGCTGGGAATCTACGAATCTGGCGGTGCCTCGCCTGAGAATCCGGGAATCCGCTGTTGAATGGTTAACTGCTTGTTAAAAGCGCTGCGATCCCCTTAACCATACTTTATTCACACTTTAAAAACTACACTTGTAGTGGAATCTGGGAATCTAGGAATCTGGCGGTGCCTCGCCTGAGAATCCGGGAATCCGCTGGTATGTCCCCTGACGTCCGACCACCTGTTAACGGCTGGTTAAAAGCGCTGCGGTCCCCTTAACCAGGAGTGACTGACCGCTTGATTCAGCGTTTCGTCGCTGTAGCGATTTTCGTTTCAGCTCGGCGGAGAAGGATGGCTGGTTTTCCCTTCTCTCACGTCTCCTGTGTTTTGGAGGATTTTATTTTGAAGGGATCTCCTCCGTTCTGGTTGTTTGTGTGAGGGGCAGTGGTCAGAAGGGCTGGCTGTCTCCGGGCTTGGTTACTTGAAGTCTGAACGTGGAGTTTCATGTTTTGTAGATTGTCGTCTTTGCACAGAAATCTGTGGCTGCGCATTACTTTCTGTTAATAAAGACACCACACACACTCATATATATGTATATGTTTAATATATATATATATATATATATATATATATATATATATATATATATATATATACACATACATACATATGAAGATGAATTTATATTTGTATATGAGATAAATTTACATAAGAGGAGAAGAAATGAGAAAAACAGATTCATTTAGTAGGTCTTTCTTCCATTACAAATTGTAACAAGAATGTTCGTCAACTTTCTGTCATAGTAATAATAATGATAATAATAATAATAATAGATAATAATAATAATATGCTGGAATAAGACCTTCATTAATACAGGTTTTATTGAAAATAATGGCTATTTCAGGCGCGATTATTTTCTGTCGAAGAATAGAGAAACTTCTTTACAAAATAAACGCGGCTGGAATAGCCAATAATAATGATAATGATAATAATAATGGACTAGTCTGTTATTCAGAATATAAGGATCAACAAAACACCTAAAGAATATGGAATACACGCAGCGCTGAATTTGAGTGATCAATTTATAAGCATTTCGACTTTTGAAGCATTTTCTCTCCTTGTCACGGGTTCGAGACCCTGAGCGGGACATGGTCGGCTCCCTCATTCTATCCTCTTTGCATTTTCAAAGAAAAGAAAGAAAGATAGAAAGGAAGAGAGAGAAAGAAAGAGATTTAGTGTTAATCGAAACTGGCAATGAACGTCCGTTGCACGGCCGTCGTATCTCAGCCAGTATATTCCATAAAAATGGTTTTAAAACCCTCGCTCATTTGACCCCTATTCCCTACCCACATTATCGGAGAGGAGAAGAAGAAGAAGAAGAAGAAGAAAGTGAAGAGGAGGAGAAGATGAAGAAGAAGAAAGTGAAGAGGAGGAGAAGAAGAAGAAGAAGAAGACAGTGAAGAGGAGGAGGAGGAGAAGAAGAAGAAGAAAGTGAAGAGGAGGAGAAGAAGAAAGTGAAGAGAAGAAGAAGAAAGAGAAGAGGAGAAGAAGAAGAAAGTGAAGAGGAGAAGAAGAAATTGAAGAGGAGAAGAAGAAGAAGAAGAAAGAAAAGAGGAGAAGAAGAAGGAGAAGAAAGTGGAGAGAAGAAGAAGAAGAAGAAGGGGAGGTAAATTACATAAAAATTTCTTGTAAAATATCCTCACTGATTTGACCCCCTATTCCCGATGCCACGAGAAGAAGACGAAGAAGAAGAAAGTGAAGAGGAGAAGGGCGTTCCCGTTCCTTGTGATTTTAGTGGAGGGTTGTGTTTTATCAGTTCGGTCTGAGACGAACAAAATCGATGTCAGGCGGCTCTGATATGCTCTGCAGGTGTGAGGAGGAGGAGGGAGAGGAAGGAGAAAGAAGGAAGGAGAGAGAGACCTAGATAAGAGAGAGAGAGAGGAAGGAGGAAGTAGGAGACATAGACAAGAGGGAGGAAAAAAACAGAACTCTAAGACACGAGGGAGGAGAAAGGAGTAAGGAGACCTAGATAAGACGAAAAAGAAAAAGATAAGGGAACCTAGACAAGAGGAAGGAGAGGAAGAAGGAACCTAGGCAAGAGGGAGAAGAAGAAGAAGAAGGAGGAGGAGGAGGAGGAGGAGGAGGAGGAGGAGGAACCTATAGAAGAAGGAGAAGAATACGAAGAAGAAGAAGAAGAAGAAGGAACCTAGACAAGTAGAGGAAGAAGATGGAACCTAGGCAAGAGGGAGAAGAAGAAAAAAAGAAGAAGAAGAATAGGGAACCGAGACAAGAGGGAGAAGATATGTTGAAAGGGTAATTTGGGTGTGGGAAACAGCGAGATTATCTTCAAGAAGAATCTATGGCTATTTTCTATGACATGGCGTCCCGCTACTTAGTCTCTTGTTAAGAGAAAATTCAAAGACTCTTCCGTGGCGAGCACAGTGTGCCGCTCGAGCCTAATTGTAAGCGGTATCACCCATGACCCCCCTCCCCCTCCCCAAATGAGTTCTCTCAGAAATAGGACCCGAAAGATGAGAAGCGACGAAGTCCTTCCTTCCTTCTGGGAGTAGCATCGCCATCTCGCAAATCGGAATCTGGTTACATTTGGTCACCGGGAAGTTATTTAGGTTAATTTTTTGTTTGGGTTTTTGGGGGGAGGTTAAGAAGGGGTTAGGAGGGGGAGGCGGTAGGGAGGAAAAAGGGAAGGGCTAGGGAAGCTAGGTCACGCTGCTTTTACTATGTAGACCTACGTTTATCCGTCTCTCTCTCTCTCTCTCTCTCTCTCTCTCTCTCTCTCTCTCTCACGTACATTTCTCGCGTTCTCTCTCTCTTACACACACAAACACATTTATTTCTCTCTCTCATACACGCACACACACCCTCTTATCTCTTCCTCTTACATGCACATTTCCTCTCTCTCTCTCTCTCTCTCTCTCTCTCTCTCTCTCTCTCTGAGCTTGCAATCGCACGTAGATATGCACGAAGATCTACCAGCACATCCTTCTATTGTTCGTGTGTTTTTCATTCCACCTTGTGTTAATCACTACACTTTGACCTTCGTTCGTTGCGAAGATGAGATTTAAAGGTTAGCTTATGCCGCCTCCCTCCTGACAGGCAGAGAGAGAGAGAGAGAGAGTTACTTAAATACATTTGATGATTATATACATTTATGCTTGAGCACAATTTAATGTCAGGGGTTCGTGACGTTGGAAATTTTCAAGTTAATTTTCGAAAGAATTAAGTTTTGAAGGTATTTAGTTTATCTCTTATAAGAGTATTATTTAATTCAGGAGAAACTCCTTAATATTGTTATTAGTTTATTGTAAAAGGAAACTAGTGAGATGGCTACTTTGTCTGTCCATCCGCACTTTTCCTGTCCGCCCTCAGATCTTAAACACCACTGAGGCTAGAGGGCTGCAAATTGATATGTCGATCATCCACCCTCCAATCATCAAACATATCAAATTGCAGCCCTCTAGCCTCAGCAGTTTTAATTCTATTTAATGTTAAATGTAGCCATGATCGTGTTTCTGGTGCCACAGGCCACCACGGCCTGCTGAGAGTTTCGTACAGCATTAGACGCTGTACAGGTGTTCATTTTCGCAAGAATTCAGCTTCTGAAGGTTTCTAATTCATCTTCTACAAGAGTATGATTTCATTCTAAAGAAAGACTTTGCTGTTGTTGTTTTTAAACTTGACGTTTCATTGTCTGTATCAAGAAGTTAACGCTGTTAAATACAAATGTTCATGATGTTAATTTGTGTGTACGGAAGAGTTCATTTTTACAGAAGAGTGCAACATTATGTGTTGCATGACACTGTTTTTGTTTATGCAACTTTTTAATGTAATTTATTCCTTCCCAGATCGTTATTAATATTCTTAGAGTTCCTGGTTACTTTTTTTTATTTTTATTAATTTTTTTATTTTGTTAAATACAAGAGTATAACTTTCAACTATACTATAACATTTCAAAATGTATTGTAAGAAACTATTTATTCGTTTCATTAGCTTAAAAATAGAATTTATTCCTCCACAGAGCATTATTATTATGCACAGAATTCCGCTGACTTCATTGGGATTGGGAGATATTGCTTACAGTGCGTCGTACGTGGCATACTGTATACGGTCTCTAGTTTATTGTGCTCATCTTATCTGGAAATGAAAAGTAATGAAAATGAAGCGTTATTTAATCCTTTTCCGTGGCAGGGAACCTGAGATAGTGATCTTCTTTCTCTCTCTCTCTCTCTCAAGGGGGAACCGCGATATATGGGAAAGACAAAAAACAATGGAAAAATATAAGAGAAATATAGTAACTCAGAATGTGAACTAATAGCGGTAGAATTTGAATCTGATAAATTAATATATAGACCCCCTAATAATAAAGAGTTTGACACAACAATAGAAAAATTGGATGATATATGTAGAAAGCACAAGGACTGGACTATTCTCCAATCCGGAGACTTTAACTTTCCTTTCGTAGACTGGAAAGAACGAATAGGAGATTGTGGTTGTATTTATACATATAAAAAAGAGAGTAATAGTAGTGCAGAAGATAAGAGGCAATTCGAAAAGCTATTAGATATGCTACTAGAATACAACATTCAACAAATAAATCACCTGCCAACAAGAAAGGAAAATACTTTAGACCTAGTATTTGTGAACAAATAATAGTTTATAATGCGAGTATTTCAGACCATAATGTCACAGAATTAACAGTCCATTCCAAAGCAAGTGAAAACAGAGATAAGCAAGAAATGAAAAAGTGGGAAGGATATGGAAAATACAACTTCTACAGTAAAAATATAAAATGGTCAGAAATAAATGAAGAATTAAACAAAGATTGGGATAACATTTTCGTAAGTGATGATATAAAGGTAAATATGGAGATATTATATAAAATATTAGAGAAAATAGTGGATAAATATATACCGAAGGAGAAAAGTAAACATCAGTCATGCATACCAAGAGACAGAAGGATCTTGTTCCAGAAAATCAGAAAGTGGAAAAAAGGTCTTGCAAAAGAAAACAAATGCATGGAAAGTTATAGAACTAAAAAGTAAGATAGAAAATGCAGGACAAAAGATTATACAATCAAAAGAAAATGAAAAACGGGACTTGGAAGAAAAAACCCTAGTAAATATCAAGCAAAATCCCAAACTATTGTAATCGTATGCGAAAAAGATGAATAAAAGAAGAATAGAAATAGGCCCTCTAAGAATTGAAGGGAGATTAACGAATGAAAAAAAGGAAATATGCAACATATTGGCAGAACAATATAAGAGAGAATTCACTCCTAGAATTGATAATGAAGATAATGACATAGAAGTAAGGGATGAAAATAGTGAATATTTAGCAGACATAGATATTAATGAAGCTGATATTGTGCAGGCTATTAATGAAATTAAAAATGGAGCTGCAGCAGGGCCTGATGGTGTTCCTGCTATTTTGTTAAAGAAAGTAGTTCATTCTATCGCAAAGCCACTTGCAATATTATTTGGACAAAATGTAGATACAGGGAAGGTTTATGATGCGCACAAATTATGCATATATTACCCCTACTTTCAAAAGTGGATCAAGACTAGAGGCAAGTAATTATAGGCCTGTGAGTCTAACATCACATGTTATGAAAGTGTATGAAAGGGTAATGAAGAAGAATATGAAACATTTAATAAAAAATAATTTGTTTAATATAGGACAAGATGGTTTCATACCCGGAAAAAGTACACAAACCCAACTGTTAGTCCACCGTGAGAACGTATACAAAAATATGAAAAGCGGAAATGAAACAGATGTGGTTTATCTAGACTTTGCAAAAGCTTTTGACAAGGTAGATCATAATATATTAGCGAAGAAAATTAGAAGACAATATAGTGGATAAAGTAGGAAGATGGTTAAAAGAATTTTTACACAACAGAAAACAGATAGTTATTGCAAACGATGAGAAATCGGATGAAGCTAAGGTAATATCCGGTGTGCCACAAGGTACGGTGTTAGCTGCGTTACTGTTTGTTATTATGATTGCAGACATAGACAGTAATGTTAAGGACTCGGTAGTGAGAATAGACAGTAATGTTAAGGACTCGGTAGTGAGAAGTTTTGCCGATGACACAAGAATAAGTAGAGAAATTACTTGTGATGAAGATAGGAACGCGCTACAAAGAGACCTTAACAAAGTATATGATTGGGCAGAGGTAAAATAGAAAAGCTTGGTATTTAACTCTAATAAATTTGAATCAATAAATTATGGAGACAGAGAAGGAAAGCTATATGCATATAGGGGACCTAATAATGAGACAATCACAAATAAGGAAGCAGTTAAAGACCTTGGTGTGATGATGAATAGGAACATGTTATGCAATGATCAAATAGCAATTCTATTGGCAAAATGTAAAGCAAAAACAAGACAAGCTGAACACATGATTATGCTTTATAAAACATATGTTCGTAATCCACTTGAATATTGCAATATGATGTGGTACCCACACTATCAAAAGGGTATTGCACAAGTAGAGAGTGTACAAAGGTCCTTTACAGCTAGAATAGAAGAAGTTAAGGATCTTGACTACTGGGAAAGACTACAATCCTTAAAATTATATTGTCTAGAAAGGAGAAGAGAACGCTACATGATAATTCAGGCATGGAAACAGATAGAAGGAATAGCCGAAAACATTATGGATCTAAAAATATCAGAAAGAGCAAGCAGAGGTAGATTAATAGTGCCCAAAACTATACCAGGAAAAATAAGGAAAGCACACAGGACATTAATCCACTACGCACCAGCATCGATAATGCAGCGTCTATTCAATACGTTGCCAGCTCATTTGAGGAATATATCAGAAGTGAGCGTAGATGTGTTTAAGAATAAGCTTGACAAATATATAAGCTGCATCCCAGACCACCCAAGATTGGAAGATGCAAAATATACCGGAAGATGTACTAGCAACTCTCTGGTAGACATTAGAGGTGCCTCACACTGAGGGACCTGGGGCAACCCGAACAAGATGGAAGGTAAGGTAAGGTCTCTCTCTCTCTCTCTCTCTCTCTCTCTCTCTCTCTCTCTCTCTCTCTTTTATTTGTCCCTCTATCGCTGTTTCGCCTTGTCTCTCCCCCTTTCTTTTCCGTCATTTATCCCCAGTTTCTCTCTCTCTCTCTCTCTCTCTCTCTCCATCCTTTAATTTCTCCCTTTCTTTCCCCTTTCTTCCCCTCATTTGTCTCCCCTTTTTCTCTTGATCTGTTTCGGTCTCTCTCTTTTTCCATTACTTCTCTCCCCTTCTCCTTCTCCAATTTCGCTCTCCTCTCCTTTTGTTTCTCTCCTCCTTCACCTGTTTCCCCCCCTTTCTTCTCCCCTACTTCTTTCTCCCTCTTTCTTCGCCCTTTGCTGCCTCCCTGACAAGAATTTCCCCTGAAACCTCGGTTCTTTAATGAACCTTAAAGTTCAATCTGCGAATTCTTTGGGGGGTGGGGAGGGGAGAGGGTTTTTTCTTATTGGCTTTTATTGAGGTTCAGTCGGCGGGGAAAAAAAAGAGAGAAAAAATATTCAACCGCTCGAGGTCTTTTGATACACGGTGGTGAACTGTTTCAACTTGGTCGTTTTAAGAATTTTTAACTTTTTTTTTTTTTTGCTGTATAAATCAATTTCATTGTTTTGTGTACTGAAGGATTTAATGTGAAAAAGTAGCGATGTTTATGTATTTTATTTTTTTTATCTATTATATTATATGTTTATCTATTATATTATATTTTTATCTATTTTTCTTTTATCTGTTGTTTATCTATTATATTATATTTTTATCTATTATTTTTTATCTATTGTTTATCCATTATATTATATTTTTATCTATTATAGTTTTTTATCTATTGTTTATCTATCATATTTTTTTATTATGTAGTCACCAGCATTATCGGATTTCATTGAGATTATTAATGAAATTTTGTTCCAAAGAGAAGGCATCTTGCTGATAAGTATTATCATAAAAAAGAATATATTCCAGAGGATCTTAAACTGGGGGATGCGTCCCCCTAGGGGGTCGTTAGCAGTTTCCAGGGGAGGCACGAGCCCTAAGGAAAAATGAAAGATTCCCTAATTATATTCGCCTTCCTCTTCACAAGAGTGAGGAACTGATATTCAGAAGTTGATGGCTGACCATGTTTTGTGATTCTCTACCTCCCTCCGTGCTCCTAGGTCTGCCACGCCCATACTTTAACCGTTCGATAAGATACACATAAGGCCCCTCTACAGCACGTTGCACCCAGATGCAAACTCACCTCTTACCTTTTACGTACTTTCTCTACCTGGATATTGAGACCCCGTTCTTTCTGTATTATATTTGATTTCATAAGTTGCCTTATGTAGCCCAGGCCCGAAGAAGACGTGAGAAAAGTGAATTGCTGACTGCTCTATGAGCAAGAGCCCGTGCTGGCAAAAGGCCATCTCAATCAAAAACAACAAGAAAAGTGCAGGAGAGAGAGAGAGAGAGAGAGAGAGTGGGATTTGATGGGCCACTGTAAAGTCTTCGAAGCTCCCTGCAGTACCTCCTCTAAGGCCCCATGTGCAGGGCTTTCTGCCTTTTTAATATCCATCCCATTCCTTCAGTCTCTCCCAACTTATCTGTCCAACTTCTTCAACTTGAATTTGATTCGTCTTCGGGTCGGTTTTAACAATAAAAAAAAAAAAAAAAAAAAAAAAATCCCTAAAGACGAGTCCCATAAGATTCTAGGAATGTGACTCGTGGGTCTCGTTAACCCAATTCATCCTAGTGGGAATAATCCCGGTAGGAATGGTATGAAGTCCCTCTAAGAGGAAAAGTTTAATTCTTTTCGAAGTTTTTTTTTTTTTTTTATGGGGGGGGGGGGGGGGGCGGGTGTTGGTTTGGTGTTGGGGTTAACATTGACCCCAAGGAACCACGAAAGCGAAAGTTTTTAATTTCAGGGGAATTGTTGTCTTGATGATGTGGAATCTTGCAGAGGACTTTGTGTATCTTTGTAGGGTTGTTTATATAATATATATATATATATTATATATATATATATATATATATATATATGCACACACAGATTTATATATATACATATATACGTGTATGTGTCTGTGTGTGTATACTTATATTTTTATATATATTTATAAATGTGTATATATATATATATATTATATATATATATATATATATATATATATATATATATATAATATATATATATATATATAAGCATCTTGTGGCATAACGCTCCGTTTCCTGTCGCCGCGTATTTTTCTAGATATAACGAGATATGGAAATTTGCCTGAATAAATTACATTTCAGGTCTACCTGTTTTTCGTTCCTGCTTCTGTATTTTGTGTATACATGTTAGAGAGAGACAGACAGACAGACAGGTACGTAAGTAGATAGATAGATGGGTAGAAATTGCCAGGGGTAGAAAGGTAAATAGCCGTAGATGAAAATCAGTTGATTAGATTAAATTAAAAATGTGTATATACATAGAGGCAGTCTTTGAAACAGGTTTAGGTAATTTGCTATGGACAGAGAGAGAGAGAGAGAGAGAGAGAGAGAGAGAGAGATTTTTCTTTAATGGCTATAAGCATTAGGCAGGTTAGCCAGACGGCTTTACGAGGGGGGGGTCCAAAAGAATTTTTTTTTTCCCACATTGGTTGTTAAATCAAGATTTATGGTAAAAATTGTGATCTGATTGTGATATATCTTTCGTGTTTCTATTACTAGGTAGGCAGATCGTTATTAGTATTGTTGCATCCTGCCTCCTTAGGAGTCCATCACTGTTCTTAATATGTGCGCTGTTTATAGGAGCACACTCTTCTGCCAGAGGCCTTGAGCTACTTCAGCCTCTAGTATATCCAGGTTCCTTTATTATTATTATTATTATTTCTTATTATTATGGGGAGGGGTTTTTTTTTTTTTTTTGCTCTATCACAGTCCTCCAATTCGACTGGGTGGTATTTATAGTGTGGGGGTTCCGGGTTGCATCCTGCCCCCGCCCCCCTTAGGAGTCCATCATCTTCTTACTATGTGTGCCGTTTCTAGATCACACTCTTCTGCATGAGTCCTGGAGCTACTTCAGCCTCTAGTTTTTCTAGATTCCTTTTCAGGGATCTTGGGATCGTGCCTAGTGCTCCTATGATTATGGGTACGATTTCCACTGGCATATCCCATATCCTATTATTTCTATTTTCAGATCTTGATACTTATCCATTTTTTCCCTCTCTTTCTCTTCAACTCTGGTGTCCCATGGTATTGCGACATCAATGAGTGATACTTTCTTCTTGACTTTGTCAATCAACGTCACGTCTGGTCTGTTTGCACGTATCACCCTATCCGTTCTGATACCATAGTCCGCCCAGAGGATCTTTGCCTGATCGTTTTCTATCACTCCTCAGGTTGGTGCTCGTACCACTTATTACTGCAAGGTAGCTGATGTTTCTTGCACAGGCTCCAGTGGAAGGCTTTTGCCACTGAATCATGCCTCTTTTTGTACTGGTTCTGTGCAAGTGCCGGGCATTCACTTGCTATGTGGTTTATGGTTTCATTTTTCGTATTGCACTTCCTACATATGGGAGAGATGTTATTTCCGTCTATCGTACTTTGAACATATCTGGTTCTTAGGGCCTGATCTTGTGCCGCTGTTATCATTCCTTCAGTTTCCTTCTTTAGCTCTCCCCTCTGTATCCATTGCCAATTATCATCGCTGGCTAGTTCTTTAGTCTGTCTCATGTATTGTCCGTGCATTGGTTTGTTGTGCCATTCCTCTGTTCTTTCTGTCTTTCTCCTGTCTCTGTATATTTCTGGGTCTTCGTCTACTTTTATTAGTCCTTCTCCCATGCACTCTTTAGCCACTCGTCTTCACTGGTTTTTAGATATTGCCCCAGTGCTCTGTTTTCGATGTTGACGCAGTCCTCTATACTTAGTAGTCCTCTCCCTCCTTCCTTTCGTGTTATGTATAGTCTGTCCGTATTTGCTCTTGGGTGTAGTGCTTTGTGTATTGTCATTTGTTTCCTTTCCCTGGTTTTCTGATCTATGCTGCGGAGTTTCGCCTTCGTCCATTCCACTATTCCTGCGCTGTATCTGATTACTGGCACTGGCACTGCATGTGTTTATGGCTTTTATCATATTTCCCGCGTTGAGTTTTGACTTGAGTATCGCCTTGAGTCTCTGCATATATTCTTTCCTGATCGTGTCCTTCATCTCTTGGTGTTTTATATCTCCTCCTTCCATTATTCCCAGGTATTTGTATCCTGTCTCATCTATGTGTTTGATGTTGCTCCCATCTGGTAGCTTTATCCCTTCAGTTCTCGTTACTTTGCCTTTTTGTATGTTGACTAAGGCGCATTTTTCTATTCCAAACTCCATCCTGATGTCCCCAGATACAATTCTTACAGTCTGGATTAGGGTATCTATTTCCTTGATGGCTCTTACCATACAGCTTGATGTCGTCCATGAACATCAGATGGTTGATTCTGTTGCCTCTTTTCTTGAGTTGGTACCCGGCATCCATCTTCTGTAGTACTTTTGTCATGGGAATCATGGCTACTACGAAGAGTAGTGGGGACAGTGAGTCGCCCTGGAAGATCCCTCTCCTGATATTAACCTCTGCTAGTCTTATTCCAGAGCTTGTAAGTATTGTATTCCAGTTGCGCATTGTATTTTTGAGGAAGCTGATGGTATTTTACTCTGCCCCATATATTTTCAGGCATTCTATTAGCCATGTGTGTGGTATCATGTCGAAGGCTTTCTTATAGTCTATCCATGCCATGCTTAGGTTGGTTTTCCTTCTCCTACTGTTCTTCATTACCATTTTGTCTATCAGGAGCTGGTCTTTTGTGCCCCTACACTTCCTTCTGCAGCCTTTCTGTTGGTGGGGGATGGTGTTTGTCTCCTCTAGGTAGTTGTATAGCCTTTCACTGATGATACCTGTTAGTAACTTCCACATTATTGGTAGGCAGGTGATAGGCCTGTAGTTACTGGCTTATATTTCCCTTACTCTTGTCTTTTTGTACTAAGGATGTTCTTCCTGTGGTCATCCATTTGGGTGCTTGGTGATTTGAGATACAATGCTGGAGTTGTTCTGCTATTCGTGGGTGTAGGGCCTTGAAGTTTTTGAGCCAGTATCCATGGACTTCATCGGGACCTGGGGCTTTCCAGTTTGGCATTTTTTCTTTAGTTGGTGTCTGACTGTGGTATGTCGTGATGTCTGTGAATCTTTGTTTTATTCTCCCTGTTTCTTCTTCCTTGACTTCCTGGAGCCATGTTGCATGTTTGTTGTGTGATACCGGATTGCTCCATATGTTTTCCCAGAGTCTCTTACTTGGTTCGGCTTCAGGAATTTCTGGTGGTTGTCTTCCCCTCTTAGTTGGCTGTATAGTCTTTTCTGGTTGGTTCCGAATAGTTTGTTCTGTTGGTATCCCTTATTCCTGTTCATGTACCGTTGGATCTTATGTGCTTGGCCTTAAGCCTCTTTGTTACATCTTCTATGGTGCTGTTTAGTCCCCTCTCTTGTAATTTGTATTTCTCGTTGAGTTCCTCCCTTGTTTTCTTGCTTCTTAGCCTTTTTTCTGCCATCTCTTTCAGTTTACTCAAGTCAGATCTCATCACCATGATTTGCTTTTCCAGGCGCCTTTTCCAAGGAGGTTGCTGTTTTGGTTTCTGTTGGGTTGGTTGTGCTGGTGGTGTTGGTGTTCGAATCCCCATCAGTTCTGCTACTAATCTTGCTCCTGCATATGTCAAGTTATTTGTTTCTGTGGTACTGGTGGTGTGTATTATGCCCATTATTTCCTTGACCTCACTTGTTTTCTCCCTTAATTTCTTGGTGTTGTAGGCTTTCATGGAGGGGATCTTTGTTCTCTCTGTATCTGGCTCCATCCATTGTCTGATCTTTTCTACCCATTCCGTCCTCTCTGTTACTTCGTCGGTGTTTCTTCGTGTGTCGTTGTTTGATACCTCATCCTCCCTGTCGTCTTCTGTGGCCATCGTTATTATTATTATTATTATTAATTATTATTATTATTTTATTATTATTATTATTATAATAGTTGGGAAGTAGACCTTCTTTTAAATAACTTCTTGTTGAAAATAATGGCTGATTCAGCTCCGTTAATTTTACGCAGGGCTTTCTCAAGTCTCCTTATCGTTGATTTTTCAGTATTGCTTAGACTGGCAAGCAATGTGCCAATGGAGGATCTGTCAAAAACGGTGGATTCGAGGGACGATTATCATCCCGCATGAGAAATACATCAATCTCGTCTCTCTCTCTCTCTCTCTCTCTCTCTCTCTCTCTCTCATCTGTTTGCCCTCCTTCCTTCCTTTCTTCTTCTTCCTTCTTTCTTCCTTCCTTCCTTCCTTCCTTCCTTCCAGGGTTTGTCTGTCTCAAAGAAGCTCTCGCGCGGAGTGATCTGTTTGCTCGCTTTGTGTTTGCTTGCTTTGCTTGGCTTTCGTTTGCCCGCTGGCAAAGGAACCTCCTTTGTTTGTTCCTGCCGTCCCGGGAAGGTACACAACAGTGGGAGCAACAACAAAATAATAATAATAAGAATGATAGTAATTTTGGAAGAAGACCCTCTTTTAAAGAAATTCTGTTGAATAAAATGGCAGAAAATTAAGCGAATTAAGGGAAGATAGAAGAGATAATATATAGAATGATACTGATAATAATAGCCAAACAACAACAACACCACTACTACTACTACTACTACTAATACTAATAATAATAATAATAATAATAATTATTATTATTATTTTTTTTTTTTTTTGTTTTTTTTTTTTTTTTTTTTTTTTTTGTTTTTTTTTTTTTTTTTGCTCTATCAGTCCTCTAATTCGACTGGGTGGTAGTTTATAGTGTGGGGTTCCGGGTTGCATCCTGCCTCCTTAGGAGTCCATCACCTTTTCTACTATGTGTGCCGTTTCTAGGATCACACACTTCTGCATGAGACCTGGAGCTACTTCAGCCTCTAGTTTTTCTAGATTCCTTTTCAGGGATCTTGGGATCGTGCCTAGCTCCTATGATTATGGGTTACGATTTCCACTGGCATATCCCCCATATCCTTCTTATTTCTATTTTCAGATCTTGATACTTATCCCATCTCTTTCTCTTCAACTCTGGTGTCCCATGGTATTGCGACATCAATGAGTGATACTTTCTTCTTGATTTTGTCAATCAACGTCACGTCTGGGTCTATTTGCACGTATCACCCTATCCGTTCTGATACCATAGTCCCAGAGGATCTTTACCTGATCGTTTTCTATCACTCCCTCAGGTTGGTGCTCGTACCACTTATTACTGCAAGGTAGCTGATGTTTCTTGCACAGGCTCCAGTGGAGGGCTTTTGCCACTGAATCATGCCTCTTTTTGTACTGGTTCTGTGCAAGTGCCGGGCATTCACTTGCTATGTGGTTTATGGTTTCATTTTTTCGTATTGCACTTCCTACATATGGGAGAGATGTTATTTCCGTCTATCGTACTTTGAACATATCTGGTTCTTAGGGCCTGATCTTGTGCCGCTGTTATCATTCCTTCAGTTTCCTTCTTTAGCTCTCCCTCTGTAGCCATTGCCAATTGTCATCGCTGGCTAGTTCTTTAGTCTGTCTCATGTATTGTCCGTGCATTGGTTTGTTGTGCCAGTCCTCAGTTCTCTCTGTCTCTCTGTCTGTATATTTCTGGGTCTTCGTCTACTTTTATTAGTCCTTCTTCCCATGCACTCTTTAGCCACTCGTCTTCACTGGTTTTCAGATAGTGCCCCAGTGCTCTGTTTTCAATGTTGACGCAGTCCTCTATACTTAGTAGCCCTCTCTCCTCCTCCTTTCGTGTTATGTATAGTCTGTCCGTATTTGCTCTTGGGTGTATGCTTTGTGTATTGTCATTTGTTTATTATTATTATTATTATTATTATTATTATTATTATTATTATTATTATTATTATTTTCGGAAGAAGACACTCTCTCAAAGAAATTCTGTTGAGTAAAATGGTAGAATTCAGCAAATTAAGAAAAAACAGAAAAGATGATATATAGAATAATACAAATAATAATAGTAATAACTAAAACAACAACCATACTACTACAACTATTACTACTACTACTACTAATCATAATATTGATAATAATATGCTGGAAGAAGACCTTCATTAATACAGGTTTTTATTGAAAATAATGGCTATTCCAGCCGCGTGTATTTTCTATAGAAGTTTCTCTATTTTTCTTAACACTGACTTTTCGTCTGTACTCAAGTTGGCTGTTAAGACTCCAAATGGAGGATTCTTGTCAAAAACGTGGTATTTGTCAAATTGAATATAATTGTGTAATATGATAAAAAAAATATTTTTTTTACAAATACCACGTTTTTGACATGAATCCCCCATTTTGGCGTTTTAATAGCCAATTTGAGTACAGAAGAAAAGTCAGTAATAAGAAGAATAGAGAAACTTCTATACGAAATAAACGCGGCTGAAATAGCTATTATTTTCAATAAATAATGATAATAATAATAATAATAATAATAATAATAATAATAATAATAATAATAATAGTGGAGATACAAATCCACAGTTATGTTTGGGTACAGATGTTTATTTTTTAATAATAAATCTCTACAGCATGTGATGGCACAAGTACACGTGACTTTCTGTATGTCTGCTTTCATTGCGAATATGTTTATATAGTACATGCTCTACTATCAGGAATAGTTTCTAAACAAACTCTGCTTCCCGCATAGTTGCACTCTCCCACGAAATACTGTCGACACTGCTACTGGTCAATTCCCTCATCCTTTGTAGGGGGAAGTCCCGGTTGCTATTGGCCAGTATTGGGCGAGGCCTCTTGGTCATTTAAGAAGGTATATTTTTTAAAGACTTTTTCTATCTCCTCAGGGCCCATAATTATTAATAGATGCTTGCCTGTCTGAGGGATGCTGCATCTGAACTAATCTTGGAGTGGGAGGAAGGGGGACGGTGATGAGAAATTTATTTAAGAGGGCAATTTCTTTATAGTTGTATATATACACACTGTATATTATATATATATATATATATATATATATATATATATATATATATATCTAATAAAAGGAGCCCATAAAAACGCCAAAATATAGAGAGAAAATACTATATCTCAGAGACTATATTTAGTCTCTGAAATGTAGTGTTTTCTCTATAGTTTGGCGTTTTTATGGGCTCCTTTTAGTAGATGGAATTCTGTTGTAACAGAAGATTTTTCACCAGTCACACACACACACATATATATATATATAAATATTAGATATATATATATACTATATATTATATATATATATGTATGTATGTTTGTATATATATATATATATATATATAAACATACATACATACATACATACATATATACGACATTCTTGAATACATTTCATAGTGCAAAAGTCCTTTATTCCAAAAGGGTGCCTATCACCTATGTATACCTATGTATAAACCATTTAGTCACATTACCATCATCTTCATCAACATGACGACATATCCACTTGTCTGACGTCTACTACGGGATGAATATCATTATAGCCATTTGTCTGACGTCTACTATGGGAATGATGAATATCATTATAGCCATTTTGGTCTGACGTCTACTACGGGATGAATATCATTTTAGCCATTTGTCTGACATCTACTACGGGATGAATGCGGTCACAGGGAAACCCAGCTGTATCCAGAGGACCACAGCTGGAAAGGTAATATAATCTAGTGCTGTGAGCTAGCAGCGCTTAGGCCTACTGCGTTAAATCCTTTTAGGCTCGACGTAGGATGAGGCCTTCCAATTACCGCAGGCCTTGTCGTAGTTGTTACAGCGTTGTCTCTCTGATGGGGCAGCAGGAGGAGGATGAGGAAGTGTTTGTATATATGCATATATATATATCATATATATATATATATATATATATATATATATATATATATATATATATATATAGATATATATATATATATATATATATATATATATATATATATATATATATATATATATATATATATATATATATATATGACTGGTAAAAACGCTCTGTTACAACGGAATTCCATCTAATAAAAGGAGCCCCAAACAACGCCCAAATATAGAAAGAAAGTACTATGTTTCATAGACTCCTCTCTGTCTGAAGAGAGGGACAGCAGTCTCTGAAATATAGTACTTTCTTTCGATATTTTGGTTTGTGTGGGCTCCTTTTATTATATATATAATATATATATAATATATATATACATATATTGTGTGTTATATATATTATATATATATATATATATATATATATATATATTATGTGTGTGTATATATATTATATATATATTATATATATATATATATAATATATATATATATATTATATATGTATATAATGTAAGAGCTCATTGTGGCTATTACAATTACATACGTATCTGGTAGTAATGACCAGTAGATTCTGCAGTGTATATATATATATATATATATATATATATATATATATATATATATATATATAGTTGTAAATATCTGAATAAATTACATCACATCACCGCGATTCATATTCAGGCATTAAGCTACAAATGTCCTTTAATGTCCAATTTCCTCTGCCTCGGAAATGATATATTTTCCTATGTTAACCGAAGGGGAATTGTTTAGTTGATAATAATTTCGTCGTCTCGTGGGATCGAACCACGAAAGAACCAGAACTTAAACCACATACGATGACCATGTGGTTTAAGACGCGTCACTGCTGTCGTGAGTTCTTGTTCTTCCGTGGTTCGATCCCACGAGACGACGAACTTATTATCAACTAAAAAATTCCCCTTCCGTTAAGATATATGAAGAGATAAAGGTTGAGTGAATTAGATATTAAAAGGACATTTGTAGCATAGTGCTTATATATAATATATATATATATATATATATATATATATATATATATATATATATATATATATAAATTTCAGTTATGGATATCAACAGTGCTTAGAAATAGATATTTACATGGGTTTAAGTATATTTTGGTTTATGAATATACTTTAAAATTAACTTTAACATGGCGCATTGAAGAGTCCATTAAATATACTTGTCAATAACCTCCCCCACATCTCTCTCTCTCTCTCTCTATGTGTGTGTGTATGCGTGTGTGTTTAACTGCACTGCGTCTCCTTTTAAATTCAACTGCACATTTCTCTCTCCCTCTCTCTCTCTTAACTACACTTCGTTTCCTTTTAAAATCAAATGCATATCTCTCTCTCTCTTTGTATTTAGCTACACTTTTTTTCTGGAATTGAATACACATTTTACTCTTGTATTTAGCAACCCTTTTTTTTGTTTTTTAGAAATTAAATATACATTTTAGTCTCTCTCTCTCTCTCTCTCTCTCTCTCTCTGTATTTAACTACAGTTTTTTAGGGGAATTAAATACATATTTTACTCTTGTATTTAGCAACACTGTTTTTTTATAGAAATTAAATACACATTTTAGTCTCTCTCTCTCTCTCTCTCTTCTCTCTCTCTCTCTCTCTCTCTCTCTCTCTCTCTCTCTCTCTACGCATGCATGCAGGCGCTTGTAAAATATGTCATCGAAGTTTTGGAATCATCATCATTTATCCCTCCTCCTCCTCCTCCTCCTCCTCCTCCTCCTCCTCCTCCTCCTCCTCCTCCTCCTCCTCCTCCTCCTCCTCCTCCTCCTCCTCCTCCTTGATATTGGCAACCAGGCTCGACTTCCCGTCTTGATGACAGGAACGCCTGAATATGACGTCATCTGCAGGACCTTCATAGGTGGTGGCGCCCTGATCTAGAGTGAGGTCTGGTGGGGTCGCTGCTCCCTCCCTCATCGCAATATTGCACGATGAGTTTCAGGCGCTCAGTTTGCCTCCTTCTTTTTTTCTTTTTTCTTTTTTAAAA
This sequence comes from Macrobrachium nipponense, assembly GCF_015104395.2. Lineage (NCBI taxonomy): Eukaryota > Metazoa > Arthropoda > Malacostraca > Decapoda > Palaemonidae > Macrobrachium > Macrobrachium nipponense. Next base: position 4,880,944 of record NC_061088.1, on the reverse strand, counting down.
ATTTTTCTGTCAGTTGTATTTCTTTTTCTGTTTATATTATTGCTTGTTGGTTTTGGTGAAATACTTTGTTAATTTTATGTTACCTTACTCTTTTTGTAGTCAGCCCTATTTTTTTGTCAAAATTTATGTCCTTTTTTTGTAATTTTTCCGTTTTAAGTTGATTTTTTATATTTGGTTCTTTTCCAGCTTTCATTTTCTTTTCTGGTATTTGTTTGTTTTTTTTTTCTTTGCCGTTTTTCTACATTGGTTTTCCGCATTTCTTTCATTTTTACGTTTTCACTTTTAGTGTGCGGCTTTTATCTTTAGCTTTTACGTTTGCATTTTTTTAGAACTTTCGTATTCTTTCCTCTCTTCCTGTATTTGTTCAGCTTTTCCTTCCTCATATTGGAAATTCATTGGCGATGCAGATTTTCGTGTCCGACTGTTTCCATTATAAATTTGATCTCCTGAAATTAAGATTTGTTCGTATCGAATTGTGACAAGGCTTCACTTTTGTTCATTTTTGTTCTCTTTCTTTTTTTGCCCAATCTCACACTTGATTTTAAATTTTGCTATAAAATGATCTCAGCTTGTATGTATGCATGCATGCATGCATGCTACGCATCACACACATACACACACGTATATACATGTTATATATATATATATATATATATATATATATATATATATATATACACACTATATAGTATATTGTATAACAGAACACAAGCCTTCATGTTTACGCATGAGGTCTTGTACTACTTCTGCAGTAGAAGACCTCCACGACTCAGTAGAAGTAAGGGGATTACCTCGTCAGAATCCCACAACACATATATACTGCTTCAACAAACATTAACCTCGATTCTCTCGAAG
>NC_061088.1:4857589-4875089 GCF_015104395.2 Macrobrachium nipponense | reverse complement strand
TCCTCCCTCTTCCCCTCCCCTCTCTCTCTCCTCTCCCCCCTCCCATCCCCCCACCGTCAATTTAGCAGCAATAAGGGGAGCGCGAGATGACGACGCCATCCGATCGATTTTGGGTGGAGTCTGACCAATTAGAGATTCGCGTTGCTAATCTTACTTTCTCCCTGAGTGGACCCTTCGTAGGAATATTTTTTATATTTTATTTTAGATGTGCTATGATGTTTGCTTTATGGAATTACGTACAGTTTTGTCTCTTGCGTGTTTATAGTCTCTATTTATCTGTAGTTATTTTGGTGTAGGTATTTTGTTATTTATCCAACTGGGTCCCCTATGGAAGACTATACACGCAAAAGTTAAAAGGACCCCCTACAACCCCCCCCCCCCTCCGGAAGAAATGGAGCAGCTAAGGACGCTTCGCAAGGGAAGAAGTGGTTTTCAAGTATACCCCAAGTATAAACTTCAGATGCCCTGGTTTTTCTTGCCCCCTGAAGGAGGTGGTTTCATCTATGAGTGGTGAGGACGCCTCAGGCGGGCAGAGCTGGTGTCCAAATAATGTCCGTAGTATAAACTACAGAGGCTCCATTTTTTTTAGCAGGCCTGGAGAAGGTAGTTTCATCCAGTAGTGAAGTGGATGACCCATGGCAGCAACCGGCCTTCATAGCTCTGTCCTATGCCTAAACCCCAAAGACCATTATGCGTCAGCCGTTGGTTTCGGAGAGCGACAGTCATAAACATTCGATCCTCCTGAATGCTGAGGCAATCAAGTTGCAATGACACCATGAACAGCGATGTTATTTTGAGGGGGAGTTAAATATGATAGGTTCATTTCTCATTGTCATTCCTCAATTTAGGTCATTGCAGTAAAGCCAGTGCAACTTGCAGCGGGCCGATGATTGATCTGTCTGGCTGGGTGACTTTCAGAATCTCAAACTTCTTCGTGTGTGCGTGTGTGTGTCTGTGTGTGTGTGCTTTACGGCAATTCTGTGACTCCTCTCTGTCTTTTGTATCTTGTCAATAAAGGGAAACTGCTATCACATCAGCAACTGAACTGTTACTATTATGAAGCACGAGTCGAGCTTCATAAGCGAGAAATGAAACAGAAATGTGACTATGACTTTTGTGGATTTTGATTTATAATAATAACAGTAAAACTGGACGATACTAGTAAGCCACAATTGCTAATCCCTACGATTCATTATAAGAGCAATGAAGTTATTAAGCTTATTATTATTATTATTATTATTATTATTATTATTATTTTTTTTTTTTTTTTTTTTTTTTTTTTGCTCTATCACAGTCCTTCAATTCGACTGGGTGGTATTTATAGTGTGGGGTTCCGGGTTGCATCCTGCCTCCTTAGGAGTCCATCACTTTTCTTACTATGTGTGCTGTTTCTAGGATCACACTCTTCTGCATGAGTCCTGGAGCTACTTCAGCCTCTAGTTTTTTCTAGATTCCTTTTCAGGGATCTTGGGATCGTGCCTAGTGCTCCTATGATTATGGGTACGATTTCCACTGGCATATCCCATATCCTTCTTATTTCTATTTTCAGATCTTGATACTTATATCCATTTTTTCCCTCTCCTTCCTCTTCAACTCTGGTGTCCCATGGTATTGCGACATCAATGAGTGATACTTTCTTCTTGACTTTGTCAATCAACGTCACGTCTGGTCTGTTTGCACGTATCACCCTATCCGTTCTGATACCATAGTCCCAGAGGATCTTTGCCTGATCGTTTTCTATCACTCCTTCAGGTTGGTGCTCGTACCACTTATTACTGCAAGGTAGCTGATGTTCTTGCACAGGCTCCAGTGGAGGGCTTTTGCCACTGAATCATGCCTCTTTTTGTACTGGTTCTGTGCAAGTGCCGGGCATTCACTTGCTATGTGGTTTATGGTTTCATTTTTCGTATTGCACTTCCTACATATGGGAGAGATGTTATTTCCGTCTATCATACTTTGAACATATCTGGTTCTTAGCCTGATCTTGTGCCGCTGTTATCATTCCTTCAGTTTCCTTCTTTAGCTCTCCCCTCTGTATCCATTGCCAATTGTCATCGCTGGCTAGTTCTTTAGTCTGTCTCATGTATTGTCCGTGCATTGGTTTGTTGTGCCAGTCCTCTGTTCTTTCTGTCTTTCTCCTGTCTCTGTATATTTCTGGGTCTTCGTCTACTTTTATTAGTCCTTCTTCCCATGCACTCTTTAGCCACTCGTCTTCACTGTTTTCAGATATTGGCCCAGTGCTCTGTTTTCGATGTTGACGCAGTCCTCTATACTTAGTAGTCCTCTCCCTCCTTCCTTTCGTGTTATGTATAGTCTGTCCGTATTTGCTCTTGGGTGTAGTGCTTTGTGTATTGTCATTTGTTTCCTGGTTTTCTGATCTATGCTGCGGAGTTCTGCCTTCGTCCATTCCACTATTCCTGCGCTGTATCTGATTACTGGCACTGCCCATGTGTTTATGGCTTTTATCATATTTCCGGCGTTGAGTTTTGACTTGAGTATCGCCTTGAGTCTCTGCATATATTCTTTCCTGATCGTGTCCTTCATCTCTTGGTGTTTTATATCTCTTCCTTCCATTATTCCCAGGTATTTGTATCCTGTCTCATCTATGTGTTTGATGTTGCTCCCATCTGGTAGCTTTATCCCTTCAGTTCTCGTTACTTTGCCTTTTTGTATGTTGACTAAGGCGCATTTTTCTATTCCAAACTCCATCCTGATGTCCCCAGATACAATCCTTACAGTCTGGATTAGGGTATCTATTTCCTTGATGCTCTTACCATACAGCTTGATGTCGTCCATGAACATCAGATGGTTGATTTTGTTGCCTCTTTTCTTGAGTTGGTACCCGGCATCCATCTTCTGTAGATTTTGTCATGGGAATCATGGCTACTACGAAGAGTAGTGGGGACAGTGAGTCGCCCTGGAAGATCCCTCTCTCCTGATATTAACCTCTGCTAGTCTTATTCCAGAGCTTGTAAGTATTGTATTCCAGTTGCGCATTGTATTTTTGAGGAAGCTGATGGTATTTTCCTCTGCCCCATATATTTTCAGGCATTCTATTAGCCATGTGTGTGGTATCATGTCGAAGGCTTTCTTATAGTCTATCCATTATTATTATTATTATTATTATTATTATTATTATTATTATTATTATTATTATTATTATTATTTACGCAAGGAGCAGACCTTCTTTGATACATGTTTTGTTGAAAATAAAGCTGAGTCAGAAAAACGAATTATCTGAAGAATTGAAAAGACCCTGTACAAGATGAATTCGTTAGAAACTGCTATTATTTTCAACAAAATATTATTATTATTATTATTATTATTATTATTATTATTATTATTATTATTATTATTATTATATCCCTCTAGCTTCATCATCATCATATCTACTAATAGAACTCAGGTAATTTTAATTTTTATATATTATTAAGTAGACCAGTCATTCACATTATTAAATAAAAACGAGGAAATGGAAGGCAGCTATAAAAGTTGAACAGCTAAGAACCAAGAAACCTGTGGAGAAAATCGGTGAAGAGTACTACTAAGCGGAAAGCACTACAACTGTGAACTAGGAATGGAGGAGGCTGAGAGGAACTATTTTAGCACCGTCTACAGTGCGCCAGGGAAGGTAAATTATAGACGGATTTCCTATCCTCCCTCATGAAATACGTTTATGGAAAAACCAACTCGCTTATCCTCTCTCTCGCTGGAAGAAAAAGTGCTTCTGGAAAAATGATCGAAACAAACGCACAGAAATATAAACAAATAAAACAGAAAAAAGGCGCCATTGACTGAAGAAGCCTTATGAAGACAGCAGCGGGTGACGCTTAACCATTCCCCGGAGAGGACAGCCCAGACCCAGCCATCGAAACGGAAGGTCGGAAATCACCCCCAGAAAGGAGGACTTTCGGCCTTCTTGAACTGCTCGGCGTCTCATAACTTTCAGAATAAGACAGTTGATGAAGATAGATTCCGGTGGCCCGGAGCCTCCAAGGCTTGTCAAGTACGACTCCTCTGGCGTGTGTGTGTGTGTGTGTGTACTGTAATAGATAGGAACTTCTGTCTGCTGCATTGTGGTCGTTCTCGATTTTAATGGTTTGGTCGTAGTGGTGCAGTCAGTTTGCATATGGTTATGTATGGTTCTCGTACATGCATGGTCATGTATACTTGAGAGGCATTAGATTAGCGTATGTATTTTGAAATTACATATACACAATGTGATATATATATATATATATTTATATATATATATGTGAATAATATATATATATATATATATATATACTATATATATATATATATATAGTTATTATTTATTATATTATATATATATAGTCAGTCGTGGTGGTGCAGTCAGTGGTTGCATATATATATATATATATATATATATATATATATATATATATATATATATATATATATCATTCAAGCTACAAATGTCCTTTAATATCTAAATTCACTTTACCTCCCAAATGATATATTTTCATATATGTACCGAAGGGGAATTTTTTTTAATTGATAATATTTCCGTCCCCCATGGGATCGAACCACCGTCCAAGTGGACGGGGACGAATCAGGACAGTCATGACGCTATCCAATCAGCCAACAGAGACGCTATAAGTTCATATCGATTCTGACCTTACAAATCACCCTCGATCTGGGAGCTTTCGTATTAGAAAATCGATATAAAACCCCGTCTACCATGTTGGCCAATTCGAGCGTTTGACAGCACGTAGCCTTTTGTTATGCATAATTATCACATCGAACCGTGATCCCTTTATATATCAATTCAAGCTACAAATGTCCTTTAATATCTAAATTCACTTTACCTCCCAAATTATATATTTTCATATATATGTACCGAAGGGGAATTTTTTTTAATTGATAATAATTTCGTCCCCCCATGGGATCGAACCACCGTCCAAGTGGACGTGACGAAATCAGGACAGTCAGTGACGCTATCCAATCAGCCAACAACAGGACGCTATAAAGTTCATATGATCGATTAAATGACCTACAAATCACCCTCGATCTGGGAGCTTTCGTAATTAGAATCGATATGAAACCCCTTACAGACCTTACAGACCTTACATTTCGTTCGGGTTGCCCCAGGTCCCTCAGTGTGAGGCGCCTCTAATGTCTACCAGAGAGTTGCTAGTACATCTTCCGGTATATTTTGCATCTTCCAATCTTGGATGGTCTGGGATGCAGTTTAGATATTTGTCGAGCTTATTCTTAAACACATCTACGCTCACTCCTGATATATTCCTCAGATGAGCTGGCAACGCATTGAATAGACGCTGCATTATCGATGCTGGTGCGTAGTGGATTAATGTTCTGTGCTTTCCTTATTTTTCCTGATATAGTTTTGGGCACTATTAATCTACCTCTGCTTGCTCTTTCTGATATTTTTAGTTCCATGATATTTTCTGTATTCCTTCTATTGTTTCCATGCCTGAATTATCATGTAGCGTTCTCTTCTCCTTTCTAGACTATATAATTTTAAGGATTGTAGTCTTTCCCAGTAGTCTAGGTCCTTAACTTCTTCTATTCTAGCTGTAAAGGACCTTTGTACACTCTCTATCTGTGCAATATCCTTTTGATAGTGTGGGTACCATATCATATTGCAATATTCAAGTGGACTACGAACATATGTTTTATAAAGCATAATCATGTGTTCAGCTTTTCTTGTTTGGAAGTGCCGTAACAACATTCCCATTTTTGCTTTACATTTTGCCAACAGAATGGCTATTTGATCATTGCATAACATGTTCCTATCATCATCACACCAAGGTCTTTAACTGCTTCCTTATTTGTGATTGTCTCATTATTAGGTCCCCTATATGCATAGCTTTCCTTCTCTGTCTCCATAATTTATTGATTCAAATTTATCAGAGTTAAATACCATCCTATTTACCTCTGCCCAATCATATACTTTGTTAAGGTCTCTTTGTAGAGCGTTCCTATCTTCATCACAAGTAATTTCTCTACTTATTCTTGTGTCATCAGCGAAACTACTCACTACCGAATCCTTAACATTACTGTCTATGTCTTCAATCATAATAACAAACAGTATTGCAGCTAGCACCGTACCTTGTGGCACACCGGATATTACCTTGGTTTCATCCGATTTCTCATCGTTTGCAATAACTATCTGTTTTCGGTGTGTAAAATTCTTTTAACCATCTTCCTACTTTATCTAACGATATTGTGTTTTCTAATTTTCTTTGCTAATATATTATGGTCTACTTTGTCAAAAGCTTTTGCAAAGTCTAGATAAACCACATCTGTTTCATTTCCGCTTTTCATATTTTTGAATATGTTCTCACGGTGGACTAACAGTTGGGTTTGTGTACTTTTTCCGGGTACGAAACCGTGTTGTCCTATATTAAACAAATTATTTTTTATTAAATGTTTCATAATATTTTTCTTCATTACCCTTTCATACACTTTCATAATATGTGATGTTAGACTCACAGGCCTATAATTACTTGCCTCTAGTCTTGATCCACTTTTGAAAGTAGGGGTGGATATATGCTAATTTGTGCTCATCATAAATCTTGCCTGTATCTACACTTTGTCTTAATAATATTGCAAGTGGCTTTGCGATAGAAAGAACTACTTTCTTTAACAAAATAGCAGGGACTCCATCCGGCCCTGCAGCAGCTCCATTTTTAATTTCATTAATTGCCTGCACAATATCAGCTTCATTAATTTCTATGTCAGCTAAATATTCACTATTTTCGTCCCTTACTTCTATATCATTATCTTCATTATCTATTCTAGGGGTGAATTCTCTCTTATATCGTTCTGCCAGTATGTTTGCAAATTTCCTTTTTTTCATTCGTTAATCTCCCTTCAATTCTCAGAGGGCCTATTTTTCTATTCTTCTTTTATTCATCTTCTTCGCATATGAGTATAATAGTTTTTGGGGTTTTGCTTGATATTTTAATAGGGTTTTTTCTTCCAAGTCCCGTTTTTCATTTTCTTTTGATTGTATAATCTTTTGTTCTGCATTTTCTATCTTACTTTTTAGTTCTATAGCTTTCCATGCATTTTTTTCTTTTGCAAGACCTTTTTTCCACTTTCTGATTTTCTGGAACAAGATCCTTCTGTCTCTTGGTATGCATGAATGATGTTTACTTTTCTTCTTCGGTATATATTTTTTCACTATTTTCTCCATATTTTATATAATATCTCCGTATTTACCCTTAAGTCATCACTTACGAAGATGTTATCCCAATCTTTGTTTAATTCTTCATTAATTTCTGACCATTTTATATTTTTTACTGTAGAAGTTGTATTTTCCATATCCTTCCCACTTTTTCATTTCTTGCTTATCTCTATTTTCACTTGCTTTGGAATAAACTGTTAATTCTATGACATTATGGTCTGAAATACTCGCATTGTAAACTATTATTTCTTTAACATATTCATCTCGTTCACAAATACTAGGTCTAAAGTATTTTCCTTTCTTGTTGGCAGGTGATTTATTTGTTGAATGTTGTATTATAGTAGCATATCTAATAGCTTTTCAAATTGCCTCTTATCTTCTGCACTACTATTACTCTCTTTTTTATATGTATAAGTACAAACCACAATCTCCTATTCGTTCTTTCCATTCTACGAAAGGAAAGTTGAAGTCACCAGATAGGAGAATAGTCCAGTCCTTGTGATTTCTACATATATCATCCAATTTTTCAATTATTAAGTCAAACTCTTTAGTATTAGGAGGTCTATATATTACTATGTTCATCCATTTTTCAGATTCAAATTCTACCGCTATTAGTTCACATTCTGAGTTACTATATTTCTCATATATTTTTCCTTGTTTTTTGTCTTTCCCATATATTGCGGTTCCCCCTTGATTCCTATTTTTTCTATCTGATCTATAAATTTGGAACCCTTTTATTTGATCATCATTCCCAGTCTCTTGGGAATACCAGGTTTCACTTATATTCATTATATCTATTTTCTTTTCATTTTGGGGTTAGTTTTCGTTCTAAGTACTCTATTTTTCTTTTTGAGTTACTCGTAACTAAACCCTGCGCATTCATCACTATGATGGTTTGCGTGTTTTCTCCTTCATTTAATAATGGTAGTAATAAGGATTTTCCATGTCTCTTTCCTGTTCTGGTATGTTGTTCTTTTTTTCATTTCCAGAAATTCTGACATTAAAAAATCCAACTTTTCCATAATATTTGATCTTCCCTTCATCATAATTATTCATTTTGTGTCTGAATCTGGGCAATTTTCTACGTTTCTGCAATATCCTCTTGCATAATAAATACAGTTATTATCTCTTGAGTAGAATTTCGGAGCTGATGCTTTGAAATTTTTTGCTGACACCTCTGCATATCTCATTGGTGGTTTGCTTTTCTCTTTTACCTGATATTCTTGATTTCTCTCTTTATTTGTTTCTTTCTTATTTTGGATTTTATTACTTGGTTGGTTATTTATTTGATTATGATTCATGGCTACAGGGTGCATATATTTGCATTTTTTGTCGAACTTACATCCTTTTCCTTCTTTTAGGTTTTTACATATTTTTGGATGCAGATCTCTGCAATCATCCCCATATCCATCTAAGTATGCACATTTACCATATATTTCATAGTTTTGACATATCTTAGGATGTTTGTAGTAACATCTTTCTCCAAATCTGCAATTCCCTCTTTTCAAAAGGTTGCAGATTTTGTCTTTCTTGTCTATTTTTTCCTCTTTCCCGTCATTGTGTAGATCTGGGTAGAGCCTCTTCGGGATTTTGCTTTTCTGTTGTCATATCGTAAATTTATTTCTTCGTAGGTATGCTGCTTTATTGCCTCATATGTAGTATCAATGAGTATCTCTGCATCCATTACTTTTATCTTGGTTTTCTTTGTTTTCCTTATTTTCTTCTATCATTTCATTTTTGTTTACTTCTCTTCCGTTTTCCTCTTCCGTTTTCCTCTTCTTCTTCTTCTTCTTCCTCTTCCTCTTCTTCTTCATCCTCAACTATTTGTACATTCAATCTTGATTTAATAACATTGTCTATCCATGATAGACATGTTGAACAAAAAATTCTTGTATCTTTTCTCAAATCTTGTATTACCTCAGCACACTAAGGATGGGTCGGAATGTTGCATGCAGCACATTTTCTGATTAGGTTTTGTGGATTGACTATGCTATACCAAACCTTACACAGTTTGCATGCTTTTGGCATTCTTTTTCCTAATGCATCAATTAGGATATTCACAAGATTCACCTTATTCATTTTCTTTGTCGGAATATGTTGGTTTATGTATATTTTCTTTATGAGTCTCTTGACCACTTGGATTTTATTTGGAACTTCTTCAATTATTTTCAAGATGTTTTCATTAGATTTGTTCCAGTTTGAAGGATTATATCCTTCTAATATATCTATGAATGCTTTTGTATCTTTTTGGTTAGGACTGTTGCTGATTTCATAGATGAGAAATGCCAGTTCCCTTCCTGCTACCTCATCGTATTGCGAATCTGCTAAACACGCCAAATTACGCCACCTCTTCCTGCAGTTGAACGTACTGCCATCTTGTTCTGATTTATAGTATTACACTTGATAAACTAACTTAGAAGACGCTTTATCCTACTATTTTCACACTAATCTTATCACCGATAACTTGTGATATCTGTTGATTAATCTGACTTCACGCGGGTACGTCTCACCAAGCAAGATGGCTTGGGATCGAACCACCATCCTGATTTCGTCCCTGTCCACTTGGACGGTGGTTCGATCCCATGGGGGGACGAAATTATTATCAATTAAAAAAAATTCCCCTTCGGTACATATATGAAAATATATCATTTGGGAGGTAAAGTGAATTTAGATATTAAAGGACATTTGTAGCTTGAATTGATATATAATGGATCACGGTTCGATGTGATAATATTCATAACAAAAGGCTACGTGCTGTCAAACGCTCGAATTGGCCAACATGGTAGACGGGGTTTCATATCGGTTCTAATTATGAAAGCTCCCAGATCGAGGGTGATTTGTAAGGTCAGAATCGATATGAACTTATAGCGTCTCTATTGGCTGATTGGATAGCGTCACTGACTGTCCTGATTTCGTCCCCGTCCACTTGGACGGTGGTTCGATCCCATGGGGGGACGAAATTATTATCAATTAAACAAAAAAAATTCCCCTTCGGTACATATATGAAAATATATCAATTTGGGAGGTAAAGTGAATTTAGATATTAAAGGACATTTGTAGCGTTGAATTGATATATAAAAGGATCATCCGGTTCGATGTGATAATTATTCATAACAAAAGGCTACGTGCTGTCAACGCTCGAATTGGCCAACATGTGGTAGACGGGGTTTCATATCGATTCTAATTACAAGAAAGCTCCCAGATCGAAGGAGAGGGTGATTTGGTAAGGTCAGAATCGATATGAACTTATAGCGTCTCTGTTGGCTGATTGGATAGCGTCACTGACTGTCCTGATTTCGTCCCCGTCACTTGGACGGTGGTTCGATCCATGGGGGGACGAAATTATTATCAATTAAAAAAATTCCCCTTCGGTACATATATGAAAATATATCATTTGGGAGGTAAAGTGAATTTAGATATTAAAGGACATTTGTAGCTTGAATTGATATATAAATGGATCACGGTTCGATGTGATAATTATTCATAACAAAAGGCTACGTTCTGATCAAACGCTCGAATTGGGGCCAACATGGTAGACGGGGTTTTCATATCGATTCTAATTACGAAAGCTCCCAGATCGAGGGTGATTTGTAAGGTCAGAATCGATATGAACTTGATAGCGTTCTGTTGGATGATGGGATAGCGTCACTGACTGTCCTGATTTCGTCCCTGTCCACTTGGACGGTGGTTCGATCCCATGGGGGGACGAAATTATTATCAATTAAAAAAAATTCCCTTTCGGTACATATAATGAAAATATATCATTTGGGAGGTAAAGTGATTAGATATTAAAGGACATTTGTAGCTTGAATTGATATATAAATGGATCACGGTTCGATGTGATAATTATTCATAACAAAAGGCTACGTGCTGTCAAACGCTCGAATTGGCCAACATGGTAGACGGGGTTTCATATCGATTCTAATTACGAAAGCTCCCAGATCGAGGGTGATTTGTAAGGTCAGAATCGATATGAACTTATAGCGTCTCTGTTGGCTGATTGGATAGCGTCACTGACTGTCCTGATTTCGTCCCCGTCCACTTGGACGGTGGTTCGATCCCATGGGGGGACGAAATTATTATCAATTAAAAAAAATTCCCCTTCGGTACATATGAAAAATATATCATTTGGGAGGTAAAGTGAATTTAGATATTAAAGGACATTTGTAGCTTGAATTGATATATAAAATGGATCACGGTTTCGATGTGATAATTATTCATAACAAAAAGGCTACGTTCTGTCAAACGCTCGAATTGGCCAACATGGTAGACGGGGTTTTCATATCGATTCTAATTACGAAAGCTCCCAGATCGAGGGTGATTTGTAAGGTCAGAATCGATATGAACTTATAGCGTCTCTGTTGGCTGATGGGATAGCGTCACTGACTGTCCTGATTTCGTCCCTGTCCACTTGGACGGTGGTTCGATCCCATGGGGGGACGAAATTATTATCAATTAAAAAAAATTCCCTTTCGGTACATATATGAAAATATATCATTTGGGAGGTAAAGTGAATTTAGATATTAAAGGACATTTGTAGCTTGAATTGATATATAAATGGATCACGGTTCGATGTGATAATTATTCATAACAAAAGGCTACGTGCTGTCAAACGCTCGAATTGGCCAACATGGTAGACGGGGTTTCATATCGATTCTAATTACGAAAGCTCCCAGATCGAGGGTGATTTGTAAGGTCAGAATCGATATGAACTTATAGCGTCTCTGTTGGCTGATTGGATAGCGTCACTGACTGTCCTGATTTCGTCCCCGTCCACTTGGACGGTGGTTCGATCCCATGGGGGGACGAAATTATTATCAATTAAAAAAAATTCCCCTTCGGTACATATATGAAAATATATCATTTGGGAGGTAAAGTGAATTTAGATATTAAAGGACATTTGTAGCTTGAATTGATATATAAATGGATCACGGTTCGATGTGATAATTATTCATAACAAAAGGCTACGTTCTGTCAAACGCTCGAATTGGCCAACATGGTAGACGGGGTTTCATATCGATTCTAATTACGAAAGCTCCCAGATCGAGGGTGATTTGTAAGGTCAGAATCGATATGAACTTATAGCGTCTCTGTTGGCTGATGGGATAGCGTCACTGACTGTCCTGATTTCGTCCCTGTCCACTTGGACGGTGTTTCGATCCCACTGGGGGGACGAAATTTTTATCAATTTAAAAAAATTTCCCCTTGGTACATATATGAAAATATATCATTTGGGAGGTTACAAGTGAATTTAGACTTATTAACAGGGACATTTGTAGCTTGAACTTAATATTTAAATGGAATCACGGATTCGAAGTGATAATTTTCATACAAAAGGCTACGTTCATGTCAAAACGCTCGAATTGGCCAAACTGGTAGAGGGGGTTCATATCGATTCTAATTACGAAAGCTCCCAGATCCGATGTGATTTGTAAGGTAGAATCGATATGAAACTTATAGAGGTCTCTGATTGGCTGATTGGATAAGCGTCACTGACATGTCCTGATTCAGTCCCCGTCACTTGGACGGTGGTTCGATCCCATGGGGTAACGAATTATTAGATCAATTAAAAAAATTCTCCTTCGGTTACATATTATTGAAAATGTATCATTTGGAGAGGTAAAGTGAATTTAGCATATTTTAAAGACATTTGTTATAGCTTTGAATTGATATATAAATGAATCACATTCGATGTGATAATTATTCATAACAAAGGCTACGTGCTGTCAAACGCTCGAATTGGCCAACATGGTAGACGGGGTTTCATATCGATTTCTAATTACGAAAGCTCCCAGATCGAGGGTGATTTGTAAGGTCAGAATCGATATGAACTTATAGCGTCTCTGTTGGGCTGATTGGATAGCGTCACTGACTGTCCTGATTTCGTCCCCGTCCACTTGGACGGTGGTTCGATCCCATGGGGGGACGAAATTATTATCAATTAAAAAAAATTCCCCTTCGGTACATATATGAAAATATATCATTTGGGAGGTAAAGTGAATCTAGATATTAAAGGACATTTGTAGCTTGAATTGATATATGAATGGATCACGGTTCGATGTGATAAGTTATAAATATCATATATATATATATATATATATATATATATATATATATATATCTAATACAATGAGCCCGTAAAAACGCCAAAATGTAGAAAGTAAGTACTACTTTTCAGAGACACTCTTTTCTACCTGAAAAAAGAGAGAGAGAGAGAGAGAGAGAGAGAGAGAGAGAGAGAGAGAGAGAGAGAGGAGAGAGAGAGAGACATCAGTCTCTGAAATATAGTACTTACTTTCTACATTTTGGCGTTTTTATAGGCTCCTTTTATTAGATGGAATTCTGTTGTAACGGACATTTTTAACAGTCATATATATATATATATATATATATATATATATATATATATATATGTATATATATATATATATATATATAGATATATATATATATATATATATGTATATTAATATATATATATATATATATATATATATATATATATATATATACTATATATATATAATATGTTACCTAGCTTTAGTATCTAGGAATTACAAGTGTGTACAAGATAAACATGAATAGCAGGGCTGGCTGTTCTATTTCGACGTGTTGCTGATAAGCCTTCATGCTGAAATTAGACCTCACTCCTTTTTTTTTTTTCCCTCTCCTATTCTTATTTCCTCCTTCAGGATAGCTAAGTGCACTTGGTTACGCCTTCCCTCGAACTCTTCAAATATATATAAAAATAAAGGGAGAATCTTTTTGGCAGCTGAGGTAAAAAAAAAAAGGAAGAAAGAAAGTTAAGAAACTCCATGAAAAGAATTTTCCTGATCGCTGCTGGAACTGCTGAAGATGTATCAGGACAGGTCTCTCGGGAGGAGGAGGAGGAGATAGAGGTAGGAGGAGGAGGAGGAGGGAGAGATAGAGGTAGGGGAGAGGAGGAGGAGAAGATAGAGGTTGCAGGAGGAGGAAGAGGAGATAGAGGTTGGAGGGGGAGTAGGAGGAGGAGGAGGGACTGGATTAGGAGACAGAGCAACTTGAAAAAAAAATAGAGAACAAAAGAATGGAGGAGGGGTGTGGTAAACGAAAATAAAAAAACAAAAACAAAATGAAGCGCAGGTTCAATAGAATAGATAATGAAGATAATGATAGAGAAGTAAGGGATGAAAATAGTGAATATTTAGCTGACATAGATATTAATGAAGCTGATATTGTGCAGGCTATTAATGAAATTAAAAATGGAGCTGCTGCAGGGCCTGATGGAATTCCTGCTATTTTGTTAAAGAAAGTAGTTCATTCTATCGCAAAGCACTTGCAATATTATTAAGAACAAAGTGTAGATACAGGCAAGATATATGATGAGCACAAATTAGCAATATATTCCACCTACTTTCAAAAGTGGATCAAGACTAGAGGCAAGTAATTATAGGCCTGTGAGTCTAACATCACATATTATGAAAGTGTATGAAAGGGTAATGAAGAAAAATATTATGAAACATTTAATAAAAAATAATTTGTTTAATAAAGGACACATGGTTTCGTACCCGGAAAAGTAACACAAACCCAACTGTTAGTCCACCGTGAAAACATATTCAAAAATATGAAAAGCGGAAATGAAACAGATGTGGTTTATTTAGACTTTGCAAAAGCTTTTGATAAAGTAGACCATAATATATTAGCGAAGAAAATTAGAAAAACACAATATCGTGGATAAAGTAGGAAGATGGTTAAAAGAATTTTTTACACAACAGAAAACAGATAGTGATTGCAACGACGAGAAATCGGATGAAGCCAAGGTAATATCCGGTGTGCCGCAAGGTACGGTGTTAGCTGCAATACTGTTTGTTATTATGATTGAAGACATAGACAATAATGTTAAGGATTCGGTAGTGAGTAGTTTCGCAGATGACACAAGAATAAGTAGAGAAATTACTTGTATGAAGATAGGAACGCTCTACAAAGAGACCGTTAACAAAGTATATGATTGGGCTGAGGTAATAGGATGGTATTTAACTCTGATAAATTTGAATCAATAAATTATGGAGACAGAGAAAGAAAGCTATATGCATATAAGGGACCTATAATGAGACCATCACAAAATAAGGAAGCAGTTAAAGACCTTGGTGTGATGATGAATAGGAACATGTTATGCAATGACAAATAGCAACTCTGTTGGCAAAATGTAAAGACAAAAATGGGAATGTTGTTACGGCACTTCAAAACAAGAAAAGCTGACACATGATTATGCTTTATAAAACATATGTTCGTAGTCCACTTGAATATTGCAATATGATATGGTACCCACACTATCAAAAGGATATTGCACAAATAGAGAGTGTACAAAGGTCCTTTACAGCTAGAATAGAAGAAGTTAAGGACCTAGACTACTGGGAAAGACTACAATTCTTAAATTATATAGTCTAGAAAGGAGAAGAGAACGCTACATGATAATTCAGGCATGGAAAAAGATAGAATAAGGAATAGCAGAAAATATCATGGAACTAAAATATCAGAAAGAGCAAGCAGAGGTAGATTAATAGTGCCCAAAACTATACCAGGAAAAATAAGGAAAGCACACAGGACATTAATCCACTACGCACCAGCATCGATAATGCAGCGTCTATTCAATGCGTTGCCAGCTCATCTGAGGAATATATCAGGAGTGAGCGTAGATGTGTTTAAGAATAAGCTCGACAAATATCTAACTGCATCCCAGACCATCCAAGATTGGAAGATGCAAAATATACCGGAAGATGTACTAGCAACTCTCTGGTAGACATTAGAGGTGCCTCACTGAGGGACCTGGGGCAACCCGAACAAGATGTAGGTCTGTAAGGTCTGTAAGGATCGTATTTTTTTTATTTGTTAGTTTTGTATTATATTATGTAGAATAGTTTTTATTTATTTTCTTTTATAACTCGTGATTTGTTTTCACGGATTAATGAATGCTTGTTTTCCTTTTTTTGCATCTGTCAGTGAGGGAGACAGAAAGTGTTGAAAGCGTTATCAATCTGGACACATAGTCACATTTTTCTTTGACGAATTGTGGCGTTTTATTTTTGTGTGAATCGAGCCTTCAGCTGTTAATTTCAACACCCATTTACACTCGTGATCCAACATATGGGTAAATGTGGTTTGGTTTCGACTTAGTCGGTCATTGAATAGCTTGTTCGTCTTCTGAGTCATTGAAACTTATAAATGAAGAGTAATTTGGCCTTACAAGTGTTTATTTATGTAATTCCCTTTGAACTTCCGTTGAGTATTGCATAGGCTTATTAAAAAAGATAATTAACAAAGAGGTAAAAATGTATCATGAACAGAAATACAAACATACTTATTAGTGAAACAGAGAGCCACATAATCGACCTTCAACTGCTCATTCAGTGTCGTAGCTTCCAGGGAAAATGCTGCTTCTAACCGCAAAGGAACTTCATTCATTATCACAGATGTTGTAAATGCGGTTTGTTGGGGAAGGTCTTCCTTGGATAGAGTGAAGGCATCATCATACTATAGTAGATTCACATCAACTGTGCATGTGACGTTTAGGCCAGTCCCTTACGACGCTCCTGATTGGCTGTTGATAAGCCAATCACAGGGCTGGAAACTCTCAGTCTCTCGAGAGAGTTCGCATAGGCAGGATGTATGCTCCACCTCTCCTGAGGGATACGTCTTTCAGGAGACGTGGAACATACATCCTGCCTATGTGAACACTCTCGAGAGACAGAGTTTGCAGCCCTGTGATTGGCTTATCAACAGCCAATCAGGAGCGTCGTAAGGGACTGGCCTAAACGTCAAATGCACGGCTGATGTGAATCTACTATACCAACTTGGCATCACTAGGAATACAGTGAGGATGTTATGCAAATAATTATTAAATTTTCGATTATACCTCTATATTTGTGGGTTGGCCTTATAAAGTAAGATGCAGTTCGTTTTGTTTTATTTGTCGATAATATATTGTTTATGTTTGGTATGATTGTTGTCCCTTTAAAGTACGATGTAGATATTTTCTCAAATTGTTGATAATGTATTTATTATTGTATATTTGTTTGTTGTCCCTTTAAGGTGAGATCCAGAGATTTTCTTAATTTATTAGTAATGTGTTTTCCTAGTTTGTTATTTTTTGTTGTCCCTTTCAAGTAAGATCCAGATATTTTCTTAATTTGTTCATGAAGTATTTTGTATATTTGTCATTTAAAGTAAGATCCAGATATTTTCTTAATTTGTTCATGAAGTATTTTGTATATTCGTCATTTTTGTTGTCATTTAAAGTAAGATCCAGATATTTTCTTAATTTGTTCAATAGTATCTTTAATGTTT
>NC_061088.1:4847589-4852589 GCF_015104395.2 Macrobrachium nipponense | reverse complement strand
AGTTTTCATAACCTTGAAAATCTCTCTCTCTCTCTCGAGAAGGATTTTTCTCGTTTCGTCTATCTTCGTATCTTTCTTTTCCATGGAGAAGATTATTAACCCCGAAAATCTCTCTCTCCTCTCTCTCTCTCTCTCTCTCCCAGTCATCTTCTCTCATCTCTCTCTCTCTCTCAAAAGAAAATAGTTTTCCTTCTCTTTCTGTTTACCTGTCTGTCTTTCTCTTCAATGAAGAGTTTTCATAACCTTGAAAATCAAAATCTCTCCTCGTCTCATCATCTCATCTACCATCGTCCTCCTCGTCGCTTCTCCTCTCCTCTCATCTCTCGCATCTCTTTCAGGTGAATTAACTTGCAGGGTTCCGCACCTCTGGGGTGTCGGGGATCTTCATGTCCAAGAAGAGATATTATGCAAATAACCTTCTTTCAGATCCTCGGCCTTTCTTTTCTCACGACATTTTGGAAAATTTCTGTCTCATGGTTCCTCTCTGTCTGTCTGTCTGTCTGTGCAGGAAAATTAACTTTTCCCTCTATTGACACAAGAGCGGTTATTTCTTTCTCTCTCTCTCTCTCGTCTCTCTCTCTCTCTCATCTCTCCTCATCCTCTCTACTCTCTCTCACAAAAAGAAATCTCTCCTTCCTATTTTTAACCTGTCTTCCTTTGCCAAGAGGACGGTTGTTGAATCTCCTCTCGTCTCTCTCTCTTTCCTCTCTCCTCTTCATCTCTCCCGCTCTCTCTCTCTCCTCTGCACAAATAGTAGAGGTACACAAAGGTCCTTTTTCCAGCTAGAATAGAAGAAGGTTCAAGGACCTTGCATCCTACTGGGAAAGACTACAATCCTTAAAACAACATATAGGTCCCCTAGAAAATGGAAAAGAGGAACGCTACATTGATAATTCAGGCCATGGAAACAGATAGAAGGAATAGCCGGAAAACATTATGGATCTAAAAATAGCAGAAAGAGTCAAGCAGAGGATAGATTAATAGTGCCCAAAACTATAGCCAGGAAAAATACGGAAAGCAACCACGGGACAGGAATCCACCTACGCACCAGCATCGAATAATGCACATGCGTCTATTCAATGCGTTGCCACTCATCTGAGGAATATATCAGGAGTTGAGCGTAGATGTGTTTTTTAAGAATAAGCTCGACAAAAGATCTAAACCTGCATCCCAGACCATCCAAGATTGGAAGATGCAAGAAATATTACCGGGAAGATGCACCTAACAACTCCCTCTGGTAGAAGAACATTAGAGGTTGCCTCACCACTGAGGGACCTGGGGCAACCCCCGAAACAAGGATGTAATGGTCTGGTAAGGTTAATGTCTCTCTCTCTCTGCTCTCTCTCTCGTCTTCATCTCTCCTCTCCTTTCTATCTCTCTCTCTCTCTTAAAAACGGATCTTTGTTCTTCTTATCTACCTGTGGGTCCCTTCCCTTTGGTCCAAGAGGATTATTGTTGAAATCTCTCTCGCTCTCTCTCTCTCTCAGAAAAAGAAAAAAGTCGAGAAACGAGAAAATAGATGCGGTCCCATAACAGCCGTTGTTCTCTATCTCCTTAGTCGCAAAGGTACTTTGGGTTCCTCCTTTAATGTCTGCCCAACTTTTTAATGGAAAGTTAGTTTTTTTCTTTTTTCCTCTGCCTTCGCTCGAGCTTCCAAAACAACTCTTCCTCTCAGTCTTTTTTAAACAGTTTAACAGGGGGCCCAGAGTTAACGCGCGGCGTTGCGGGCACCTTACGTATTTGAATAGTTCGGTAAATATGGTGGGGGGGAGGAGGGGGGGGGGGAGGCGGGCGTGGAAAGCCAGAACCAATTTGTTTTTCCTGTTTACACCATTTCCTTAACATTCCATTTCATAGAGTTGGTAAATTTTAATTATCAGTTTTCAACGACTTTTTGTGAAGAAGTCTCGCGAATCTATATATTTATCTGCTATTGTAATATCTATAACTAAAATATTTACTTGTCAAAATTTAAGATAGCAAGCAACCCTGCACCCCAACACCCTGGGGGTGCAGGGGTTGCTTGCTTATCTTAAATTTTGGCAAGTAAATCATTTAGTTATAGATATCATAATAGCAAATTAATATATAGATTGACGAGTCTTCTCTCCACGAAAACTAATAATTAAAATTTACCAGCTTTATGAAACGAAATATTGAGGAATGTTGTGTAAACATAGAAATTGGTGCTTGTTAAAAGATAGACTGATTAATTGATCATTATAAGTCATCTCACCTTATAATACAAGAGCTAGAAGACAAAAACTGATCATAAAATTTTATGTAGAGTTACTTGAGCATTGTTTAATACTTGTTCGTGGATAAATTCAGTGATACTGAACTCTGTGTAAAGATAAACTTTTGCCTTTTCACCTGTTGTAGTTTAGTTCAGCAGATGGGACGTCATATTTCTGTTACCTTTTGCAGTAGGAATAATAATGGGCTTTGATGACATCATCTCGCACGCGTCCTGTTTTGATTAGTGTTGTTTTGTATGTTAAATTCAGGAGAAGATTGGCCAACACGAAAACGAGGATTTCGTTCTTTTGTTTCATATGTCAAAGTTGGGTGACTACAAGCGGGAATATATTATATAGCGATATAAATTCCTTTCATAATTAAAGAGACTGTTGGGTTAAATGTGTGTGATGTACGTGGGAAGGATTTTTGAGAACTAAGTAATTTCTCTCTCTCTCTCCTCTCTCTCTCTTTCTCCTCGTCTCTCTCCTCCGCTCTCTCGTTCTCGTCCTCTCCGCTCTCCATCTCTCTCTCTCTCTAAAAGCACATACAATAGAAAAAGAACCTAAAGATATATATATAGATTATATATATATATATATATATTATATATATAGTAATATATAATATGTATAGATTATATAATATGTATATATATTATATAATAATATAATATATCTATATTATATTATATATATTCATATTATGCATGGTGGTACACAAAAATATAGCTTACGGACTCAAGGGGTCTAATGACTCAATTACAAACTGGTTAGAATTACCATTGAATATTGTCAGAAAAACAATAGAACATTAGCTGAAACTAAATTTGAATATTTTCAGAAACACAATTGAATATTAGCTGAAACTAACTTTAAATATTGGCAGAAACACAATTGAATATTAACTGATACTAAATTTGAATATTGGCAGAAACACAATTGAATATTAGCTGATACTAAATTTGGAAATATTGGGCAGACCACAAACCATTGAAAATTGGTCAGAAACAAACAAAATACAGAATATTGGCAAAAGAAAATTTCAAAAAAAAATTTTTTTTTTGAATATTGACAGAAAATCAATTGAATATTGGCAGAAACTAACTTTAAATATTGGCAGAAACACAATTGAATATTTGCAGAAACACAATTCAGGTACTGGCAGAAACACAAATAAATGAATAACACCACAAAATCTTGTAAAAGTCATTACACCGCGGCATATTCATCAGTTCGGGGAGAGAGAGAAGGAGAGAGAGAGAGAATGTCATTAAAATCGTATCATTCCGGGGTGACTTTATTCGTCGAAAAGAACCGAGGGTGATTATTCATCAATACATCCATCAATTGACAACCCGTCATAAACGCTAATAATGAAATTTACCACGGTCAACGTGGCAACAGAATTAATGAAGGGTTGGTGGGGGGGGGTGGGGTCCATTCCATTTATCCGAATTTATGGCCACGGGACTTCGAAGAGACCCTGCTGATGTAGTAATTGTCACACTGCCTTCGTCGGAGTTTGGAAGTTTGTTATGACTCTGATTGCGTAAATTGCAACATCAGCTTTAAATGTATTCATAAAATATATTAATAAGCTGATGGTACTGGAACCCCCATTAAAAAGGAGTTAGGACTTCTCCTTGAAATAACTCATTACCTGATTGTTTAGCAAATTTTTATTTAAACAGAAAATATATATGTATATGATGTATGTATATATATATATATATATATATAATATAATATATATATATAGTTATATTTAATTATATGATATATATATAGAATATATAATAGCATATATAGACATATATATTATAATAATATAATTATACATTATACTATATGTTATGATATTCTATAATTAATATTAATAATGATATATATATATATATATTATATTATGATATATATAATATATTATATAATATATATTATATATATATTATACACACCACACACACACTTATCTTCTGCTGCGAATTTATTCAAAACGGTTATGTTTCCAGTATCCCTTTAGTGAAGTCCCCTTTATTTCGTCAGAGACTTTTAAAAAAGTCATTTGAAACCGTCGAGATGTAAAGGACTTCGCGGGGGAGCCGACTCCCCTGTATTGTTTTGAACAGCTCTCTCAGAAATTGGAGGACAGTCGAACAAAGCGGTTTTTTTTTTTCCCCTTTTTTTTCCTTTTTTTTTCCGTTGTTTAATATGTCCAGTGTCCCCGAATACGTATTATTGGACGTCCGATTGGGGATATTTCACTTAGGTTTTCGGTTGTCTGTTTCTGAATAAGTTTTCCAAAGGTCGTAATGGGTTCTGACCTTTTATTATTTATTATTTATTATTATTTATTAATTATTATTATTATTGATTATTATTATTCAAGAGAATCAAACCAGTTCGTATGGAACAAGCGCACCCAAGGGGCTAGTTGACAAGGAAATTCAAGCTTCCAAAGAATAAACATGTTTTTTTTATTTTATTATTATTATTATTATTATTTTATTATTATTATTATTATTAGTTATTGTTCAGTAGATGAAACAGGTTCAACATATGGAACAAGCCCACCACTAAAGGGGCCACTGACATTCAAATTCAATCTTCCAAAGAATATGGTGTTCATTAGGAAGAAGTAAGAAGAAATAAACGGAAATACAGAAAGATTTCAATTATTTAAAAAAGAAAAAAATATAATAAACTAAATACCTTATTTCCTCCTATTTAATGTGCTTTGAAATTTACAGAACATTTAAA
>NC_061088.1:4825089-4837589 GCF_015104395.2 Macrobrachium nipponense | reverse complement strand
ATAAACACCTACGCTCGCGTACAGAAGCTGGTCATAAAATGCTCTTTCCCCCCCCCCCCACTCTCTCTCTCTCTCTCTCTCTCTCTCTCTCGCTCCTCTCTCTCTCTCTCTCTCACATACACACAGAAAAACTCACAAAAATTTTTTTAATTGAAATAATTTTATTTTGTTCCCATTCTCTCTCGTGCAAGTTATTATTTTCTTCAGTTACTCTCTCTCTCTCTCTCTCTCTCTCTTTTTCCCTTTACGCTGAGCTAGGAATGCCAGCGACTTATTTTCGCTGACGTGGGCCCTGAAATGTCATTTGAACGATCCCGAATTCAAATGTTGTAAAGTTAAATTGATAAAAATGGTCGGACCTGAACGCAGTTCACATTTTAAGCTCTCTCTCTGCGACGTCATCGGCTCCGCCAGAGGCTCTAGAACGTGTCCTGGAAACTGTCCTGGAAATGATGGAGGGGAATTGGAAAGGGAATCCGCCAGCTGATGCGAGTCTTGTACGTGGTGGTTAGTTGACTCTTGTGGGTTGCTATCACGGTTAGATAGGTCCTGGACTACACCAGATGCGCTGGAAGGTGTTCTGGAAACTGTCCTGGAAATGATGGAGGGGAATGAAAAAGGGAATCCGCCAGCTGATGCGAGTCTTGTACGTGGTGGTTAATTGACTCTTGTGGGTTACTATCACGGTTAGATAGGTCCTGGACTACGCCAGATGCGCTGGAAGGTGTTCTGGAAACTGTCCTGGAAATGATGGAGGGGAATGGGAAAGGGAATCCGCCAGCTGATGCGAGTCTTGTACGTGGTGGTTAGTTGACTCTTGTGGGTTGCTGTTATGGTTAGGAAGGTCCTGGACTACACCAGAGGCGCTGGAAGGTGTCCTGGGAAATATGGAGGCGAATGCAAAAGGGCTATGTAACGGTACATCCTTTTATATATAATGTCGATGGAGATCAATCTCTCTCAACCCGAGGGGAGTCATGTACGTGGTGGTTAGTTCATTGTGGTGGGGTTGCTGTCATGGTTAGGAAGGTGTTGGGCTTGTAGCCTCATCCCTGAGAGATTTGCTGAGAACCAGGAGGGTTATATTTGTATCTATCTTCTTTAAGGGGCAAGTGAGCATTGTCAGAAGTATTATAAAAGCAAAAGGGAGCGTTTGCCCCCTTTCAAGGGAATTTAGACCCCTTCTTTTTATAAGGAAAAGGGAAAATTTGCCCCCCTTTACAAGGATACTTCGCCCCCCCCCCCCCCCCCACCAAATGAGCGTAGGTGAAAGTATTATGTAAGCAAAGGGGAACGTTTGTTCATATTTGTTTTGTAAGAGTTTGACCCTTGTATATTAATATGGGAGAATTTGCCCCTCAATTTCTCTGGGAACTTCGAACATCCACCCAAATGAGCATAGGGATCATTTGCTCCCTTTTAAGGGAGTTTTGACCTTCCCTTGCCAAGGAAGCTTCGATCCTCTACTTTGCAAGGGAGCTTCGAACCCCCTTTCCAAGGGAGCTTCGACTCCCTCATTTTCCAAGGGGGTTTAAACCCACCCCCTTTCAAAGGGAGCTTTGATCCTCTTTTCCAAGGGAGTTTTGACTCCCTCATTTTCCAAGGGAGCTTCGATCCCCTACTTTGCAAGGGAGCTTCGACTCCCTCATTTTCCAAGGGGGTTTAAACCCACCCCCTTTCAAAGGGAGCTTCGATCCCCTTTTCCAAGGGAGTTTTGACTCCCTCATTTTCCAAGGGAGCTTCGATCCCCTACTTTGCAAGGGAGCTTCGACTCCCTCATTGTCCAAGGGAGTTTAAACCCACCCCCTTTCGAAAGGAGCGTGGACCCATCTTTCCAAGGGAGCGTTGACCCCTCTTTCCAAGGGAGTGTTGACCCCTCTTTCCAAGGGAGCGTGGACCCCTCTTTCCAAGGGAGCTTTAACCCCTCTCCCCACCTCACCAAAATCCTTCGAATATTCTTTATTTTTTTTTTTTATTTATTTTTTTTTTTTTGCCGAAATATATTGAGCTGAGCTGGATGGGTACGGAGGCTAATTTCTCATTCTGGGTGAGGTTCCCACAGGAAGATGTTATTGAAATATGGAGTGGTAGAACCCTAGGTTATATGAACTCCCAAAATTGCCTGGGAGGGAAAAAAATTGAGGGAAAGGTGCAGTGGGGCGAGAGAGAGAGAGAGAGAGAGAGAGAGAGAGAGAGAGAGAGAGGAGAGAAGAGACAAGGAGAGATATGCTATATTTCAACTCCAGATTTTCATGTCTATTTAACTAATGGGATCTCTCTCTCTCTCTCTCTCTCATAGAGGTCAACATTCCGAATCGATATGAAATTTTAACGCATGTTGATTTTTTCATTGGCATCCTCTCTCTCTCTCTCTCTCTCTCTCTCTCTCTCTCTCTCTCTCTCTCTCTCTCTCTCTCTCTCAGGTCAACGATCCTAACCGATACTATATTTCAACTCTAGATTTTCATGTCAATATTCCCATTCGCATCTCTCTCTCTCTCTCTCTCTCTCTCTCTCTCTCTCTCTCTCTCTCTCTCAGTAGCCATTTTGCTTGGTGAGACGTTCCCGCGCACAGTCTGATTAATCAACAGATATCGCGCGTTTAACATACGTCTAGAATTTGAAAAGTATCTAGAAGTGTTCGTGAACTGTCGGTGATAATATTAGTGTGAAAATAGTAGGATAAAGCATCTACTAAGTTAGTTTATCAAGTGAAATACTGTAAATCAGATCAAGATGGCAGTAAGTTCCAACTGTGGTAAGAAATGGCTGAATTTAGCGTGTTTAGCAGATTCGCAATACGATGAGGTAGCAAGAAGGTAGCTGGCATTTCTCATCTATGTGATCAACAACAGCTCTAACCAAAAAGATACAAAAGCATTCATAGACATATTAGAAGGATATGATCCTTCAAACTGGAACAAATCAACAGAAAACATCTTGAAAATAATTGAAGATGTTCCAAATAAAATCCAAGTGGTCAAGAGACTCATAAAGAAAATTGACATCAATCAACATATTCCGACAAAGAAAATAAATAAGGTGAACATTGTGAATATTCTAATTGATGCAATAGGAAAAAGAATGCCAAAAGCATGCAAACTGTGTAAGGTGTGGTATAGCATAGTTAATCCACAAAACCTGATCAGAAAATGTTCTGTATGCAACATTCCGACGCATCCTCAATGTGC
The DNA here is from genome assembly GCF_015104395.2 of Macrobrachium nipponense. Classification (NCBI taxonomy): domain Eukaryota; kingdom Metazoa; phylum Arthropoda; class Malacostraca; order Decapoda; family Palaemonidae; genus Macrobrachium; species Macrobrachium nipponense. The sequence continues at coordinate 4,834,398 of NC_061088.1, read as the reverse complement.
TGAAGTAATGCAAGATGTGAGTAAGGATACCAGAATATTTTGCTCAACATGTCTATCATGGATAGACAATGTTATTAAAGCAAGACCTAATGTACAAATAGCTGAGGATGAAGAAGAATAGGAAGAGGAAGAAGTAGAAGAGGAAAATGGAAGAGAAAGTAAACAAAACTGAAATGACAGAAAAAAATAAGGAAAACAAAGAACAAGATAAAAGTATGGATGCAGAGATATTCATTGATACTACATATGAGGCAGTCAAGCAGCATACATACGAAGAAATAAATTACGACATGACAACACAAAAGAAAATCCCGCAGAGGCTCTATCCAGATCTGCACACTGATGGGAAAGAGGAAAAAAATAGACAAGAAAGACAATGTCTGCAACCTTTTGAAAATAGGGAATTGCAGATTTGGAGAAAGATGTTACTACAAACATCCCAAGGTATGTCACAACTATGAAATCTATGGTAAATGTGCATACCTAGACGGCTATAAGGATGATTGCAGAGATCTACATCCAAAAATATGCAAAAACCTAAAAGAAGGGAAAGGATGTAAGTTCGACAAAAAATGTAAATATATGCACCTGTAGCCATGAATCAAAATTAAATAAATAATCAATCAAATAATAAAATCCAAAATAAGAAAGAAACAAACAAAGAGAGAAACAAAGAATATGAGGTGAAGGAAAAAAGCAAGCCATCACCGCGATATGGAGTGTCAGCAAAAAATTTCCAAGCATCAGCTCCAAGATACGCTCAAGAGATAAGTACTGTATTTATGATGCAAGAGGATATTGCAGAAACGGAGAAAATTGCAGATTCAGACACAAAATGAATAATTATGATGAAGGAAGATCAAATATTATGGAAAAGTTGGATTTTTTAATGTCAGAATTTCTGGAAATGAAGAAAAGAACAACATACCAGAACAGGAAAGAGACATGGGAAAATCCTTATTATTACCCATATTAAATGAAGGAGAAAACACGCAAACCATCATAGTGATGAATGCGCAGGGTTTAGTTACGAGTAACTCAAAAAGAAAAATAGAGTACTTAAAAGAACTAACCCAAATTGAAAAGAAAATAGATATAATGAATATAACTGAAACCTGGTATTCCCAAAAGACTGGGAATGACGATCAAATAAAAGGGTTCCAAATTTATAGATCAGATAGAAAAAAATAGGAATCAAGGGGGAACCACGATATATGGGAAAGACAAAAAACAAGGAAAAATGTATGAGAAATATAGTAACTCAGAATGTGAACTAATAACGGTAGAATTTGAATCTGAAAAATTAATGAACATAGTAATATATAGACCCCCTAATACTAAAGAGTTTGACACAATAATAGAAAAATTGGGTGATATATGTAGAAATCACAAGGACTGGACTATTCTCCTATCCGGAGACTTTAGCTTTCCTTTGGTAGACTGGAAAGAACGAATAGGAGATTGTGGTTGTATTTATACATATAAAAAAAGAGAGTAATAGTAGTGCAGAAGATAAGAGGCAATTCGAAAAGCTATTAGATATGCTACTAGAATACAACATTCAACAAATAAATCACCTGCCAACAAGAAAGGAAAATACTTTAGACCTAGTATTTGTGAACGAGGTGAATTATGTCAAAGAAATAATAGTTTATAATGCGAGTATTTCAGACCATAATGTCATATAATTAACAGTCCATTCCAAAGCAAGTGAAAACAGAGATAAGCAAGAAATGAAAAAGTGGGAAGGATATGGAAAATACAACATCTACAGTAAAAATATAAAATGGTCAGAAATAAATGAAGAATTAAAGATTGGGATAACATTTTCGTAAGTGATGATATAAAGGTAAATACGGAGATATTATATAAAATATTAGAGAAAATAGTGGATAAATATATACCGAAGAAGAAAATTAAACATCAGTCATGCATACCAAGAGACAGAAGGATCTTGTTCCAGAAAATCAGAAAGTGGAAAAAGGTCTTGCAAAAGAAAAAATGCATGGAAAGTGATCGAATTAAAAAGTAAGATAGAAAATACAGAACAAAAGATTATACAATCAAAAGAAAATGAAAAACGGGACTTGGAAGAAAAACCCCTAGTAAATATCAAGCAAAACCCCAAACTATTATACTCGTATGTGAAAAAGATGAATAAAAGAAGAATAGAAATAGGCCCTCTAAGAATTGAAGGGAGATTAACGAATGAAAAAAAGGAAATATGCAACATATTGGCAGAACGATATAAGAGAGAATTCGACCCCTAGAATTGATAATGAAGATAATGATATAGAAGTAAAGGATGAAAATAGTGAATATTTATCAGACATAGGTATTAATGAAGCTGATATTGTGCGGGCTATTAATGAAATTAAAAATGGAGCTGCAGCAGGGCCTGATGGTGTCCCTGCTATTTTGTTAAAGAAAGTAGTTCATTCTATCGCAAAGCCACTTGCAATATTATTAAGACAAAGTATAGATACAGGCAAGATTTATGATGAGCACAAATTAGCATATATTACCCCTACTTTCAAAAGTGGATCAAGACTAGAGGCAAGTAATTATAGGCTTGTGAGTCTAGCATCACATATTATGAAAGTGTATGAAAGAGTAATGAAGAAAAATATTATGAAACATTTAATAAAAAATAATTTGTTTAATATAGGACAACATGGTTTCGTACCCGGAAAAAGTACACAAACCCAACTGTTAGACCACCGTGAGAACATATACAAAAATACGAAAAGCGGGAATGAAACAGATGTGGTTTATCTAGACTTTGCAAAAGCTTTTGACAAGCTAGATCATAATATATTAGCGAAGAAAATTAGAAAACATAATATAGTGGATAAAGTAGGAAGACGGTTAAATGACTATTTACACAACAGAAAACAGATAGTTATTGCAAACGATGAGAAATCGGATGAAGCCAAGGTAATATCCGGTGTGCCACAAGGTACGGTGTTAGCTGCATTACTGTTTGTTATTATGATTGCAGACATAGACAGTAATGTTAAGGACTCGGTTTTGAGTTGTTTTGCAGACGACACAAGAATAAGTAGAGAAATTACTTGTGATGAAGATAGGAACGCACTACAAAGAGACCTTAACAAAGTATATGATTTGGCAGAGGTAAATAGGATGGTATTTAACTCTGATAAATTTGAATCAATAAATTATGGAGACAGAGAAGGAAAGCTATATGCATATAGGGGACCTAATAATGAGACAATCACAAATAAGGAAGCAGTTAAAAGACCTTGGTGTGATGATGAATAGGAACATGTTATACAATGATCAAATAGCAATTCTATTGGCAAAATGTAAAGGAAAAATGGGAATGTTGTTAAGGCACTTCAAAACAAGAAAAGCTGAACACATGATTATGCTTTATAAAACATATGTTTGTAGTGCACTTGAATATTGCAATATGATATGGTACCCACACTATCAAAATGATATTGCACAAATAGAGAGTGTACAAAGGTCCTTTACAGCTAGAATAGAAGAAGTTAAGGATCTTGACTACTGGGAAAGACTACAATTTTTAAAATTATATAGTCTAGAAAGGAGAAGAGAACGCTACATGATAATTCAGGCATGGAAACAGATAGAAGGAATAGCTGAAAACATCATGGAGCTAAAAATATCAGAAAGAGCAAGCAGAGGTAGATTAATACTGCCCAAAACTATACCAGGAAAATAAGGGAAGCAACCACAGGCACATTAATCCACTACGCACCAGCATCGATAATGCAGCGTCTATTCAGTGCGTTGCCAGCTCATCTGAGGAATATATCAGGAGTGAGCGTAGATGTGTTTAAGAATAAGCTCGACAAATATCTAAGCTGCATCCCAGACCATCCAAGATTGGAAGATGCAAAATATACCGGAAGATGTACTAGCAACTCTCTGGTAGACATTAGAGGGACCTGGGGCAACCCGAACAAGATGTAAGGTCTGTGAGGTAAGGTCAGGTCTCTCAGGTCAACGATCCAGATCGATATTAAATTTCAGCTCCAGATTTTCATGTCAATATTCCCATTCGCAATTTCTCTCTCTCTCTCTCTCTCTCTCTCTCTCAATCTGCAAAGAGATGTCACCTCGGAAATCAGACATCGTCTCCCTCACCTACTGGAGGCGGCAGATGTCTCCAGCTAGGACCCCTCTCATTTCCCTTCCCAGCCCTCCTCCTCCTCCTCCTCCTCCTCCTCCTCCTCCTCCTCCTCCTCAGGGGCCGCGACCTTTAATGACTCGTTTCCTCCCGAGGTATTTTACGGGGACGTTGGAAATTCATCGCCAGCGCCATCTGTTGGCGCAGTTTTTCCCCTACGGGACCCTACCTCCCCACCACCCCCAACCCTTATGGAGAACGAGTGAAGTAGTGAATTTGTATTTTTCCTTTTTTATTATTTTTTTTATTTTTAAGGCTTGCTATCTTTGTTTTATGATTTTGTATTTGTTTTTTTTCTTGGTTTTAGTGAATTGTATTTTTCCTTTATTATTATTATTATTATTATTATTATTATTATTATTATTATTATTATTATTATTATTATTACTATTATTATTTTAGATTGGCTATCTTTGTTTGTTTTATGATTTTGTATTTGTTTTTTTTTTTAGTTTTAGTGAATTTGTATTTTCTTCCTTGTTATTATTATTATTTTTTTTCTAAGGCTTGCTATCTTTGTTATTTTCTATTTTTTTTTTCTTGTTTTTTCAGTTAAAGTAAGCAAATCCTTCTTGTGTTTCTCCACTTACGACATTATATTTATCGCGGTGAATAATAAGAAATTAATCTTTTCAATATTAAAGTAATTTCTCATTATTAGTTCATTGCCCTAAGGGAATATGTACACATATAATACATATACATATGTACATTTATGCATGCATATATGCAATTATATATTATATGTATACCTATAGTTTAATATATATTATATAAATATATAGATATATATAATATTTATATTATTGTATATATATATACACGTACATATAAGTATACATGTGTGTTTGTATACTCTTCCTTTTACCATGTCACAAACTGACGACAAAACAGAGAGAGAGAGAGAGAAGAGAAAGGGCATTTCAAACTAATATTAAAATCACTTCCAACTATTTTGTGTCTGTATATCAATTCGATTCCTCCTCTCTCTCTCTCTCTCTCTCTCTCTCTCTCTCTCTCTCTCTCTCTGCACTACATCAAGTGACTACAGAAGGGTACGCTGCCCTTCTTAACAGCTTTGCATATATTGCTCTATCGCAGGCGGGCATAGCACCACACACCACACTCCCGGCACTTCGTCCACTTGCAACTTTAAGAGGTCTTGTGCAACTTGCACTTGAAGGCCTTTTGCAATATCCATTTGTACCTTGGTAACCACTCCCATCCTACCCCCTCTCTCCCCCCTCCCCCCACCTTAAACCTCCTCTCTCTACACACCCACTGCAAGTGATTGCTTGTTTCCAGTATATTGGTCTCTTGCTATGATTTTCCTCTCTTTTTTTTTTATTTGATTTTTTTACTATTTTTGAAAGTATATTTCAGTTACGTATTACAAAATGATTTAGGGTAACCTTTGGCGAATGGTTTAAATGTATTGAATTTTTTTAAAACGTTTAATGTGGTTTAACGTTTTATTTTAGCAAACTCGTTTGCTTAATCCTATTTTGATTTTTAATTTATATTAAAAAGTAATTTAGGTTAACGTTTGGTGAATGGTTTAAATGTGTTGAATTAAAAAAATTAATGTGGTTTAACGTTTTATTTTTAGGAAGCTCGTTTGTTTAATTCTGTTTAATTTTGAATTTATATATTATTATTTTGCAAGGAAGAGTTTGAATGTGGCTGAGGAGAAGGTGAATAATGATAAAGCTGAGACCTGTCTAAAGACTTTGAAAGTATGTAAAAACTTTGTATTGAAACAAGGTATATTCGACAGAGTCTGATCTTAAGGTAAAGCACTTCGAGAGGTGAAAAAAAAAATGATGAAAATTCTTTAGAATTTGATGACAGGATGATTGGTGTATCTGACTGAAGGCAGCAAAAGGTATTGAAGGGTGGAAGGAACTATTTGATTCATTTTGATTTATCTTTCGTCAAAAGGTCAAGAGAGGATTAATTGTCTTATCCTGATAAGGTAGAAGATGAGCAAAAGCTAATGAGAAGTGTTTCATCACTTTTCTTGCCGATTGTACGTGTCTGTTTTTAGAAGAAATGAGAGAGATTGTACGAAGTTAATGGCATGATAGTGAATATATATAATCCTATTTCAAACGTTCCTGTAATGATGGGAAAATATACGGAGATAAAAGATGGAGAAATTTAACAGTACGGGAAACTTCGCTAAAACAGAGAAAAGCTAATGGAGAAATTCTGGTTACTCAAGTAACCCACCCGGAACTGAGAATCTTTCAGAATCCCCTTCACTGCTCCGCGCCTTACTCAAACTCCAAACTCTCTCTCTCTCTCTCTCTCTCTCTCTCTCTCTCTCTCTCTCTCTCTCTCTCTCTCTCTCTCTCAGAAAATTCGGACCCTCCTTATTACTTTAAGAACAGCCACTGATGCTCACTTTCTTCCTCCTTCTCCTCCTCTTCCTCCCCCTCCTCCTCCTCTTCTTTTCGTTCCCAAAAGACGCAAGAAGTTATAGCATGGTTAAGAAAAAAAAATGAAAGGATGATTTATGCCAATGGATTTGGTTAAGCCTACTATCTCGTGGGATGGTTACCGCTTTCTCTCCTTACCTGGGTCATATTGTGACATTTGTAAGTTAACTTTGTGTATAAGTTATTGGCCTTGTATACAAGGTTGTGGTCTTGTGTACAAGGTATTGGCCTTGTGTACAAAGTATTAGTCTTGTGTACAAGGTATTAGCCTTGTGTACAAGGTAGTGGTGTGGTGTACAAGGAAAGGGTCTTGTGTACAAGTTATTGGTTTTGTGTACAAGGTAGTGGCCTTCTGTACAAGATAGTGGCCTTGTACAAGGTAGTGGTACAAGGCAGTGGCCTTATGTGCAAGGTAGTGGCCTTGTGTACAAGGTAGTGGCCAGTGTACAAGGTAGTGGCCTTGTGTATAAGATAGTGGCCTTGTGTACAAGGTAGTGGCCTTGTGTACAAGGTAGTGGTACAAGGCAGTGGCCTTGTGTACAAGGTAGTGGCCATGTGTACAATGTAGTGGCCTTGTGTACAAGGTAGTGGTACAAGGCAGTGGCCCTGTGTGCAAGGTAGTGGCCTTGTGTAAAAGGTAGTGGTACAAGGTAGTGGCCTTGTGTAAAAGGTAGTAGCCTGCTGAATGGAATATCGTATTGCTATGAAGCTTTCTTGTATGTGTTGTGAAAAAGGGTAACGCAACCGTTTGTAAGGGGAACGTCTTGTCGGGAGACTAAAGACAAATCGTAGATAGGAGTATTTTCAAAATCTACTTTAAAATACAACCTAGTATTCGGGAAGCAGCGTAGGTCGCATTAATGAGAAAATGAATCTCGTCAAATTACGTCATCGCTACGTTAGTGGCACAGTAAATTACGTTATCGCTACGTTAGTTGCCCAGTAAATTACGTCATAGCTACGTTAGTTGCCCAGTAAAATACGTCATAGTTACGTTAGTTGTCCAGTAAATTACGTCATCGCTACGTTAGTTGCACAGTAAATTACGTCATCGCTACTTTAGTGGCACAGTAAATTACGTCATTGCTAAGTTAGTGGCACAATAATGCTCAGTAAAATACGACATCGCTACGTTAGTTGCTCAGTAAATTACGTCATCGCTACGCTAGTTGCCCAAAAGATGAGAGTTTTAGAAGTGTCGTTGGTTAGCCAAAGCATATGAGAGGATTTGTTAGATTTGTTAGATAAGAGAATTTGTGAGCATTGATAGCTACATTAAAAGGTGAAAGATTATTTTGGTTTCCAGTAAACGAAATGATAAACTATTTCGTTTGGTATTGTTAATATACTTGATTACCTAGATTACCTTTCCAGGTTTTTATTTTTTTTTCCATTTCATTCTCTGAGCGGCTGGCGGCAGTCTCTCTCTCTCTCTCTCTCTCTCTCTCTCTCTCTCTCTCTCTCTCTCTCTCTCTCTCTCTCTGTAGCAGTCAGCATCAAGGACAATGTAACAGTCAAATGCTTTCAGGGCCGAGACGTAGATATCCCTCCGCGGGCGTGTTCTCTTAAGCACATCAGCACGACGGGCATATTTTTGAATTCGGAATAGAGTACGCTGTGCACCTCCCCCCACCCCCCTCCCCCACCCCCCTTGTCATCTCCCCTTATAAACAAGTCTCCAACCCTCCCCCAGCCCTCTTCCTTCCAGCTCCCATCCCCCTGTGGACTTACACACACGCATCTCAGGTTTTCACTTTTTTTTTTTTTTTTCCAAGAAGAAAAAGAATTTCTCAGAAGGAGTTTAAAGGGAAGCGCATTAGCGAGGAATGTCACGTCTTTTTTTCTCTGCATCTTTTTTTTCTATTTTTTTCTTCCTTTTATGCTTATTCGGTTCGAGGAATTCATCGGAGTGTATTTGAATGAGCGTGGATGTTGTATGTGTGTATCTAGGCGCGTATTATAAGGACATTTCCCTACATAAGTGTATTTATGCGTGTTGCTCTATCTATCGGTTTGAATGTCTACCATCTACATGATGCATATCAGTTCGCTAATACGTATTTCAGCGTTTTCATACATACACTTTCCCAACGACAGACACATACATACACACGCGTTCACGTCCATGTGTATTTCATTATGTATTCATGTACGCACCAGTCCTGGTTGTGTGTGTGGACATATTTGTTGTTTGTATTATTTCAGCATACACGTTAAAAACAATTTTTTTTTCATAAGAAAATTCATTACTTTAAAGTAATATGAACACCTATAAAAAAAACTACAGAAAATACCTGTATTCTATTTACGTTTATATTTCCTCTTACTCTAAAAAATGGAAAGATATAATCATTTTGTGGCAAAACTACGCTTAAGCAATCACATTAACTTAATGTAATGTTACTCTTATAAAAAGAGATAAAGAAAATCCCAGTTTTCTATTTACGTTCATATTTCCTGCTTTCCCCTGAAAAAAAAAATAGATAAATAAATAAATAAAAAAATATTAATAGAAAAAGAATGACATAACCGTTTTGTTTCAAAATAAAAAGAATAAGTTCATATTTCCTGTTTTCCCCTAAAAGGAAGAAGAAAAAAATTAATAAATCAATAAATAACAAAATGACATAACCGTTTTGTGGCAAAAAAAAATTGGTTCATATTTCCTGTTTTCCTAAAAAAATTACAACC
>NC_061088.1:4812589-4820089 GCF_015104395.2 Macrobrachium nipponense | reverse complement strand
CTGTTGATAAGCCAATCACAGGGCTGGAAACTCCCATTCTCTCGAGAGAGTTCACATAGGCAGGATGTATGTTCCACCTGTCCTGAGATATATGTCTTTCAAAAGTATCCCTTAGAAGAGGTTGAACATACATCCTGCTTATGTGAACTCTCGAGAGAGACTGAGAGTTTCCAGCTCTGTGGTTGGCTTATCAAAAGCCAATCAGGAGCGTCGTAAGGGACTCGCCTAGACATCAGATGCACGGTTGATGTGAATCTACTATAGTCATTTGTCAGTGTGATATTTAGCAATGAAATATCCTGATGGTCTCGTGAGCTCTGCTCTCCAGGCTCTAATATTCTGTTAAGATCGCCATTTTAATAATTATCAAATTTTTATTCAGAGGAATCTTTAGAGGGAAGGTATGTGTCCAACGAGTATTTTAATGAGAGTCTCTGTACGTCTTTTGATAAAGGTTTCAGTAACTAATTTTAAAAGGTGTGTATGACCACCGAATACTTTAACCAATATCTTCTTTTCTCATTTTGATAAAGGTCTAAGTAACTAACTGAATCATTCGTAAACATTTGCTATAGTATGCCCTCTAAACTCAGCTTAGCTTAGAATCGTGTCAGCCCATGTTTACGTAACCAAGGGGTTGAACGTTGTACAGAGCAATTTATCTAATAAGAGCCTCTGTGTAGAGTAATGTCAACATAGCACCCTTACGAATGATTTACTTGAAGCTGGGGCGTAGGCCCCCTTTCCCTGTAGCAAAGTTATTGTTTTTAGCCTCTTTCCGAGCCTGTTGACAGAGACTGTAGGCGTTTCTAATGAGCAGCTGAATATCATGATACGTTGCTACTAGATTGTAAGTTTTCTCGCTTGGCCACACATAGAGATGTTGACGTACCTGGATCACTTCTGGTGTAGTGTGTTGGTCTCCTTTTTTTTTCTTTTCTCAGCCTCTGGAACTACGTTTATTTATTTGTTTACTTATCGGTTATAACATATAACATATATTATCTGCGCCTCAGTGGCGTGGTTGGTATGGTGTTGGCGTCCCACCTCGGTGGTCGCGGGTTCGATTCTCGGCCATTCCATTGAGGAGTGAGAGATGTGTATTTCTGGTGATAGAAGTTCACTCGACGTGGCTCGGAAGTCACGTAAAGCCGTTGGTCCAGTTGCTGAATAACCACTGGTTCCATGCAACGTAAAAACACCATACAAACAAACAAAACAAACATATAGTATTATCTGGCGTGACATCTACCAGGGTGAATGGCGAGAACCACGAACGATGTAATATATCCCTTATACACCAATTAAAAGCGTCGGTTGGTTTAGTTTTAGTTGTTCTTAATTAAGCCGACATGATAAGGCGTCGACGTGAACAAGGGACCTAGTATGGACCTATGGACTTGTGCTAACCAACTGATGTCTCCCAAAGACCAAGTGTTTGATTGGCACTGAATGCCTTTCAGTTTTTCACCTCTTATATTTGAAAAGATGCCAAAACATGACGTCAAAAGTATAAGACGAAGAACTTCCACATAGTCTGCAGTGTGCCGTCTGAGCCAGGATGACGTTTAGTAAGCATAAATTATTGTTACACACAAAATCTTCAGCTTATTACAGAAAGGATCCTCAACTTGTTAAACACAGGATCCTCATTCTATTACGCATAGGATTCTCAATTTATTACACACAGGATCCTCGACTTATTACACAAAGGATCCTCAGGTTATTAAACACAGAATCCTCAGCTTATCACACAAAAAATCCTAAACTTAGTACACAAAGGATCCTCAGTTCTTAGACAAAGGATCTTTAGCTTATTACGCACAAGATCCTCAGCTTATCACACAAAGGATCTTCAGCTTATTACATAAAGGATCCTCAGTTTATTACACAAAGTATCCTCAGTTCTTACACAAAGGATTCTCAGCTTACCACACACAAGATCCTAAACTTATTACACACAAGAATATCAGTTTATTACACAAAGGATCCTCAGTTCTTACACAAAAGATCCTCAGCCTGTCACACTCAATATCCTAAACTTATTACACAAAGGATCCTCAGTTTATCGCACAAAATAATCTGAAACTTATTACACAAAGGATCCTCAGTTTATCGCACAAAATAATCTGAAACTTATTACACAAAAGATCCTCAGTTTATCGCACAAAATAATCTGAAACTTATTACACAAAGGATCCTCAGTTTATCGCACAAAACAATCTGAAACTTATTACACAAAGGATCCTCAGTTGTAATCAAATGTCATAGTGCTCTGCAGGGACACATTACTCTTCAGGTAGGTACAGAGTTTTCTGGCATGGGAACAGAATGACAACGGTGAGAATTTGGTGAGTCAGCCATTCCAGATCCTCTCGGTTACGTGAGGAACTTGCCAATGGTCTTCCAGTTTGAAAACATTTGGATGTCTGTCCGGCAACGGTGGAAGATCTCACGGCATTATTCTGATGGGTGTAATGTGGACCAAGTTTTATAAGGTTTTTGGGGAGGAGTGGGAAGGGTGTAGGTGGGGAGGGGGACGGTGGGAGAGGGTGGGTGAGGTATTAGGAGTTCTTTGAGTGGGTGTTCGGACCAAGTTATATGTATGATTTTGGGGGTGGAGGAGGGGATGGGGGTTGGGAGAAAGGTGGGGGTTATTCTTCCCTGTGGGTGGGTCTTTGGGTGGGGGGGTGTGTGAGTGAGTTTGGTTTTTTGACAAATTTATGAAATTGCGATAATTTAACAGTGGACATTTTGTAGTGCATTTATTTGTTTTAGTTATGAATTCAAAATGATATTTTATCAGAATATAGCTGCTACTACTACTACTCGTATTACTACTACTACTACTACTAACTACAACTACTACTAAAACATATAATAATGCTTCAAAAACTGAGCCTTATGAAAAGCAGTAACTGTCATCTTTTTGTGCGTCAGTCACAGAAATAATTATACATTAAAAGGGTTTATTTATACAGCTGTGCTGTGGTTTTACCGCAGTGCATCTGGAGAGAGAGAGAGAGAGAGAGAGAGAGAGAGAGAGAGAGAGAGAGAGAGAGAGAGAGGAGTTCTGAAAGTCCTGGCGGTCCACAGGCGCCTTAGGGACTCTCTCTCTCTCTCTCTCTCTCTCTCTCTCCTCTCTCTCTCTCTCTTTGGGATGCGCTTTAGACAAAGAAAGAGTACGATGCGGCAGTGCTTTCCATTTTTTGTTTACTTTCCTCTCTCTCTCTCTCTCTCTCTCTCTCTCTCTCTATCATATGTAGATCTGTATAGATGAATGTATGTATGTATGCATATATAATATATATATATATATATATATTATCCATATATATATATTATATATATATATATATTGTATATATATATAGAGAGAGAGAGAGAGAGAGAGAGAGAGAGAGAGAGAGACTTTATATTAAAGTGGTTAGGGCACTTGATAACCAACAAGAGGTCCCAGGTATAAGTCATCTATACAGTATATATCACATACATTACATATATATATATACATATACTCTATATATATATATATATATATATATATATTAATTATATATATATATATATATATATATATATATATATATATATACACGTGCGTGCGAATGTATGTATGTAGTATATGTGTGGAAGTATATAATACACTCATTACTCATAACTCGTCTTCGATTCATACATAGATTACTTAAGTGTATACGTATACAATTAAATCGTACTTCAGCGTAGTCTGGAGGCTGTCACAAGAAGAAGAAGAAGAAAAAAGGAAACATACTCCTTACTTTACCGAGTAAACGGTTCATATTAAATGTGCAAACATTGTGAGCGTTGTTGACCGAGCATTGAATGTTAGGTGTATGACTTATCCTTTTTAGTTGTCTGTAAAAGACAAGTATTGAGATGGCTACTTTGTCTGTCCGTCCGCACTTTTCCCTGTCCGGCCTCAGATCTTAAATACTCCTGAGGCTAGAGGGCTGCAAATTGGTATGTTCATCATCCACCCTCCCATGATCAAACATACCAAATTGCAGCCCTCTAGCCTCAATAGGTTTGATTTTATATATGGTTAAAGTTAGCCATGATCATGTGTCTTGCATCGCTTTGGGTGCCAACAACACAGGCCCCACCGGGCCGGGGCAGAGAGTTTCGTTTTTTTACTTTTTTTCTTGTGAGTTGAATGCCATTTTTTCAGTCTTTTAGATGTTTCGTGTTAGCTGTGATGAGTTTATGGAATGGTTCTCTTAGTGGAATCAGTTGAACAACGTCAGCAGTTTAAACTGTGTTAAGTGGTTACATAGTTTGAATGGTTGATCTCGTTTTCTTTCTCTGTTGTTTGTCTTATTTTGTTTTTCATTTAGTTTACTTATTAATTTTGTTATTTCTGTAGTGGGTTGCTTTCCCTTCCAGATCTCTATTCCTTTTGCGTCCTACTTTTCCATCGGTGGTTACAAATTGGGTAATAATAATAATAATAATAATAATAATCAATAATAATAATAATAATAATAATAATAATAATAATAATAAGGAATTATTAGTTATTATTATTATTTGATTGACAAATAATGAATAATAATAATAATAATTATTATTATTATTATTTGATTGACAAAATCAAGAAGAAAGTTACACTCATTGATGTCGCAATACCATGGGACACCAGAGTTGAAGAGAAAGAGGGAGGGAAAAAATGGATAAGTATCAAGATCTGAAATAGAAATAAGAAGGATATGGGATATGCCAGTGGAAATCGTACCCATAATCATAGGAGCACTAGGCACGATCCCAAGATCCCTGAAAAGGAATCTAGAAACTAGAGGCTGAAGTAGCTCCAGGTCTCATGCAGAATGTGTGATCCTAGAAACGGCGCACATAGAAGAAAAGTGATGGACTCCTAAGGAGGCAGGATGCAACCCGGAACCCCACACTATAAAGTATCCACCCAGTTCGCATTAGAGGACTGTGATGGAGGGCAAAAAAAATTATTATTATTTATTATTCTTATTATATTATTATTATTATTTTGTTGAAATTAACCGGCAGTTTTCAACGAATTAATCTTACACAGGGTCTTTTGAATTCTCCTGATAATTCGTCTTTCTGACTCAGCTATAGGTTGTTGAGTAGAAATTCCAATATTCAGTTTTGTCGTAATTAGGATATTTGTCAAAAATATTTCATAAAAAAAAGATTGTATTACACATTTTGCCTATATATTTATTGAAGTACTTTAAAGTTGCAGCTTTGCTAATAATAATAATAATAATAATAATAATAATAATAATAATAATAATAATAGTAATAATAAAAATAATTACTGGCGTATTTCAATCACGCGAACAAACCTTATAGTTCATCAAGCAGACGACGCCTTCCTAATCCTCAAACACGCAGCAAAGTTTACCAAGCAAAGTCTCCCCTTTATCTTAAACACTGTCAGATGCACGCTTGTCCCCCCTTCACCCCCGTCCCCATGTGCATGTTTGAGTAACGTGTTTACACGCCTCGCCCCCTCGGCAAGTCGTGTTTTTGTCACCGGGCCACCCTCCACCATGCCGTATTTATTGTCGTGATCCCCGGCCCTATTCACGCCGTATTTGTCTTCCTGCCTCTCCCTTCACCCCGCCCGTCAATAAATAATAAGTTTAGCGTCCTCAGGTAAACGCTGAAGGCTGAATTCAAAGGGTCTGTGTCTCCCATGTCTTCCATACGTCCTCGTGGAGAGAGAGAGAGAGATCCTGCGTCTAAGGTTCTTTCAAAATATACCATGCATATTTGGAGGACTTTGCCTGCATCAGGTTGTAGATACAAGATCGAGTGTTTTGGACACTATATTTGAAGGACCTTGCCTACCATAGGGTTGTAGATACGACATTGAGTGTTTTGTACTGTCTGTATTTGAAGAACCTTTGCCTACATCAACTTGTAGATACGGCATCGAGTGTTTTGTACTGTCTGTATTTGAAGGAACTTGCCTAATCGGGTTGTAGATACAAGATCGAATGTTTTATACTCTATATATTTGAAGTACTTGCTTAAATCATGTTGCAGATACAACATCGAGTGTTTTGTACTGTCTGTATTTGAAGGAACTTGCCTAATCGGGTTGTATAGATACAGATCGAATGTTTTATACTCTATATATTTGAAGTACTTGCTTAAATCATGTTGCAGATACAACATCGAGTTTTGTACTCTGTACACTTGAAGGACCTTGCCTACATCAGGTTGTAGGTACAGCATCGAATGTTTGAGCTATTTCTGCGACATCACACCTTCTATTCTACTCTCTACATCATGCTTGTCTGTCTGTGCATTTATTGGTGGTTATTAATGTGGCTCATCTTCCTGTTTTTATTTTTCTATTTTTTCATCTTCTTAGGTTGAGGAGATGGTTAGTTTTAAGATAATTTCATACATTACTGTATTCAGTCGTATGTTATCTGTATGTATTTTGCATTTATGATGCGTATTTCCCTACGTCATTATAGCTCTTGTATTATTTTTGTAAGATTTATTTTTACTTATATATATTATTATTATTTAGAAATTTGTTGTTCTGCAATGTATTTGATAGGAGACTCTCTCTCTCTCTCACTCTCTTCTTTTCCCTGTTTTTCTGACCAATATTTTCGTCAATTATTCCTCTTCGCTCTCTCTCTCTCTCTCTCTCTCTCTCTCTCTCTCTCTCTCTATCCAACATACTGTACTTTTCTCCGTTTTTCTGAGCAATATTTCAGTCAAACAAATTTTCGCGATGGATAATTCAAGTCCATCCTCCTCCTCTCAATCCTCTCTCTCCTCTCTCTCAATCTCTCAATCTCGTCTCTCTCTCTCTCTCTCTCTCTCTCTCTCTCATATCCGTTTCTTGCGTGTATTTTGAGCGCTTTTCTCCCTACCCATCCCTATGGTCCGATATTATATTATCACCCTAATCCTGATTTGAATATTGATGTATCATCGCCCTTCAGTCAGTTCAGGCGCTTTCTCCTCTATAACCGACGCACCTCGTTATTCAGAAGAAATCAATCCCCCCACCCGTTTTTACTGCCTCTCTTCCGTTCGTTTATTTATCTGCTTCCTTCTCGTTTCCTCTTCGTTTTTTGAAAAATTTTGCGTTCTTCGCCGTATCTCCTCTTTCCTCTTCCATCCATCGCGAATTTCTTCTTTTTTTTTTTTTTTTTTTCGTTTTTAAAAAGGGAGATTCAGTGTCAAGTAACACTTATTTCTAGCCTCAGGTAAGAGTGGGTTTGGTGTGGAGTCGCTTCTGAATATCATTTGATAGGTGAATTGTTCAGTGATATATTATATATATATATATATATATATATATATATATATATATAATATAAATATATATATATATTATGCATACATACATGCATAGATACATACATATGCATAAAACAAAGACCTCAGTTTGAGCAGGATGGTATCTAGTGAAAATATTTATTCCAGGACTAACTGTCCTCATCTTCCGGTAGCTCTGCGCCCAGGTAC
>NC_061088.1:4777589-4807589 GCF_015104395.2 Macrobrachium nipponense | reverse complement strand
GCGGAGCAGAAAGGGAGTAAGATTGGATGTGTCTTTTTTTTTCAGCCAAGTAAATCTCCAGGTATCAGGAAAGATAAAAAGAAGGAACAACAGCAAAGAATTGGGGGCCTCCTGGCCGAATCTTCGGGCTTTCTGGAGAAAGAAAGGAGAGGCGTCTTATTATTATTATTATTATTATTATTATTATAGTATATAGTAGTAGTATAGTAGTAGTAGTATAGTAGTAGTAGTAGTATAGTATTTCGAGACTTGAATTTCAAGTGTGTCTCCTGCGGGCTTTGTCCACACGCATTGGGTTCATCTCTTGTCTTACAATAATAATATAACAATAATAAAAATATTGTTATTATTATTACTAGCAAATTAGGGGGAGGGGGTTGGGTAGGATGAAACCCCATTATAAAACATCTTAGAGGTCCCTACTATAACCCTACCAAGTTTCATGCCCATCGGACCTGCCGTTTGGCCGTGAGTGAATGACAGACGGACGGACAGACATAACGCCCATTATAGTAATTATAGTAAGATTATTATTATTATTATTATTATTATTATTATTATTATTATTATTATTATTATTTCGAAACTTGAGTTTTGATGTCAGTGTCCCCTGCCAGCTTTTTCCATACAAATAGGGTTTATCTCCTTCATAATATTATTATTATTATTATTATTATTATTATTATATTATTATTATTGTTATTTTTATTATTCAAAACGTAAATATTCACTTTGGGTATAATTATATAGTCAGAGAGAGAGAGAGAGAGAGAGAGAGAGAGAGAGAGAGAGAGAGAGAGAGAGAGAGAGAGAGAGAGAGACTCAGTTTATGAAATTTCTAAACTTCTTTATGAGTTCATGTGTGTGTGTGTTTGTGTGCATATATGTGCGTGTGTGTGTGTGAGAGAGAGAGAGAGAGAGAGAGAGAGAGAGAGACCTTACCTTACAGACCTTACATCTTGTTCGGGTTGCCCCAGGTCCCTCAGTGTGAGGCACCTCTAATGTCAACCAGAGAATTGCTAATGCATCTTCCGGTATATTTTGCATCTTCCAATCTTGGATGATCTGGGATGCAGTTTAGATATTTGTCGAGCTTATTCTTAAACACATCTACGCTCACTCCTGATATATTCCTCAGATGAGCTGGCAACGCAGTGAATAGACGCTGCATTATCGATGCTGGTGCGTAGTGGATTAATGTCCTGTGTGCTTTCCTTATTTTTCCTGGTATAGTTTTGGGCACTATTAATCTACCTCTGCTTGCTCTTTCTGATAATTTTAGCTCCATGATGTTTTGGGCAATTCCTTCTATGTTTCCATGCCTGCATTATCATGTAGCGTTCTCTTCTCCTTTCTAGACTATATAATTTTAAAAATCGCAGTCTTTCCCAGTAGTCAAGATCCTTAACTTCTTCTATTCTAGCTGTAAAGGACCTATGTATACTCTCTATTTGTGCAATGTCCTTTTGGTAGTGTGGTTACCATATCATATTGCAATGTTCAAGTGGACTGTACATACGTTTTGTAAAGCATAATCATGTGTTCAGCTTTTCTTGTTTTGAAGAGAGAGAGAAAGAGAGAGAGAGAGAGGTCGTAGGTGTCAGTCGTCCATCATGCGAAGGTCGAAACCCTTTCCCCATCAATAGACATGTCCACTTAAACACGTATAGACGTGATCTGGCGACACTTGCAAACAGAGCTGTTGTAGGCTCCACTTCACCTCAACCCCATCTCTCTCTCTCTCCCCTCTCTCTCTCTCTCTCTCTCTCTCTCTCTCTCTCCAGCCTTCTGCTATATTCTGCTTCTCTTATCTCTCACTCTTAGCTGATCTGAAGGTGTTCGATCCCTTTCCTAATTTTTTTTTTATTATCGACCCCCTTTTCAGGAAATATTGTGCGCGTGGTATAGGGAGTCACCTTCCAGAGAGAGAGAGAGAGAGAGAGAGAGAGAGGGGGGTATTAAAGCAGAATAAATAGGTTCAAAGTATTCTGTGTTTCTGTGTGTGTGTGTGGGTTTGAGATATATATATATATATATATATATATATATATATATATATATAAAATACATAATTTGTTGATAACATTTTCAGAGAGAGAGGATTAAAACAGTATAAATACGTTGATAGAGAGAGAGAGAGAGAGAGAGAGAGAGAGAGAGAGAGAGAGAGAGAGAGACCCACTCACCCACCCATCCTGCCTTTCACCATTGAAGTGGCGGCGGCAAGAACCCGGTATTATATTTCTCCTCTATATAATTCGTATGAGATTAAAAAAAAAAAAAGGAAATGAAAAGAGCCCTTTTCTATGGCGTCGAGAAATGGTTGGGATTTATTTCAGCCCTCCTTTTTATCGTGATAAATTGACCCCAACTACTCCTACTACTACTACGAATCTCCTGGATGAAAGAAGAAGCCTCTCGCCTTGTATTTCTAAATGGTGGTTTTGGCCTCGAGTGTTATGTTATGGCGATGAAAGGCCTTTTTTTTTTTTTTGTGACGCGATGGTAACCAGTGACGCATAATTCGGTTTCACGTTGGCCACGACACAGGTTCCTCTTCGAAAATGTAAGTCAAAATTGGCTCGGTCAATGAAGAAGGCGCGTCATTTTGTATTTTCAAATGGTTAAATGAACTTTGAATTATATGTTAAACGATTCTAATGGTCGCAATTAAAATTGCTTCAACCCCAACATTGGCTTCGTCATTTTGTATATTCAAATTGCAAAAGGAGTTGTGATTTATATGTTAAACGATTCTATTGGTGACAATTAAAATTGTTACAACCTTGCTATTGGCTTCGTGAATGAAAAAAGAACGCAGGTTTTGATTGTTAAGTCGGTCATTTCATTGTGAATTTATGCAATATAAAGATTCTCAGGGTCACAATTACCATCTCTATAAATTGTAAATGCTACAATTGCTGTTAAAATTGGCTTCGTGAATGAAAGAAGAACGCTGGTTTGTATTGTTAAATCGTAAATTTAACCGTGAATTTATGTCTATATTGATTGTGTTGGATACAGTTACCAACTACATATACCGTAACGGCTACAGTTGCAAAATGGTTTTGTGAATCCAAAAAGGAACCCCGGTTAGTATTGTTAAATATTTAAGTTTAATTGTGATTTTGTTATATAACGATTCTATGGGTCACAGTTACCAACTGTACAAACTGTAAATGCAAAATTGGCTTTCTGAATAATAAAAAAAAAAGGACGCGTATTTGTATTGTTAAAACGTAAATTTAACTGCGATTTTACGTTATATATGGATTCTGTCTCTTACAGTTACCAACTATATATACTATTAATGCTTCATAGATCCTCTTGGTTCCTAAATAAAAAAAAGGACGCGTGTTTGTGTTGTTAAATCTTAATTTAACTGTGAATTTTTTATGTTATAAATATGGATTCTATGTATTACAATTATCAACTATATAAATATGTACTATTGATGCTTCATAGGTCCTCTTGTTTCCTAACGCTTTTGTTTCCTAAAGTTTTTGTTTCCTAACGTTTTTGTTTCCTAACGTTTTTGTAGAACGTTTATGAATGGAATCCTTGAAATCCGAGAGGAAACGAATAGAGAAATCTGCCATCTCAATTGGGATCTGAGATGGGAGACTGCCGAGAATATGCGGTGACATCAGAGGCTCTTTTGTGACGTCTAGAGCACACGAAAAATGTAATTAAAATGTCACTCTGTCTGTCACTTGTGAATGTCTCTTGTTTTCCGTCTAGGGCGGTCATCCTGTTCGTCTCTCTCTGCCTTCATAGCTGTCCAGATTACTTTTTTCTTTTAATTCACATTGTTCTAGTCGTCACGTCCTTCAGTGGTCTCTTTAAACTAATAATAATAATAATAATAATAATAATAATAATAATAATAATAATAATAAAGATATTCTGTTAAAAAGAATGGTTATATTTAGATAATTAATAATAATAATTATAATAATAGTAATAATAATAATAAAAGTATTATAATTATTAGTTAATCAATAATAATAATAATGAATGATTATGATTAGAATGTTAGATTATTATTATTATTATTATTATTATTATTATTATTATTATTATTATTATTATTATTATTATTATTATTATTATTACATAACAACCACGAAGGAAAATTCCCAGCAAAGAGACAGAGGGAAACTCGAGTACATTCCAACTGCATTATAACTCCGTACCATCTCCGGAGTCTTCTTCATGCATAGCATATCATGCGAAGTTGTGAGTGGCCTTGTTAAACTTGTAACGAAATTTGGCCCACCCCTCCTCCTCCTCCTCCTCCTCCTCCTCCTCCTCCGAGGGAAGGGGAGGAGAAGTTCGCATTTGCAACTGAGTTGCATCGCAGGACGTGGGCGTGACTGATGGGTTCTCATCAACTGGCGTAATAGGAAATTTTGGGAACTGTGTATTGATTACGTGGGCGTTTGGAAAATCTCCAGGCTCCGGGATTTGTGAGGAGGGACGCGCGCGCGCGAATGTGCGCGCAAGTATTGAAATATATTAAAATTATGGTCAGATATTATAACATTATATATCAGAATCATAGTAAGATCATCACAACTAAACTAAAAGTATATTCAGATATTGATGTTTATATATTAAAATGATATATTATGGTCAGATATTATAACATTATATGGTCAGATGTTAACGTTATGTATCAAAATTATAGTAAGTTGGATATTGCCATTGAACTAAAAGTATATTCAGATATCATTCCAGTTGGAAGTAAAACTGACATGACCCTGGTCCCTGCGACGCCAGTTTATACCCTGTCAAAGGCCATCCTCATCAGTGGACGACGCGGTCGTTGGAACCTCAGTTGATGTGTCCACACGTTTAGTAATTATGCTTCTCGTTCGGGGGAAGAGTCATCTTTTGTGCGATATTTGCAATCTGAATAATTCATGAGCGGTGTCATTGTTCAGTGTTTGGACAATGCGGGTGACGAGAGAGAGAGAGAGAAGAGAGAGAGAGAGAGAGAGAGAGAGAGAGAGAGAGTGTGGAGAAAATATTAATTTGCGATGAAAATATTGTGAGTGTGTTGTGTTGTTGTTGTTGAGAGAGAGAGAGAGAGAGAGAGAGAGAGAGAGAGAGAGAGTAACCGAGGAAAATATTCATTTGCAAGAGAGAGAGAATGAAAGGAAAACCTGATTATTTCGAATAAAGTATTTGGTGCAAGTGTGTGAGAGAGAGAGAGAGAGAGAGAGAGAGAGAGACCTTACCTTACAGACCTTACATCTTGTTCGGGTTGCCCCAGGTCCCTCAGTGTGAGGCACCTCTAATGTCTACCAGAGAGTTGCTAGTACATCTTCCGGTATATTTTGCATCTTCCAATCTTGGATGGTCTGGGATGCAGTTTAGATATTTGTCGAGCTTATTCTTAAACACATCTACGCTCACTCCTGATATATTCCTCAGATGAGCTGGCAACGCATTGATGACGCTGCATTATCGATGCTGGTGCGTAGTGGATTAATGTCCTGTGTGCTTTCCTTATTTTTCCCTGGTATAGTTTTGGGCACTATTAATCTACCTCTTGCTTGCTTTTCTTTCTGATATTTTTAGTTCCATGATATTTTCTGCTATTCCTTCTATCTGTTTCCATGCCTGAATTATCATGTAGCGTTCTCTTCTCCTTTCTAGACTATATAATTTTAAGAATTGTAGTCTTTCCCAGTAGTCTAGGTCCTTAACTTCTTCTATTCTAGCTGTAAAGGACCTTTGTACACTCTCTATTTGTGCAATATCCTTTTGATAGTGTGGGTACCATATCATATTGCAATATTCAAGTGGACTACGAACATATGTTTTATAAAGCATAATCATGTGTTCAGCTTTTCTTGTTTTGAAGTGCCGTAACAACATTCCCATTTTTGCTTTACATTTTGCCAACAGAGTTGCTATTTGATCATTGCATAACATGTTCCTATTCATCATCACACCAAGGTCTTTAACTGCTTCCTTATTTGTGATGGTCTCATTATTAGGTCCCTTATATGCATATAGCTTTCTTTCTCTGTCTCCATAATTTATTGATTCAAATTTATCAGAGTTAAATACCATCCTATTTACCTCTGCCCAATCATATACTTTGTTAAGGTCTCTTTGTAGAGCGTTCCATATCTTCATCACAAGTACTTCTTTCTCACTTATTCTTGTGTCATCTGCGAAACTACTCACTACCGAATCCTTCACATTATTGTCTATGTCTTCAATCATAATAACAAACAGTATTGCAGCTAACACCGTACCTTGCGGCACACCGGATATTACCTTGACTTCATCCGATTTCTCGTCGTTTGCAATAACTATCTGTTTTCTGTTGTGTAAAAATTCTTTTAACCATCTTCCTACTTTATCCACGATATTGTGTTTTCTAATTTTCTTCGCTAATATATTATGGTCTACTTTATCAAAAGCTTTTGCAAAGTCTAAATAAACCACATCTGTTTCATTTCCGCTTTTCATATTTTTGAATATGTTCTCACGGTGGACTAACAGTTGGGTTTGTGTACTTTTTCCGGGTACGAAACCATGTTGTCCTTCTTCGCATATGAGTATAATAGCTTGGGGTTTTGCTTGATATTTAATAGGGTTTTTTCTTCCAAGTCCCGTTTTTCATTTTCTTTTGATTGTATAATCTTTTGTTCTGCATTTTCTATCTTACTTTTTAGTTCTATAACTTTCCATGCATTTTTTTCTTTTGCAAGACCTTTTTTCCACTTTCTGATTTTCTGGAACAAGATCCTTCTGTCTCTTGGTATGCATGAATGATGTTTACTTTTCTTCTTCGGTATATATTTTTCCACTATTTTCTCCAATATTTTATATAATATCTCCGTATTTACCCTTATGTCATCACTTACGAAAATGTTATCCCAATCTTTGTTTAATTCTTCATTAATTTCTGACCATTTTATATTTTTACTGTAGAAGTTGTATTTTCCATATCCTTCCCAGAGAGAGAGAGAAAGGGGGAACGTTTATAAGGAGAGATTTATGGGGTTGTAAAATGAAGGAAGAATGAAGGTTGATAGACTGTATGAGTGCCCGTTGTCTTGTGGGCGTCGTAGCTACAACCATTTTAGGACCGATTCGTGGGGACGTAACGGTGGGAAAGCTGGTGAGGAATTGAGGGAGGGATAATAATAATAATAATAATAATAATAATAATAATATAGTAATATAATAATTTATTAAGTAGAGGGTGATAATGTGTGAGAGTTTGATATATATATAATAATAATAATAATAATAATAATAATAATAATAAGTAGAGGGTGAAAATGTGTAGAGTTTGATATGATATATAATACTAATAATATAATCTAATTTATTAGTAGGGGTGATATGTGTGAGAGTTTGATATATAATATAATAATAATAATAATAATAATACTATATAATAATACGGGTGAAATGTGTGAAGTTTTGATATGATAATAATTCCTCATAATACTACTGCTAATAATAATGATAAGTAGAAGATTGAGATAATGTGCGGGCGTTTTGATAATAATAATAATAATAATAATAATAATAATAATAAAATAACTAATAATAATAAGAGAAGAGGAAAGGAACAAGCATTGAAATTTTAGCTCTAAGCCATACTGACCGTATATTCAATGTTTTGGAATTTCATCTTCCGCTCAGAAATACACTTCTAAATTTCTATAATGAGGCGCGGGAGAGAAGGCT
This sequence comes from Macrobrachium nipponense, assembly GCF_015104395.2. Taxonomy (NCBI): domain Eukaryota; kingdom Metazoa; phylum Arthropoda; class Malacostraca; order Decapoda; family Palaemonidae; genus Macrobrachium; species Macrobrachium nipponense. Next base: position 4,799,867 of record NC_061088.1, on the reverse strand, counting down.
GGACGCCGGCCTTAAATCTTTATTGAAATTCTTAAGAGGTAGAAGAGATTCTTAATGACGCCTCTCTCTCTCTCTCTCTCTCTCTCTCTCTCTCTCTCTCTCTCTCAGTGGCACTTTCTACATACGTCTACTTTTTCTGGTTTTCTTTTTTTCTTTTTTTTAATTATTTACTCTCTCTCTCTCTCTCTCTCTCTCTCTCTCTCTCTCTCTCTCTCTCTCTCTCTCTCGCTGTCTTTTTCTACTTATGGCTTTTCCTTTATGTAGATATTATTTCCGTTTATTATAATCTCTCTCTCTCTCTCTCTCTCTCTCTCTCATTAATTTTCTTACGTACATCTACATTTCCTTGTTTGTCTCTGCTTCTCCAACGAATATTTCCGCCAGTCTCTCTCTCTCTCTCTCTCTCTCTCTCTCTCTCTCTCTCTCTCTCTCTCTCTCTCTCTCTCTCTCATGAAGCGATTATCACGCTCTAGATGCTGAAGAAGGAGAGGAGAGACTTCATAAAAGTGCTGGGCGCCTCTGAAGAGAGAGAGAGAGAGAGAGAGAGAGAGAGAGAGAGAGAGAGAGAGAATGACCTCTCATACCCTCTCGTCATTCCACTCTACGCGTTGTTCTGTCTTCATTTCCTCGTTTAAAAGAAATAAGTAAAAAGGCCGATGGGGCTGGCAACCTGACTGCCTCTTCTGACCCGAATTCTGTGAATGTAAGAAGAGGGAAAGGAGGTTTATTTGTGGGGGGGTGGGAGTTTCGGAAGGAAGGGACTAATAAATAACCACGTAATGTTGTAAGAGTTAAGGAAAACAGCAGCAGAATGGAAATTGTTCGTAGTATGGCAGTCTATCTATATATATATATATATATATATATATATATATATATATATATATATATATATATATATATATATATATATATAGTATATATATATATATATATATATATATATATATACACACTTATGAGTAATCGGATTACGCAACCTATCTTAAAAATGACGCTCTCAGCTGCCTGTCATAAGCGTCAAATACCTCTCGAGAGGTCAGACCACTCGAGAGTTAAACGTGAGAGGTTGACGGAGGGGGGAGTGGGGGTATGGGTTGAAAGGTCGAGGAATTGGAGGGGATTTTAAAAGCTCAGAACTTGAAATAAAGAAGATTTTCTCAGATTGGCACGCTTTCGTTATTGATCCCGGCGACACTTGGCAACTCTTGTCAACACGCCCCCGCTTGGCGGGTGGGGATTGGCGGACGACGGTAGAAGTGTCATCTCCCCATTTTTTCCTCTTTTTACATTTATTTTTATGACGTCTATTGGCATTTTATTTGCTGGCCGGCCACTTGATCTCTTGATGACTTTATTTGCTCCGTGGGTGACTTTATTTGTTTGACCTAAAAGAGGGGCAGATGCCATCAGTACACCTCACGGGGTGCACTGTAGGCAATAAAGGATTTGCAGAATCCCTTTCATCCCTTGTACTGTACTTCCTTTCATATTATCTTCCATTTTGCTATCTACCCTTTACTAACAATTATATCATAGTGCAACCTACCTACTCTCAACTTCTTTTCCAACGCTGAATGGCCTCATAGGTCCCAGTGTTTTGCCTTTAGTCTAAACTGTGTATTCCATTCCATTCCTTTTATTTGTATGTGCTGGTTTTTAGTGCTTTTTTTCGTGCGATGTTGATTTGATCGTTGCATTTCCTTGCGTTGGGTTTTCGAAATCTTGCTGCCAAGGTTTTGTAGCGTGAGAACGGGATTGATTGATGCGTTTCTGTCAACTAACGTCGCACATTATCTTTCTAAAACTGGTGGCAGGAATAAAGTCGTGAAATATTTGCGTGACTTATTTCTACACATGAAATCATTTCATCTTCAATTTGTAGGAAGCTTTTTTTTTTTTTTTTTTATACAAATTCCTGTTGTTGTCTTTTTTTATTTCCTGTGAAATATAAAGAGTTGCCGTGTGGTCCGTGGAAAAATTCGAAATTCTCTCTCTCTCTCTCTCTCTCTCTCTCTCTCTCTCTCTCATGACATAAATTTGACTTCCCATTCGGTGTGTTTACGAGATCCAAGATAGTTGTTTACTTCGGTATTGTTGTTGTTCGCGGAGAACAGCAGTTGTTTTTATCTAAACAATTCAGTAGATTCTGTCGTTGGTACAGACAGAATTCCATCTTACCTTCTCGTATTTATGACGTCCTTTTCTCCATAGGCCTCTTGTTTTATAGATTATAAAAAGAAAAATAAGTTGTGGTTGTCTGCGATTCATATTGCTTAGGTGTGATTTTTTTTTCGTGGGCTGGGTTCCGTGGTTTTTTTTTTTTTTTTTTTTTTTTTTTTTTTTTTTTTAGGGTCGTCCTTTTTCGTTTTTTCCTCTATCTGTTTTTTAAAACCCCTTGGTTTCACTTTTTAGTCTTGGTCTATCTTCGTTTTACTCGCTTTTATATGTATTTTTAGAGATTTTTTTTCTTTTACAGTTTCTGTTTTAAAAGCTTTTGAGTTTCTATATATTTTTTTCAGTCTTTTTCTAGTTTCTCTCCTTTTATTTTGTTTTATCTTTAATGGATTATCCTCACCCAGAAAAATACCTGTGTTTTCTCTCTTTTGGTTTTGCTGTTCCTTTTAACCCAGTGTAGATTTTGTTGTTGTTGTTGTTGGGGGGGCAGGAAAGATCTATGGAAGAGCCTAAAAAAGTCTGTCAAAGGTGTTTTGCGTGGAATTTTAGGATAGGATATTTATGATTTTGACAATGATTTCTAATAAAATACGGTGTATTTATTTTAATTTTCGTTGGTGAAACAACGTGCTATCTGACCGTAGATTTTAGCACATGCCCCAAGCAAGCTGGAGGTCGGATCACGCCTTATGTCACTCAGAGTTCTTGTCACGCGGTTAGTAGCGAGAAATTCCCTGAGGAAAGAGTAAGTAGATCTTTAAGTCTCCTGAAGTAGATTAGTCCCGCTGAGGGGAAGGGTCAGCTCGAGAGTGGTGACCCTGGCCCCTTCAAAAGTGGTGACACTTCCTGGAAAGCAAACTACTTCAGTCTCCCCCCTCATCCATTTTTTCATGTTCCCGTTTTCTATTCATCTCCCTTGTAAATAGTGCAACCGTTGCTTTTTCTCTCTCTTCCTTTCTTTTGGTTTTGTGTTTTGTACGCTATTCCCCGTAACATTTTCCGTTTCTTTTTTTATTCTGTTTCTTCTCTTGGATTTCTTATCTGAGTTTTGCCGTCTCATTGCCTCCTCCTTCTCGGATCGTATATAATTTCATGCGTTACTTTTTTATTATTTATTTTTTATATAGAATCATTTCACGGTTGCTACATTCCCTGGAGTTTCAAAGCGTCCTTGAATCCCAAAATGGTTGTTCTATGTGATATGTCAAATTGTTGTTTTTTCTGAAATCCATTATAATGTTGTTTATCTTGCGTGAATATCAAAGATGTTCTGCATGAATGCCGAATCGTTGTTTTTTTTATTTTTTTATTTGTTTTTTTTAGAATTATATTTTAAGTTTGTTTATCTCCCGTGAATGTCAAAGATGTTGTTCTACATTAATGCCAGATTGTTTTTTTTTTTTTTTTAGAATTCTACTTTGAGGTTGTTTTCCTTCCGTGAATGTCAGATGTTGTTCTACATTAATGCCGAAATTGTTTTGTTTTTTATAATTCTATTTGAAGGTTGTTATCCTTCCGTGAATGCCAAAGATGTTTTCTACATGAATGCCAAGTTGTTGTTTCTTTTATCATTTTACTTTCAGGTTATTTTCCTACCGTGAATGTCAAAGATGTTGTTCTGCATGTATGCCAAATTGTTGTTTCATTAAATTTCAATGGCAAACGTTCAGCAGTGGTCTTCCCATCCTATCTGTTTTTTTTTTTTTTTTTTTTTTTTTTTTTTTTTTTTTTTTTTTTTTTTTTTTTTCCTCACTGACGTAGGAATGACTATATCGGATATTTACACTCCTAATACATATTTTAGGTCTTATCCCCTGAGAAATGGTTAGCATTAGATTGGAATATATTATAAATCTTGAATATATTTTAAATCTTGAATTGAGATTTACACAAGGCGTGGAGGTGTCAGACTCTCATAATCATAAATGTTATAAAGATTTCATTGAGCCAGCCTTACATACTTGAGTAATACACATCATGTAGTTTTATTAGTTAAATTTCGTGTTTTATTGCTTTGAGTGATGTATAGTACTAGATTGATACCTAATATTCATGAGATGGTTCGTATTTTATTGCTTTCAAGTACTAGATTGATACTTAATATTCATGAGATGGTCTTGAGATGCTCTCTCTCTCTCTCTCTCTCTCTCTCTCTCTCTCTCTCTCTCTCTCTCTCTCTCTCTCTCTCTCTCTCTCCCCTTGAAAGACCATAGACTTCAAAAGCTAGAGGTGAATTTTATTTCTCCTTGGTGATTTGGGTCACACATGAGTGTGTCTGTGTGTGTACGACTAGGGAAAGTGTGTGCGTGTGTGGTTCTGTGGACGACTTGGGAAAGTATTCGTTTGTGGACGACTAGGAAAAGTGTATGTGTTTGTGTGTGTGTGCGTGTGCGTGAAAGGGTAGGAAAGTATTTGTGTGTGTACGAATTGTGAATGTATTTGTGTGTAGACGAATTAGAAAAATATTTGTGAGTGGACGACTTAGAAGAGTATCTGTGTGTGTACGACTTGGGAAATATTTGAATGTGTACGACTTGGGAAAGTATATATATATATATATATATATATATATATATATATATATATATATATATATATATGTGTGTGTGTGTGTGTGTGTGATATTATATATATATATATATATATATATATATATATATATATGTTTGTGTGTGTGTGTTTGTGTAGACAACTGGGGAAAGTAATAGTGTACCGATAACAGAGAGAAAATATTATTCGTTTATGGACGACTTTTGGAAGGTATTTACGTGTGTGTGTGTGTGTGTGTGTAAACGACTTGGGAGAAACACGCGTGTATGGACGATGTATAGGAAATATCTCTGTAACTGTGTGTGTGAGAGTGTGTGGGTGACTTTGGAAGATACCCGTGTGTATATTTGAAAGGCCTGAATAGGCCTACTTTCTCTCTCTCTCTCTCTCTCTCTCTCTCTCTCTCTCTCTCTCTCTCTCTCTCTCTCTCTCTCTCGGCCTAGCTGGAGCGATGGTTTATTAATGAAGGTGCCAAGCTAACTTCAACCTTCCCCAGGTCGACTCTATTCTCGGCCGTTTCCTCTCCTCTTCTCTCTTTGTCTCGCTCCCTATTATCATTTATTTTCCTCTCCCTTTATCTATGTCCTTCTTTACTTCTTGTCTTTCATTCGCCTTGAAGCATACTCTCTCTCTCTCTCTCTCTCTCTCTCTCCTCTCTCTCTCCTCTCTCTCTCTCTCTCTCTCTCTCTCTCTCTCTCTGTCAAAGTTTTTTCCCATTCCGTTTGTTATTATATTAAATTATCTTAAATTATAAAATTATAAGAATGTGTGCCCACGAAATCTCTCTCTCTCTCTCTCTCTCTCTCTCTCTCTCTCTTCTCTCATCCCTCACTCTTCTCTCTCTCTCTCTCTCATGTATAGTTTTATTATCTTTTCCCCTCATTCCTCTTCTTTTGCTTCTCATCATTCTCCTCCATTTCCCTCCCAATCCCTTTTCTCCTCTTTCCTCTTTATTCTCTTTCGTTTCCGTCTAGCTCTTCTTCGTACTCTTTCCTCCCGATATTTATTTAATTTTTTTTTCATTTTTATTCGTTAGGTTTGCGTGCGATCTGTTGGGTGGTTCTTCGTGGTCCAGTGGTTATTTCAAAAGTTTCCTGGATAGACTCCTTAAGGGCAGTACCGTGAAATCCCATTGTGCTTCTGATAATCTAAGCAAGTAGTTAGTTGCAAGGATTTATTGCACATGGGTAGTATTATATATATATATATACTATATATATATATATATATATATCTATATATCTATATATATATATATATATATATATATATATATATATATATTATATATATATATATTAGTATGTTAGGTCTGTACCTCCCTCCTTCGTTTTATTCGTGTCCAACCAATCTCCTTCCATTATATTTTGATCCCAGTATCATTCCCAGCTCTCTCTCTCTCTCTCTCTCTCTCTCTCTCTCGTCTCTCTCTCGCTGCGTGTGTGTGTGTGTGTGGGGGTGGGGGCGGTGGCGGTTGGGATGTCCCTCCCTTAAGATGTCTCCCATAGGACCGGCCTCTTTATTATTATTTATATTTGTTTTAGGCACTGTTCCATCACGCAGCTTCCGCTGTTTTGTGTCTTGTCTCCTGGACAAAAAAAGTAGATTTATTTGTTTGTTTTTAGCTTTTTTGTTTGTTTGTTTGCATGTTTCCCTTAAGAGAAATGTGTCTTTGTAGTTATTGTTTATTATTTTTGAAGTAAATGGGACGATTCCCATTCGTATATTAACATGATTCTTTTTTGGAGTTTTTAAAATTCTCTCTCTCTCTCTCTCGTCTCTCTCTCTCTCTCTCTCTCTCTCTCTCTCTAAAGCAGTTATGTGCTTACACTCCTGCATTTACGATCGTTCTTTTACTTTGTTTTTTTGTTTTTTTTTTCATTTGCCAGACAGCACTTTCCTTAAGCATTAAAGGAAACGTATTCTTGCAATTTGGGAAGAAGCGCCTCAATAAACTGTGTTATGGCCTTCATATATATATATATATTATATATATATAGATATATATATATATATATATATATATATATAATATATATATATAAATATGATATAAATAAGATGTATGTATGTATGTATGTATACTATACGCCTCAAGCATAAAAGGGTCATTAGAATCGTGGTTTAAATCTAAGGACTATATTTCGGTGGACTAACCTCCACCCTTTTCAAGTAATGAATAACAGAAGGAGTTACATTAGCGAAATATATAGAGGGAGATATGCCCTTAGGTGATGCCCGGGTTACCGTTGAGCCGAAGTTCCTTCTGTATAACTGAATCCTCTTCATCGTTGCCCTACGGAAGACTTTGTCTATATGGTCAGAATCCCAGGGCCCATTTGAAAGCTTGATCCTATTATCTTGATGTTTTATCAGTGGAGATTCCACCATCTGACAGTTTTATCGACAGCTGCTCTTGCGTAAAATTCTGGATGAGTTCCAATCCACGGTATGGTTCGTGTTACTTATATGATGGAAAATTGCCGAACCGCATCTGGTGAGCAACTGAAGAGCTGCCGGTCATAATTGATGGTTTTGTACAGCATTATACGTTGTACAGGAAACTCGATTTCGCCGAGGAAACTTGGGCGCATTTTTGACTTGAGTTCATTTGTTTCTTGTTTACCATTTTGTCACGTCGAGGTTTATATTTATTCCAATATTTGAACTTTCAGGTGAATCTTCACAAAACATTTTCAGTTTGTCACTAGTTTAGGTGGAAAATTCAAATTTCTAATAGAAGCTTTGCCTATTTAGGCGAAATATATCTTCGGTTTGCCATATGGTCACCACTAAAAATATTCCCTCATCCCAAATTCCGAAAATAAAGAATTAAATTTGTTTCCCAAATATTTTTATTTATTTATTTTATATTATTTATTAATTAATATTTTTGTCTTCTCTGTAAGTATAAATATCTCACATCTAATATTTTACTTTCTTCGAGTATAGATATCTCATGTAATACTTCCTGAAAGTATAAATATCTCACATGTAATACTTACTTTCTCTAAGTATAAATATCTCACAATTAATGCAATGTCTGTATTAGTTTCCTGTCATTCCCGGCAGTTTATCTTCTTTTTTTTTGTTAATGTATTTATTTTAATTCAAATTGTTCACGTGAATAATTTCCAACCACTCCCCATCCCCTTTCCGGGCCATGGATTTATTACGCATGCGTATCAGAGTAATGGCGCGGCCCTTATTTTACGGCATTCCTCTCACGCTCTTATGGTGCGTAGGGAATTACATGAATTTTACAGCTCTCTCTCTCTCTCTCTCTCGTGAAGCGACTTTGCTCTCCTTATAACAAAAAAATTCTATCCTCAAGAATTTTTAGAATATAAACCCTATCCAACCCATCTCTCTCCTCTCTCTCTCTCTCTCTCTCTCTCTCTCTCTCTCTCTCTCTCTCTCTCTCTCCACTCACAGGTGCACCAAGGCAAGATATAGAGTTTCCCCCGTCCTCTTTATGTAATTACTTTTTCATTCCTGGGAGGTATATAGTCATTATGAAGGGTTTAGTGCCTTCCTATTGTCTTAGCCTCTACTCTGTTTCCTCCTACTCTATTTCTTTGAGCTGTTTCTCTCTCTCTCTCCTCTTTCCTCTACTCTTTTCTGAGCTGTTTTTCCTCTTTCTCTCTCTCTCTCTCTCTCTCTCTCTCTCTCTCTCTCTCTCTCTCTCTCTCTCTCTCTCTCTGTGAGTATTCCTCCTTAAGAGTATTCTATACTGATGAATGATATTCTGTACTCAAGGATTTTTCACTGTCGTCTCTCTCTCTCTCTCTCTCTCTCTCTCTCTCTCTCTCTCTCTCTCTCTCTCTCTTGTGGGGTTTAAAAAAGTTCTTTTTTCTATACTTTACTTTTCAGTTGCATTGTTACTGAATTTATTGCTGTCTCTCTCTCTCTCTCTCATCTATATATATATATATATAATATATATATATATATATATATATATATATATATATACATGTAAAGTTTATTTATATAAATAAATTATTAATATAAGGTGTATTATATAAATATTATATATAATATATATAAGATATTATTATATATATATATATATATATAATATATATATATATATATATTATAATATATATATATATAACCTTTCCCTGTTGTATTATTCAGTAGAAGGACTCCGTTTGTGTTAAGGTCTGTAATGGAAGGAATATAATATAATCCCCCTTTACCAGATGTCAAATGGATTTATGATGTCTGCCGTTTCTTTCTTTCCTTTTGACCTTTTGGGGAATGACATTATGTAATGACGTAATCTGACGTGGTTCTCGCGTCAGGAATGACTGAGTTATTTGTCGTCTTTTTATTTGATTCATTTTTGGAAAGGGTTTTCGGTTACGTTCGATTCGTCTTTTATCAGTGAATGTTCCGCTATTCTAACCGTGTCTTCTCTTAACTGTTATTTTTTTATTTAGAATATTTATTGATTAGATTGGACTTATTTCATGTCTTCGTTTACGGCAAAGGAAGTAATGGGGAAATAATAATAATAATAATAATAATAATAATAATAATAAACAAAGGCACCTCCGTAACGAGGCTGTAATATTGACAATTAAAGCCACAGCAGTGGCATTTAATTGTCAATAATAATAAAAATAATAATAATCATCATCATCGTCATCATCTTAATTGAAGTTGATGATATCATTCTTTTTTCAGGCATCTTCAATCTTAATGGCGAAAGTCTGAATATTCCCGAAAAAAAAATTATCATATAGCTATTTCAACGACATTTAAATTATATAGTGTTCTCTACTCGTCTTGCAACCTTCATTTCATCATTGTGTAGTTGGTATATCAGGTTTCCTAAGGACATACAAAGATTTCTGGCGGTCATCCAAGAAAGTACATTATTATTACTATTATTATTATTATTTCATTAGATGAAAACTATTCACATGTAACAAGCCCACCAAAGGGGCCACTGACTTGAAATTCAAGCCTCCAAAGAATGCTGGTTTCTAACTCCCACCGCTAAAGACCCCACACTGCAGCAGTAACTGATCATGATACAGACAGTGCCAGTGATTTTCCATCGCCCCTGGGAGCCGCGAACCCTCGACAGCTGAGTCAGGCATTCCACGACACTAACCACTATGAGTTCATTCGCTGACCGCCAGAGCGCTGTCGACGCGTTATAGGAAATATACCTAAGACAACAAAAATCTTTATATCTGTCCTTAGGAAACTTAATGTTATACCACCTAAATGCCTTAGAAACAGCTATAATTTTCGACGCTATTGCCCTCAGAGAAGGTCTCCTCCCTTCCCTAATAATAATAATAATAATAATAATAATAATAATAATAATAATAATAATAAAAATAATAATAATTTTAAGATATTATTATTTTTTTAAGGCGAAAACATTAGATGAGATAAAAAGGAAATTACTCACTGCTAATCCTAATCCGCAGAGAGAGAGAGAGAGAGAGAGAGAGAGAGAGAGAGAGAGAGAGAGAGATATATACCCCCTCGCTCATTCTATTCCGCTCATTTCGCGTTGCCCTCTCAAACGAAGTTATTATTAGCATAATTAATGAGGTCGCATCACCCCGGAATGACACAGAGAGATAGGAAGGGCGCATATTCTCGTCCCCTTTTTTTAATTTTGACGACGAGACTCCGCGTTAATAAGCAATTTTAATTGATACAGTAATGTTAATGGATGCGAGGTGTAGTTTGATTGACGTGGCTACTTTTTCTTGATGGGAACTGTTGAGCGGGATATATATACATACATACATACATACATACATACATACATACATACATATATATATGTATGTATGTATGTATATATATATATGTATATATATACACTATTACATGTGTGTATACATACGTACACACTTGTGCATTTTATGTATATGCATAAAATTTGTCACCTCATATTCTTCTTCTATTATATATGTTATATATATATATATATATATATATATACACACATATACATACATGTATGTATACACAGGTGTATTTATATGCATATGCCTAAAATGTCATTGTCTGTTCTTCCTCCATTATACTAAATTGTCTTCATAAAAAAAGAAAGAATTATTTTTACGTCCCCCGATATACGTATAATCCTCACCAAGGCTTATTATTCACTGCCAGAATGATTTCCGGCTTCGTATAATTAGAAGATAGATGATAGCTTGTTTAATACTCGTCCTCCAGGAAGTTATAAGAGAGAAAGAGAGAGAGAGAAAGAGAGAGTACAAGAATTTTAGATGTGACAGCAATTTTGCGTATTTGTTTAACACATCTTCGGGCGTAAAGTGATTTCTTAGTGCTATATGCACATATATACATGTAAGGATGCATATATATATATATATATATATATATATATATATATATATATATGTGTGTGTGTGTTGTGTGTATGCATATGTATGAGTGCGCATTATGTGTTATTATACTGTATAGCAGTACTCTAGAAATATAAGACGAGATAAAAGATATACATGCACATGTAGCTTGGATACGCTAAATCCTTAACACCGAAGCCTTCTTTTTATTCATGTATGCAGAGGGTAACCACTCTATGCAAATTTGAATGTTGCTAGCGAAGATTGCATTCTTTCAATGGAGTTCCACAGGGGGAGTTCAGTGACCCCTTTTGGTTCGGTAAGTGTCGCATTTGCAAGACGAAAGAGCGAGTTGCATTATTTATGCCTTTGTTTTATGCAACCACCACACTTATACCCTTTCGTCGTTATGATGCAGATTGCAGCCATCACCTGCGTTGTTCACTTTGATTGGCACTTTTTTTTTTTTTTTTTTTTTCTTAAGGGGCGTGGCTTCCGAAGCTCCCCGTTTTGTGTTTTCTGGTGTATTCCGTTATAATACCTATGAAATGAGTACCGTATTCTTAGGAAGGTTGAGTTTTAAGTCAGTGGCCCTTAATAATAATAATAATAATATTAAGACATTCACAGTCTCATGAAAATAAGTTGTTAAAAAATCCACAATTATATATTAAAATGTATTTCCATATTTTTACATAGAAATATATTTCAATATATAATTGTGGATATTTAACAACAACAACAACAATAATAAAATAATAATAATAATAATAATAATAATAATTTTGTTACTATGTTACTCAAAATATTTTTCTTTCCCAAGTGCTGTTTTATCTTTATTCATTATACAGGTCTTGTATCTAATCGTCGTTAACACTTTTTATTACACGTAATAATAATAATAATAATAATAATAATAATAATAATAATAATAATAATAATAATAATAAAAATGGATAAGTATCAAGATCTGAAAATAGAAATAAGAAGGATATGGGATATGCCAGTGGAAATCGTACCCATAATCATAGGAGCACTAGGCATGATCCCAAGATCCCTGAAAAGGAATCTAGAAAAACTAGAGGCTGAAGTAGCTCCGGGCCTCATGCAGAAGAGTGTGATCCTAGAAACGGCACACATAGTAAGAAAAGTGATGGACTCCTAAGGAGGCAGGATGCAACCCGGAACCCCACACTATAAATACCACCCAGTCGAATTGGAGGACTGTGATAGAGCAAAAAAAAATAATAATAATAATAATAATATTGTTGCCATATTGCTAGAAATTTTTATTTGTTACTTCCTAGTGCAGTTTTATCTTCACTTATTATACAGGCAATGTAGCGATCGTCATAAGCATTCTTTATAATAATAATAATAATAATAATAATAACACCAACACCACCAGCACAACCAACCCAACAGAAACCAAAACAGCAACCTCCTTGGAAAAGGCGCCTGGAAAAGCAAATCATGGTGATGAGATCTGACTTGAGTAAACTGAAAGAGATGGCAGAAAAAAGGCTAAGAAGCAAGAAAACAAGGGAGGAACTCAACGAGAAATACAAAGTACAAGAGAGGGGACTAAACAACACAATAGAAGATGTAAAACAGAGGCTTAAGGCCAAAGCACATAAGATCCAACGGTACATGAACAGGAATAAGGGATACCAACAGAACAAACTATTCAGAACCAACCAGAAAAGACTATACAGCCAACTAAGAGGGGAAGACAACCACCCAGAAATTCCTGAAGCCAAACCAAGTAAGAGACTCTGGGAAAACATATGGAGTAATCCGGTATCACACAACAAACATGCAACATGGCTCCAGGAAGTCAAGGAAGAAGAAACAGGGAGAATAAAACAAAGATTCACAGAGATCACGACAGACACAGTCAGACACCAACTAAAGAAAATGCCAAACTGGAAAGCCCCAGGTCCCGATGAAGTCCATGGATACTGGCTCAAAAAGTTCAAGGCCCTACACCCACGAATAGCAGAACAACTCCAGCTTTGTATCTCAAATCACCATGCACCCAAATGGATGACCACAGGAAGAACATCCTTATTACAAAAAGACAAGAGTATGGCAAATATAGCCAGTAACTACAGGCCTATCACCTGCCTACCAATAATGTGGAAGTTACTAACAGGTATCATCAGTGAAAGGCTATACAATGACCTAGAGGAGACAAACACCATCCCCCACCAACAGAAAGGCTGCAGAAGGAAGTGTAGGGGCACAAAAGACCAGCTCCTGATAGACAAAATGGTAATGAAGAACAGTAGGAGAAGGAAAACCAACCTAAGCATGGCATGGATAGACTATAAGAAAGCCTTCGACATGATACCACACACATGGCTAATAGAATGCCTGAAAATATATGGGGCAGAGGAAAACACAATCAGCTTCCTCAAAAATACAATGCGCAACTGGAATACAATACTTACAAGCTCTGGAATAAGACTAGCAGAGGTTAATATCAGGAGAGGGATCTTCCAGGGCGACTCACTGTCCCCACTACTCTTCGTAGTAGCCATGATTCCCATGACAAAAGTACTACAGAAGATGGATGCCGGGTACCAACTCAAGAAAAGAGGCAACAGAATCAACCATCTGATGTTCATGGACGACATCAAGCTGTATGGTAAGAGCATCAAGGAAATAGATACCCTAATCCAGACTGTAAGGATTGTATCTGGGGACATCAGGATGGAGTTTGGAATAGAAAAATGTGCCTTATTCAACATACAAAAAGGCAAAGTAACGAGAACTGAAGGGATAAAGCTACCAGATGGGAGCAACATCAAACACATAGATGAGACAGGATACAAATACCTGGGAATAATGGAAGGAGGGATATAAAACACCAAGAGATGAAGGACACGATCAGGAAAGAATATATGCAAAGACTCAAGGCGATACTCAAGTCAAAACTCAACGGCGGAAATATGATAAAAGCCATAAACATGGGCAGTGCCAGTAATCAGATACAGCGCAGGAATAGTGGAATGGACGAAGGCAGAACTCCGCAGCATAGATCAGAAAACCAGGAAACATATGACAATACACAAAGCACTACACCCAAGAGCAAATACGGACAGACTATACATAACACGAATGGTAGGAGGGAGAGGACTACTAAGTATAGAGGACTGCGTCAACACCGAGAACAGAGCACTGGGGCAATATCTGAAAACCAGTGAAGACGAGTGGCTAAAGAGTGCATGGGAAGAAGGACTAATAAAAGTAGACGAAGACCCAGAAATATACAGAGACAGGAGAATGACAGACAGAACAGAGGAATGGCACAACAAACCAATGCACGGACAATACATGAGACAGACTAAAGAACTAGCCAGCGATGACACATGGCAATGGCTACAGAGGGGAGAGCTAAAGAAGGAAACTGAAGGAATGATAACAGCGGCACAAGATCAGGCCCTAAGAACCAGATATGTTCAAAGAACGATAGATGGAAATAACATCTCTCCCATATGTAGGAAGTGCAATACGAAAAATGAAACCATAAACCACATAGCAAGCGAATGCCCGGCACTTGCACAGAACCAGTACAAAAAGAGGCATGATTCAGTGGCAAAAGCCCTCCACTGGAGCCTGTGCAAGAAACATCAGCTACCTTGCAGTAATAAGTGGTACGAGCACCAACCTGAGGGAGTGATAGAAAATGATCAGGCAAAGATCCTCTGGGACTATGGTATCAGGACGGATAGGGTGATACGTGCAAACAGACCAGACGTGACGTTGATTGACAAAGTCAAGAAGAAAGTATCACTCATTGATGTCGCAATACCATGGGACACCAGAGTTGAAGAGAAAGAGAGGGAAAAATGGATAAGTATCAAGATCTGAAAATAGAAATAAGAAGGATATGGGCTATGCCAGTGGAAATCGTACCCATAATCATAGGAGCACTAGGCACGATCCCAAGATCCCTGAAAAGGAATCTAGAAAAACTAGAGGCTGAAGTAGCTCCGGGCCTCATGCAGAAGAGTGTGATCCTAGAAACGGCACACATAGTAAGAAAAGTGATGGACTCCTAAGGAGGCAGGATGCAACCCGGAACCCCGTACTATAAATACCACCCAGTCGAATTGGAGGACTGTGATAGAGCAAAAAAAAAAAAAAAAATAATAATAATAATAATAATAATAATACTTAAAAAAAATGTAGAGTGAATGTACAAAAGCAATACGTTACTTCATGAGAGAAAAATAAAAGAAAAATATTACAACGTGAAAATAGCCCAACGCTATATTTTACCAGTAGCATGAAAAACACAACATACATTTTAAACCATCCCATTAGAAGCAACCATATTTCCCCTTTCCTCTTTACCCCGCCCCCCCAAAAAAAAAATTCAAAGCTATATTTTACCCGTAACATGATGAAGCAGTAACTTCAGGGACCTAATTGCCCTACACGGAAAAAAAATAGCTGAAAAAAAACATATAATCGTCGGAAACCGGTAAAAAAAATTACGAGAATAAAAAAAGTATAATGCATGCAGAGAGTGTTTTCATTCACAGGCGTCAGCTATACATCACTGCTTGATGGATGTCGACCATTTGTCTTCTGATAATGTTCTCCGACATTATTTTGGGATTTTATTTTTTTTTCCTTTTTTTTAGTATTATTCCGGTGGTGGTTTTTTTCTGCCTTATACCGTGGCTTTGATGGAGGAGGAGGAGGAGGAGGAGGCGGAGGCCCTCCTACCCTGGTTCACTTTCCCTGGGCCTGATGGATTTATTGGTATAACAGCTGGTATTTAAATGTAGTGTATAGGTGTGTTTACATTATGTGTATATATACATATACTTTTCATGTACATGTTTATATATATATATATATATATATATATATATATATATATATATATATATATATATATATATATATATAGTGTCATGGAATGAACTCGCTAGCCCCATGCCTTGATTCAATGATATCCGACGGGCTTACATGCGTTTCACGGTGGTCACCCGTCCCTGTACTACCCAGAGTCAAAGTTACTAATACATACATTATATGTATATATATATATATATATATATATATATATGTATATATATATATATATATATATATATGTATGTATATATGTATGTATGTATGTATAAAACTGGCGAGAGAGAGAGAGAGAGAGAGAGAGAGAGAGAGAGAGAGAGAGAGAGAGCATCATTAACAGCCTGGTGGGTTCTTCCTTTGTCCCACACAGAGCACACCTGAGGGCGGGCAGGTAACATCTCGAGGAGATAATTGAGACGGGAGCGGACCTGGATATACGTATATATTTTAATTTAGTCTTTCCTCTTCGGTTGATTTTTTGTTGTTACCGAATTGCGTTCAGAGAATTTTGGTCGGTACATCATTTTTATATCGTATTTTATTTTTTGAGCAATAAATTTGATATTTCTTCATTGCATTTTATTTTTTTGATATGACATATATTGAGTAGTCCTATAGATTTGTACTATTTTATATTTTTCGCAATAAATTTTATATTTCCTCATTGCATTTCATATTTTTATATATGTCATATATTAAGTAGTCCTATTGATTTGTACGCTCTTCTTTTTATAAAAGTTACCTCTTTAATACTTTCGGGGGAGTCCTGTGTATATTTATACGCATCATACAACCGCCTCAAAAGCGTTTGTATTTACCTACAGTCCCACCCACACGTAGCCTATATATATATGTACGTGACATAGGGGCATAGAAACACCTAAATATAATCCTTTGGGGAAAACGATTCCAGCGAAACTTCGACCAAAGCAGCGCGCGTGTTTTTGTGCCAAGAAAATCCTTTTCGAAAACGTCGGTGTGACAGCTGGGATTTTTGTATGAAACGGAATGCAATTTTTACGAGTTCCCCGTCTCTGGCTAATTCTGATTTATATATCACTTTAGAGAACGGCTCCCCCTGGATATTTATATGCGTGCGTTTTATTTGACTGGTTTCAGTTTGTATCTTTTTTGGGCTTTCTGATTTCTGGGGTGCGTTCAGGGGGACGTTGGACCGAACGAATACCGCTTGAGTTTGTCGCGTTTAGTTGTTTTTTAGTGCGTGGTGCAATTGACGTCTCTGTGTTTTATCTTTTATTTAAGACTGTTTGTGTTGACAGGGTTTTTATTTCGTTAATTTTTTTTGTCATTAATAATTCGTGTCATTTAGATGTAGGTTGACCTGGGGAGTCTCAAAGAATGAAAATATATTTGGCTATATTTACGTATATATATACATTCATACATACATACATATATATATATATATATATATATATATATATATATATATATATATATGTGTGTGTGTGTGTGTGTGTGTGTGTGTGTGTGTGTGTGTGTGTTTGCTTTGCCTCAAATTCTAATTTTCTACTTATTTTTTTGGATTGTCGTGAATCGGATTTTTGGAATACAATTAGCGTAATAGACTACGATTTAAAATTTTACATAAACCATTCAGCGAGTAAAAATATTTTTCACAATATTTTTTTCTGTATTTGCTAGAGTTAGACTATGATTAAAGTTAACCACTCACTTAATAAAAGTATATTTCCCAATATTTCTTCTGTAATTATATAATTAGACTGATTCAAATTAACCATTCAGTGAACAAAAATATATCCCATAATATTATTTCTAAAATGGCCCAAATTCGGGTATTAGTAATACAGGCATCGTAATAGACTATGGTTTCAATAAACAGTTTAGTGAATGAAAATATATTTCACAATATTTTTCATGTATTAGCTTAAGATTGTATTTATTATTACAGTCAGCATAATCATTTATGATTTCAATTAACTATTCACAGAAAAAAACATTCCACAATATGTTTCCCGTATTGGCTTAAAATTGTCTTTTAGAATACAGGCAACGTAATAAATTATGATATAAATTAACTATTAAAAAAATAATAAAAACATTCTACAATATTTTTCCCGTATTGATTTAAAATTGTATTTCAGAATACATCAGCGTAATAAATTATGATTTCAATTAACTATTCACATACAAAAAACATTCCACAATATTTTTCCCGTGTTGATTTAATTCTGTATTTTAGAATACAGTCAGCGTAATCAATTATGATTTAAATTAACTATTCACACACAAGCAAAATAAAAACATTCCTCAATATTTTTCCCGCATTGGCTTAAAACTGCATTCTAGAACAGAGCCAGCGTAATAAACTGTGAATTAAGTTAACTATCTACTGAATAGAAATACATTCTGCAGTATTTTTCCTGCGTCAATTCGGACTTGGGGAATAGATCCGTATTTCCCACCGGGGGCATTAGGAATTCAAGAGGACCTGCAGGTGGACGTTTACTCAGGCCCTTTGCTCGGGGCCGCGAATTCCCCGATGGAATTCCGAAGATCTTGCCCGACGGTTTTTATTTCTGGCCCTGAAGGGAGGGAAGATTCTGCTCGTCTCCCTGCTCAGCGGATGTTTAGGGCTGGAGGTCTTGACTGCGTTTCCTATTGGAAAGTTACGGTTGCTTATTGTAATAATAATAATAATAATAATAATATACAGTTTACAAGTATTTATAGCATGCAAGGTCGTGTACAATCGGTGGGCGGGTCGGTGGGAACGGATTTTAATTGGTCGTTGGATGGAAACGAAATCTCCCCCTGAGGCGTTCTGACCTGCGTAGTTTGGACGGGGTTATTAGCGTCGGTTGGGTGTTGTGAAGAGGTGGGTACCCCAAACAACACCCAACCGACGCTAATAACCCCGTCCAAACTACGCAGGTCAGAACGCCTCAGGGGGAGATTTCGTTTCCATCCAACGACCAATTAAAATCCGTTCCCACCGACCCGCCCACCGATTGTACACGACCTTGCATGCAATAATAATAATAATAATAGTGTACTTAGAAAGCAGGCCCTCTCTCAAGCATACTTTATTAAAAGTAGCCATTACTTTTAATAATAATAATAATAATAATAATAATAATAATAATAATAATAATAATAATAATAATAATAATAATATATGACAATACACAAAGCACTGCACCCAAGAGCAAATATGGACAGAAAGGAAGGAGGGAGGGGACTACTAAGCATAGAGGACTGCGTCAACATCGAGAACAGAGCACTGGGGCAATATCTGAAAACCAGTGAAGACGAGTGGCTAAAGAGTGCATGGGAAGAAGGACTGATAAAAGTAGACGAAGACCCAGAAATATACAGAGACAGGAGAATGACAAACAGAACAGAAGAATGGCACAACAAACCAATGCACGGACAATACATGACACAGACTTAAGAACTAGCCAGCGATGACACATGGCAATGGCTACAGAGGGGAGAGCTCAAGAAGGAAACCGAAGGAATGATAACAGAGGCACAAGATCAGGCCCTAAGAACCAGATAAGTTCAAAGAACGATAGATGGAAATATCTCTCCGATATGTAGGAAGTGCAATACGAAAAATGAGACCATAAACCACATAGCAATCGAATGTCCGGCACTTGCACAGAACCAGTACAAAAGGAGGCATGATTCAGTGGCAAAAGCCATCCACTGGAGCCTGTGCAAGAAACACCAGCTACCTTGCAGTAATAAGTGGTGCGAGCACCAACCTGAAGGCGTGATAGAAAACGATCAGTGAAAGATCCCTGGGACTATGGTATCAGAACAGATAGGGTAATACGTGCAAATAGACCAGACGTGACGTTGATTGACAAAATCAAGAAGAAAGTATCACTCATTGATGTCGCAATACCATGGGACTCCAGAGTTGAAGAGAAAGAAAGGGAAAAAATGGATAAGTATCAAGACCTGAAAATAGAAATAAGAAGGATATGGGATATGCCAGTGGAAATTGTACCCATCATCATAGGAACACTAGGCACGATCCCATGGTCCCTGAAAAGGAATCTGGAAAAACTAGGGCTGAAGTGGCTCCAGGACTCATGCAAAAGAGTGTGATCCTAGAAATGACGCACATAGTAAGAAAAGTGATGGACTCCTAAGGAGGCAGGATGCAACCCGGAACCCCTTACTATAAATACCACCCAGTCGAATTGGAGGACTGTGATAGACCCCAAAAAAGAAAAAAAAAGAATAAAAAAAGAAATAATAATAATAATACAGTCAATGTCACATTCCATTAATCTATTTACGTGCCAAGTTCAAGCTGATAATAGTAATTTGACTACGACTTCTGCTACTACTATAAATCATCATTACAGAAATTATCACTAATTTTACTGTTATTTGGTAATCGTGGCTGAGTGATTTTCAGCTTCGCCCAACAGAACCTCCTAATTTCATTTGGGGGGAGGGGGGAGGGGGTGGAGAGGGTGGATCGAGTTGACAAATTGAGTCCATTTACTGAACATGATCCGTTTTTTTTTTCTCTCTCCTTACCAAAGCCAGAATGATGTTATTGGTAGTTAGTCGATTGTGGTGGGCTGCAGCCAGACTAGACAAGGGCATATATATATTAGTATTATTATAGATATATTAATATATGATATAATATATATGTATATTTATAATGATATATAATAATAATAATAATATTAAAGAACATACATACATACATACATACAATACATACATACTACAATACTACATACATACATACACACACACACACACACATATATATATATATATATATATATATAGTATATATATATATATATATACACACATATGGACTCTTAGGGTTTATACCCACTTTGCGTATATTGGCATCGTTATTCCCGGAATCCATCGCGGGTATTATTGCCAAAAGAGATTTGTTATTTTGCAGGAAAAAATATTTACTGTGTAGCATTTAGGGGGTGGGGGAGAGGGGAGAGGGGAAGGGGGGGGGATGGGGTGGGCGAGATTTATTGGTGAAGTTGAAATCTCTAAACATTTTGCTGTGTTGGGGAGCGGTAAATCTGGGATGGTTTAGGGCTGGTTCGCCTCGTCTGAGGAGCACAGGGCTACAAATAGGTTCACAAATTGTATGGATATGGATATGCATACATACATACATATAAACATACACATACGTACGTACATACACACATACATACATAATACAAAATCTATTAATGACGAAATACGGAATGAGAGAGTAAGATAAACATACATACATTCATAGATGCACAAATTCATACATGCATAAATACATACATACTACCGATGCAGAATTTACTAATGACGAAATAGGGAATGTGAGCGATATGCATACATACATGCATACAGTTATATTTTTTTTGTTCTTGCCATTGATAATTTAGATTGTCTCTTCTGGAAGTACTTAGCATCTGTTTCATAAGCTTTAATAAAGAAGTAAAAAATAGCGCCGAAGTTTTCTGTACAGCGTATGAAACTCTCAGCCGTGGTGGCCTCTGTTGTTGTGTTCCCAGACGAACGATATCTGCCAACTTTAAACTTAAATAGAATAAAAGCTACTGAGGCTAGAGGGCTGCAATTTGGTACGTTTAATGATGGGAGGGTGGATGGCCAACGTAGCTATTTGCAGCCCTCTAGCCTCGGTAGTTTTTTCAAAGATCTGAGGGCGGACAGAAAAAGTGCGGACGGACAGACAAAGTAGCCATCTCAATAGTTTTCCTTAACAGAAAACTTCGAATGGAAGACTGACCCTTGTTCTAAACTGCTCAGAATATGAACGCTCTTTACGTGTTCGCCAAATTCCCGAAAGCTCTCATTCATGGACGAAGTCTGTTCATAAAATTAACGAAAAGGGCAAAAATCAAGAATAAAAAATAAGAGGAGTATTTATACTGTCGGCGGAAGCGTGAAATTCATGCCTCCACAACCCTGTTGTTATCACGAAATGTACCCTTTGACGTGACCTAAATACTTGCAGGATTTTTACGGCCTCCTGAGAGAGTCCCCGGCATAATCCTTGAAGAGTAACCCGTTGCAATTTCCTGCGTAGGATTATTTGAATAACGGGATGTTTATTTCTGTTCCCCCTCTGTTCTCTGCAGAGCTCTGGTGTTTGACATTAACTCAAGCTGGTAAAGATATTAAGAGGACAGAGAACTAATATTAATTAGGACGCTTTTCTCCAAATACTTCCTTGTGAGATAAACTTGTTATTATGTACGTGTTTATTTCTAGATTTATAAATATATGATATATATATATAGTATTATATATATATATATTAATGTGTGTTGGTGTTTTG